>NW_020664471.1:4791932-4884415 GCF_002925995.2 Terrapene triunguis | reverse complement strand
CACACACACACACACACACACACACACACACACACACACACACACACTACAGTGAAGTAGTAATTATACAATGTCATTCACAAAAAGAAGACTCTCATATTATGTTAAGGGCAGAAGCTCCTTATTACTGTTTCTTTATTGCTCTATTCCCAGAGGAAATACAGCAGTACATCATTCCTGAATAAAAACAAATTGAGCAAAACACGCTATTTCTATGATTCCCCCAAGGCACCCTTACAGCCTTGGCATAAGCTTCCCCTTTGCTACAAGACGTCACAGACCCACACAATCAGGGGCTGCTAGAGACGCAGCTTTGGAGCAGTCTCTAGAAGGAACCCCTTCATGGTGCCAGACCCCCTAGGGGTCTCACTCTTCCTCCAGGGTAAGCCACATGGCCTCATTACACGGACCTCTGGGCCTTCTGCACTCCTGCTTCACACCGTGGACTCCATTCAGCGAATCCAATTGATCCAGACTCCTGATGAAGATTCGTACACTTTTCAGGAATTAATGCACCTCACCCAGCAATTGCAGTGAAACTCACTCAGCATTGTCAAAACACTAGGGTTTATTCATTAACTGGAACGCAGCATAGGAAGTCCTTAGGGTAGTATAGGGAACTGAAGGTTAAAGCATAGTCCACTCTGGTTTAGCCCAAAGCCCAGCCAAGCTGTAGTGAACCTCTTGGTTCAAGCTCTGTCGGTCTCTTCCAATCTGACCTCCTTGGTTAGACTCCTGGTGACAGCACTGACACCTTCCAGCAGCCAGCTCCTATCCCCCAACTTCAGTCCTTTGATCTTGAGTTGGGATTATTGTTCAGCTTTCCTAAGGAGAGGCAGAGAAGTCCATATCCCCTGTCATTGGTTGCTAGGTGTCAACATCCTGGTGAATGGATTTCCCATTGTCTTCTCAGATACTCGACTGAGACTAAGGCCCAGACACAGCTAGGCAACCCCCACACCTATGTGTCCAGGCCTTCTCTAAAAGCAGTCCCCTTCCACCCACTGGGTAACAATGCAGTACACAGGGGACACTGAGGCACAAACAGGATTCATAAAATTATTACAAAAAAATCCTGCTTCATCACACAAAGCCAGGATTTTGGACAAGGCTCTCTTTTCCAGAAGGTTTGGGAAATGAGATGTTTTGCTTCCCTCTCCCGCAAATGATAGCTGAAGCTATTCTCTAAAAGAAAGCGAAGTACAGCTGTGTTCCTCAGCTCCAGAAAAAAACAACACCATACTTTTCCCTACTGACCATAAAGAGTCATTGCTCAAGTAATACAGCACTAAACCTCATCAGAACTACCAACACCAACTTGGAATTGGCATAGAACCCTTTCTTTGCCCCTGGTCAGAGAATCTTCTGGGACACCTTAGGATCCTTCCAATTTTCACCATGGCTAATTTCAGGGTAACTGGTCTCCTGTAGAAGCAGTCATCCACATCAGAGACTCCAGGATACATGAAACCAGGAAAACATATAAAGCAGATTTGGATAAATAATGTTGCTAGTGCTGATGAGGTTTTCCATATGGATGTTGTACAAATTCCATATAGTGCTGATGGATCCCATATGGGATTTGTACATGGAAGAGCATGAGGAGAGACAGGGTTTCCCAATCCTCCCTACTTCCTGGAATCCCAGGCCTGGTCTACACTATGAGTTTAATTCGAATTTAGCAGCGTTAAATCGAATTACCCCTTCACCCGTCCACACAACGAAGCCATTTATTTCGAAATAAAGGGCTCTTAAAATCGATTTCTGTACTCCTCCCCGACGAGCGAAGTAGCGCCAAAATCGATATTGTCATTTCGAATTAGGGTTAGTGTGGCCGCAATTCGATGGTATTGGCCTCCAGGAGCTATCCCACAGTGCACCATTGTGACCGCTCTGGACAGCAATCTGAACTCGGATGCACTGGTCAGGTAGACAGGAAAAGCCCCGCGAACATTTGAATTTCATTTCCTGTTTGCCCAGCACAGGAGAGCATAGGTGACCACAGAGAGCTCATCAGCACAGATAACCATGCAGGCCGATAATCGAAAAAGAGCACCAGCATGGACCGTACGGGAGGTACTGGATCTGATCGCTATATGGGGAGAGGATTCAGTGCTAGCAGAACTTCGTTCGAAAAGACGAAATGCCAAAACTTTTGAAAAAATCTCCAAGGGTATGATGGAGAGAGGCCCCAATAGGGACTCAGATCAGTGCCGCGTGAAAGTCAAGGAGCTCAGACAAGCCTATCAGAAAACAAAGGAGGCAAACGGTCGCTCCGGGTCAGAGCTGCAGACATGCCGCTTCTACGCTGAGCTGCATGCAATTCTAGGGGGGGCCGCCACCACTACCCCACCTATGACCATGGATTCCGAGGCGGGGGTAATCTCATCAGCCACACCTGAGGATTCTGCGGACGGGGAAGAGGAGGAGGAGGACAAGCTTGCGGAGAGCACCCAGCACTCCGTTCTCCCCAACAGCCAGACTCTTTTTCTCAGCCTGACTGAAGTACCCTCCCAAGCCAGTACCCAAGACCATGACCCCATGGAAGGGACCTCAGGTGAGTTTACCTTTTAAAATATAAAACATGGTTTAAAAGCAAGCGTTTTTTAATGATTAATTTGCCCTGAGGACTTGGGATGCATTCGCGGCCAGTACAGCTACTGGAAAAGTCTGTTAACGTGTCTGGGGATGGAGCAGAAATCCTCCAGGGACATCTCCATGAAGCTCTCCTGGAGGTACTCCAAAGCCTTTGCAGAAGGTTTCTGGGCAGTGCAGCCTTATTCCGTCCTCCATGGTAGGACACTTGACCACGCCATGCTAGTAGCAAGTAATCTGGTATCATTGCATGACAAAGCCTGGCAGCGTATGGTCCCGGTGTTTGCTGGCATTCAAGCAACATCCGTTCTTGATCTCGCTGCGTAATCCTCAGGAGAGTGAGATCGCTCATGGTAACCTGGTTGAAATACGGGAATTTAATTAAGGGGACAGAGGGGGCCGTTCCTACTGGGCTGTTTGCCTGTGGCTGAAAAGAAATCCTTCCCTGCAGTTAGCCAAGCGTGGGGGGGAGAGGGGGAATTGGCGCTGAGCTTTTCGCCTTTGGCTAGCAGGGATCTTCTCTGATACCAGCCATGCGGTGGAGGGGAGGGGTACAGCGATCATCCCAGATAATTCATGGCGGGTGGGGGGGCAGGGGGTTAGTTTGGTTTCTGCAGGGATCTTCCCTGATACCAGCCACGCGGTGGGGGGAGGGATAAAGCGATCATCCCAGAGGATTGGAGGGGGGGGGGGGTTAGTTTGTTTTCTGCTGCTGAAGGTTAACAGGAAAACCGCAGCAGTCAATGGGCTTTGCTTGGTATGTGCGAAAGGAGGGCGCAGAAGCCGAAAGACAATGGCTTACCATGGCCACATGCAAGCCGAATTCTGTTGCCCGGACCTGCCTCTGTGATCTCTAACACCAAAGCCACAGGCACTCAATATTAAGATGGAAAATGCGACCTTGTACTGAAATCACACGTGCTATGTAATGTGAATAGTGTTTTTCACCGTGAAACAGTATAAGCATTGTTCTGTAAAATGTATCTTTTTAAAAACTTCTCTCCTTTTTTCCATCCCTCCAGCAGCTGCAAATTTTTCAAGCCTCCCTCCTCCGTCCCGAAGGCTATCTCAGATAAGGCGGCGGAGAAAGAGGACGCGAGACGAGATGTTCTCGGAAATAATGGAATGCACCCGCAATGAAAGAGCTCATTTGAATGAGTGGAAGGACACGGTATCTAAGTACAGGAAAGATGCCAGTGAACGTGAGGTCATGAGGGACACTTGAGATGAGAGGTGGCAGGCTGCAACGCTGGGGCTGCTGTGTGATCAAACGGACATGCTCCGGTGTCTGGTGGAGCTTCAGGAACGGCAGCAGGATGACAGAGTGCCGCTGCAGCCGCTGTATAACCTCCCTCCCCCCTCACCATGTTCCATAGGCTCCTCACCCAGACGTGTAAGAACGCGGGGGGGGAGGCTCCGTGCACCCTCCCACTCCACCCCAGTGGACAGCCCAACCAAAAGGCTGTCATTATATTGAATTTTTTCAGTGGCCTTTTACTTCCCTCCTATCCTCCTCCCAAACCTCATCCGGGTTACCTTGTCAGTTCTCTCCCTATGTTTATAATCAATTAATAAAGAATACATGATTTTTAAACGATAGTGACTTTATTTCCTTTAAAAGCAAGCTGTGATTTAAGGGGGGAGGGTGGTTTGCTTACAGGGAATGAGTCAATCAAGGGGGCGGGTTTTCAACAAACAGAACTTTCACACCGTAGCCTGGCCAGTCATGAAACTGGTTTTCAAAGCTTCTCTGATGCGCAGCGCTTCCTGGTGTGCTCTTCTAATCGCCTGGTGTCTGGCTGCGCGTAATCAGCAGCCAGGTGATTTGCCTCAACCTCCCACCCGGCCATAAAGATCTCCCCCTTACTCTCACAGAGATTGTGGAGCACACAGCAAGCAGCAATAACAATGGGGATATTGATTTGGCTGAGGTCTGACCGAGTCAGTAACGAGTGCCAGCGACCTTTTAAACGGCCAAATGCACATTCTACCATCATTCTGCACTTGCTCAGCCTGTAGTTGAACAGCTCCTGACTCCTGTCCAGGCTGCCTGTGTACGGCTTCATGAGCCATGGCATTAAGGGGTAGGCTGGGTCCCCAAGGATAACGATAGGCATTTCAACATCCCCAACGGTTATTTTCTGGTCCGGGAAGTAAGTCCCTTGCTGCAGCTGTTTAAATGGAGTAGTGTTCCTGAAGACGCGAGCGTCATGAACCCTTCCCGGCCAGCCCACGTTGATGTTGGTGAAACGTCCCTTGTGATCCACCAGTGCTTGCAGCACCATTGAAAAGTACCCCTTGCGGTTTATGTACTGGGTACCCTGGTGCTCCGGTGCCAAGATAGGGATATGGGTTCCATCTATCGCCCCACCACAGTTAGGGAATCCCATTGCAGCAAAGCCATCCACTATGACCTGCACATTTCCCAGAGTCACTACCTTTCGTAGCAGCAGCTCAGTGATTGCTTTGGCTACTTGCATCACAGCAGCCCCCACAGTAGATTTGCCCACTCCAAATTGATTCCCGACTGACCGGTAGCTGTCTGGCGTTGCAAGCTTCCATTGGGCTATCGCCACTTGCTTCTCAACTGTGAGGGCTGCTCTCATTTTGGTATTCTGGCGCTTCAGGGCAGGGGAAAGCAAGTCACAAAGTTCCATTTAAGTGCCCTTACGCAAGCGAAAGTTTCGCAGCCACTGGGAATCGTCCCACACCTGCAACACTATGCGGTCCCACCAGTCTGTGCTTGTTTCCCGGGCCCAGAATCGACGTTCCACGGCTATAACCTGCCCCATAAACAGCATGATCTCCAAAGCACCGGGGCCCGCGGTTTGATAGAATTCCATGTCCATGTCCTCATCACTCTCGCCGCCGCGCTGCCATAGCCGACTCCTCGCCGCCTGGTTTTGCAGGTTCTGGTTCAGCATAAACTGCACGATAACGTGCGAGGTGTTTACAATGTTCATGACTGCTGTCTTGAGCTGAGCGGGCTCCATGCTTGCCGTGGTATGGCGTCTGCACTGTTCACCCAGGAAAAAGGCGCGAAACGGTTGTCTGCCGTTGCTTCCCTGGAGAGGGGGGAGGATGTACCCAGAACCACCCGCGACAATGTTTTTGGCCCCATCAGGCATTGGGATCTCAACCCAGAATTCCAATGGGTGGGGAGACTGTGGGAACTATGGGATAGCTATGGGATAGCTACCCACAGTGAAACGCTCCGGAAATCGACGCTAGCCCTGGTACATGGATGCACACTGCCGAATTAATGTGCTTAGTGTGGTCGCATACATTCGACTTTATACAACTAGTGTAGACATACCCCCAGTCTCAGTCCAGGCAGCCATTGCTTTTAATTCTCCCAAACATTCCTGGCTTCCCAAGACTTCCTTTTCCTGTCTTTTCAAAGCCAATGTATAAGACAGTAAATTCTCTGCTAGTTTTCCTCCAGCCAAAGTCCTTTGGAAATCTTCCCTTTTCCCAAACAGAAGAGGTCAGGGCACAAACACAGCCCTTTGCTCTTTTATCCTCAGAGCAGAACAATAATAATAAAAAATAAAAATACAGTCAAGCTGCAAGCAAACAGCCTTAAACATATAGTAGACTTGAAATCAGGTTGGTGGCATCTCCTTGGTCAGAAGCAAACCTCTGCCATGGTCCGGAGACACAGGACTGCTCACCCACTCCCAGCAACCTCTGACTTCCTTTTCCTTATAAATGCTCCCAGAAGGTTAACAAGCTCCAGCTGCTTCCTGTCCCTTCTCATAGAATCATAGAATATCAGGAGGTCATCTAGTCCAACCCCCTGCTCAAAGTAGGACCAATCCCCAGACAGATTTTTGCCCCAGATCCCTAAATGGCCCCCTCAAGGATTGAACTCACAACCCTTGCCATCCTAGTGTGGAGCTGTAGGGCTTTCTGACCCACCCACCATCTTGCCACCCTTACTCCCAGAGGAATGGTACATTGTCACAGGATAACAATCAATGGATTTATATTTTCTTGATTCTAGGAAAGGAGGAGATCATGCTCTATTAGTGAAGTTGAAACAGCTACTGCACGTTGATGGAAGACACTCTGATGACCAATAAATTAATTGGATAAGACACTCTGATGTCACTATCAAAGGGGTGAATTGGTTGCATTATTCTACTCCTATGTTGTTGGGCTTTTTTGTCCATTAGAATCTGAATAAGATTTGAAAGGTTTTGGTTTTTGAAAGGAGATTATAATCTTTTGCTCAAAGAACAGTCTGCTTAATTGGCAACCCTACTAGGCTTTATTTCCTATGAAAAAATATCTGAACTGAAAGTTTTGAATGTCTCCAAACATCATTTCCTAGATTATAGTGTGTCATTTTCTACTTCTGCTATGAATAAAATGGCATTAACTGTCATACATTATCCCTGATAAACCCCTGCAGATTGCATTGAGGATGCAACAATACAAGTATTCTCCGGGTATAAAAAAAATCAACTTCTGAATTATTTTGTTCATTCCTACCTTCTGGTTTGATATCTAAGAAGAACAAAAGGGCTAAAATGGATTATAGGTCATGCAAGAATAGATATTTCCCTTTTATGTTTTCAATCACTCACAAGGGCCTCTGTAACTAAACTATTAGCTATTGAGACAATAATAGCAGGTATCCTCAGGGGAGCTAACTGGACAAAGGAATCAACTTTTAGGCTTCGTAAAAAACTGCTGGTTCAAAGATATTGTTACATGCTTTAAATGAAGCAGTAAAGAGTCCCTCAACTAAAAATTATGACTTTTCTAATAAACAAAAATAATTAGGATATTAATTAGAGACAAAGACAAGATATTATGACCCCTTCTGACACCACACTGTTTTAGGCTCACAAATATCTCTAAGAAATTATTTTAAGATCACAAATATCTCTAAGAGGATCCCCGATCAAATCTTTGGCTGTATTATCTGGCCAGAGGAACAGAATAAAAAAAATCTATTTCCTTTTGTGGATTGTTCATATTTTGAATTATGCTGAGTCAAATTGTGCCAGAGGGGGATTAAAATATTGAACTGGAAACAAAGAAAAGATTTAGATATTTAAGGGTGCTAGGTTAAAGTCCTGTAAGCTATGTGTTCTGCATTTTGGGGGCGGGGGGGGGGTTTAAGAGGCAGGAGTTGTTGGGAAGGTTGTTTTTGTTTTATGTTTTTTAAACACAGTCTGAAGATATAAACCTGCCTCTGTCTCAGATTCATTTTTCTTTCATATACTTTTGGAAAATTATACACTCAACTTTCCAAATCACGTTCTTCGAAGTTTTGAGATGCAGTAGAAAATAGTCTCATTTTTCCCTCAATAAATGGGTGTTAAGAAACTTTAGTAGTAGTAATGAGCTACTCAATAGTTTGGTGAGAAGTATGAAAGGAACCCATCTTCAGCCTTGTGTAGCTACAGGGAGTATCAACACACAATTTGTCTTATAATTAAATATTTTTTAAAAAAATAAACATTACTTATCCAGTTAACCTTTGCTGGTGAGTTTCTATGCCACCAGCTACTGCTGCTCCAGTATCCTGTACCTTTTAAATAGTTAACTATTAGCAGCTGCATTTCTGTTAGATGTACCTGGAACATTTGGCAACCATTATGTATCTAATGTACAATGACAATATTCAAAATAATCTCAGTATTTCTCAAAAAAAGAAAAAACAGCCTTAAATAAAGGTAAGAGATGCTAAAGGTGGTAAAAGCGCACTGTAAAGTGAATGAGACGCATACTAGTATACCACATCGCTTTTGGTTTACTCCCAGAATTCAAAAGCAGAGCTGTTAGAGCATTCTGGATACTGCCATATAAATTAATAACCCTAGCATCTCACTTCACACTTCTAGTATATACACCTTTCATTAAAAAATCTCAAAGCACTTAACAAATGATAACTATTCTCCACAACACCCATTTAAGGTTAGTAAGTATTGTTAACATTCTAGAGATGGAGAAACCTAGGCACAGAGAGAATACATGACTTGCCTATGATCACAGCATAAGTCAGCATCAGAGCTGAGTAGAGAACCCAAACTCCCAACTCTAAACAACAGACAGTAATTTTGGCTTTTTGTTCCCACAATTCCCTCTTCTCAACATTGCACGAGAGACTCAGAATAATGTTTTATATCATCATCCAATATAGTAGCACATGAAACTTGAATGATCAAGAGCTGTTAAAATTGAAGTCTGTTATAGTGCATTACTTGAAAAAAATTGTAAAAAGCAGGTAAAACTTGGAGAAATAAAGATAACAGGCCAACTCAAAAAAAAAATGTACATGGCACTAAAAGACAAAGAAAGCTGAGATAGACTAAAGCTTTTTTCTTTTATAAACCCTTTTCTGTCCCACTGCTGATCTCTCCAGTTACCAAAACTATTAAGCCCAAGTTTAATTTTCAAAGAGGCTGGGTACCTAAATCCTAGAGCACCAATGTAAGGCTTAATCAAACACCAAATATCAAAATTCAATAAACACAGATATTAATAAAAAACAGGGTGAAATCTTCAAAACTAAAGTGTTAACAACAAAAACTAAATGTAGTGTATTTGGCCCATCACCACATTAAAAAAAAGACTTTCAGAACAATTTTGGACATTCAGTCAGAGACTGACCACATCAGGTTGATGTCAAACTCAATAAAGTGGAAGGCAATGGTCTCTGATTGTGGAACTTTTTAATATCCTTACTAACTGGTCAACAAGTCAAGAGCTGTTTGAGGCGTTACAACAGCAGAGCGTGCAGAGTTACAGTACTGCAACAGCAGCTCATTGGGAAAGAAAAAAGGTAAAAGGGTAAGGGACTGTAGAGAATGGCAGAGTTTGATCAGACACCCACTAAACCTATTCAGATCATCTTACTAGGCTTCAAAAATGAGCCCTCTCCTTTGCACCCAAGAGCATAATCCTGGTATAAACCCAGTGTATTCCTATCCCTTGGTATTAGGGCTTCAGCCCAGAGCTTTCATATCATTCTTGGTTGGTCCTATAGGTCTGCTAAATGTTAAGCACCTGTTTCCTCCTAAATAATGGTGAGTAGCAATTTATTTCAACCCACAACACCAAACTGCTAATATAGGGGACATGCTTTCCCCTCCCTTTGTCATTTATCCTCCATTTTGTCTGCTTCTCCCTCTCTAGTGAGCTCTGTGTGTGTTTCGGCCACTCCCCTTCCTCTTTGTTTGTTGCCCATCCACTTCTGTTTTCTGTCTCCTTGCTTGTTTTATTTCCTCTCTCTCCATGTTCTTCACTGGACCCTGCCTTAACTCAGCTGAAAACTGAAAAGGACTGAACTGGGCACAGTGAAATTTATAAAACCCAAGATAATTTCACTGATTACTGTACTCATTAAGAGGAGCTGGATGCTCACCATTTTTGAAAAATCAGGCCATTTTACTTAGGGCTTACATATGGTCTCAGGAACCATAAATCTAGACACCAATTTTTTTTAGACTTTGGTCTTAACCTAGACACTTTGTTATGGTACATGTCTTTTTTATTATTACAATGCCAAACAGCCACTGCAGATGGACAGCGTTTGTACCTTCCTTGCAATGGAGTATTGAAATATATGTGGATCATACTCTCTGAACAATTGACATTTCGAATAATCTTGCTCTCTATACCCTGCCTGCTCACAACACTAACACTCCAATAGGAAGACAGAATAGTGTGATAAGAATGCTTGGTGTTTTTGCAGAAGCACACAAAGTTCATTGTTGGAAGGCTGCCCAGCACGGATTTTATCTGTGTTGCAACCCTCTAAATTGCTGATAGATTAGGACACAATTAAATTCTTAACAGGTCAACTTTGACAATACAACTTTACAAGGTACTTTGTAAAGCAGTTCAGACTCAAAAGCGACACACTCTTAAGGATTGTCTACTCAAGCATTTAGTTTGCAGCAAACTGGGGTGTGACTCTACCCAGCACTGCTGCACATTAACTTTCCCATGGACCCCGCTGACATGCACTAACTCCTCCTTCATATGCATTGATCTACTCCACTTTGAAACACAGGGTCCACATGGACAATTAGTGCACGGCAGGCTACTATGGGGTAGATTTACACCCCAGCTACTGTATATTCTGGCAGAACGGAGAATGTCATATTGGATTCTATGTGCTTTTTTTTTTTTAAATACCAGAAATTAAGGGAAAAAACAGTATTTTTTTCACTAATCCATGTAATAGCACTGATAGCTTTCCCCTCTAGCTCTGCCGCTGTAGTTAGCTAATAAAACTATTCACAAAGCTAAACTGACATCACCCATGATGCTGGTGGACAAATAAAAATGCCATATTAATTCACTTCCAACAGAAATACAAGGAAAAAGACAGGAAATTCAATTCCCTCCCTTCAGACCATTTTCAAGTGTTTCAGACTTAAGGGGACAGTGTCAACTTGATATTTTTTTAATTGCAAAAATGTCAGTTATGTAATAAAGCACTTTTTAAATAGTAGGTGTGTCCTGAAATTTTCTTTAAAGGATTATTGTTTTTAAAACATTAAAAATTCTGTTCTCCAATGTGTCTTAGACCTGGGGGTTTTTTTGTTTGTTTTTTAATTTCACAAAAATTTTGAAATTGTTTCCATTTTGTGGTATTCAAAATGGATCCATTTTTTCAAAATTTTAAATGTTTTGTTTTGATCAAAAGTTACTGGAACTTTCTGTTTGATCGAAAACTGTGGGGGGTTTTCCAATAGAAAAATGTTAGCAATTCCCATAAAAATCATTGATAAAAAGTTTAAAAAAAAAAATCACAAAATGCAAAAAACTTTTTAGTCAAGTATTTAAAAGCTAAAAACACCTTTAAAAAAAAAAATAGAAAAATCTATCTGTAGAGAAAAAAACAATTCACCTGAAAAATTTCAACCAGATCTTATGTTTACAGGATTCTACCAGCGAAAAAGAGTGGAGAAACCGAAGAGTACCAATGAGTGAAAATCAGAATTGCTGTCCCCTGCCCCCTTTCATTTTTTTCCCAAGTCTGGAAGAAAGGTTGAAATATAAAATTTCCAAAGTTGCAAAAAATTTTGGAAACCATAAATGTTTTGTCTTGACATTTTTGAAACATTTTGATATTCAGGGAATAGTGTTGTAAAGAGCTTGAATTGTTTTACTGGGATACAATTAGAAATATGTAAAATTACAAATTTAAGCTATTTGTGCTTGCTCTAAAAAGTGATATACCGCATTTTGCAATACAATGCAATTTCAAATGTCATATCCAAGCCTGAAAATCAAGGTTTATGATTAACATAGCACCTCAACTTAGCTATAGCAGAAAAACCCAAGAGCCAAATCCTGCTCATCTTTCTAATTCACTTAGGCAATTTTGAAAATTCCACTCATAGTGTATTTACAAGGGTAATGTAATGTTTTACAAACAACCAATTTCTCAGTCCCCCATCTGAAACTCTTTCATTACGATTTTTCTCTTTCTTAAAAATTACACTTTTGTTGCAAGAAATTAGGGCAAGGAATGATATTGAGAGACGAATGAATAGCAGCTACAAGGAACAGCAGGTGTGCATTCAAAAAGCACCTCTCATTCCTACCACAATTATTTTGTTCTTCTGAAAGCACAGTAAGATGAACACTTATTAATATTTTACTAGCTAGAGACCTACACTTATCCCAGTTGCATAAGTAAATGCCATTCGACAGATGAGGAAATATTTCATGTCCATGCACAATTTTCACAGTCATCTGCAACACATTTACTCCAGCCAACATGCCACTAAGTAGTTATGCCAGCTATATAATTATGTTTGTGCCTTATCCACAAAAATAATTTGGCCATGGCACAAGAGCCAATGGATCCAATTAATCTCTTATGAAAGTTTCTTAGCTTCAATGGACTTATACCTGGGATAAATCTGACTCCTAATCTTTATTTTTGATGTAAAAAGAAAATATGAATATATTTTCTGGACCAAAAAATAAAAATATTGTTTGAAAGAAAATTTTAAATCAGTTTAAGATTATTTTCCTTAGTAAATTAAAACTCATGAAGAATACCACCATTCAAATGCATAAGAGTGAATGCATCATGCAGATGTTTGATCAGGTATAGCTAGCAAATGTTTCTATTTTGACTTCCTGCATCATGACCAGTTAACTAACAAATGAGGCATCCTGCAAAGCTCTTTATCCTGTAAGTTGCTCTGTATAGGTTATGGGATCTGCCTAGATGGAACAGCCTGCAGGATCGCTGTATGTCACAAATCATGTTAGTTGACACCTAAAAGGAAAACAAACATTCCTATGGCCAACATAGTAACTGCAATTTTATAACTGCTGAATATGTGCAATTAATGTTAAAAATCAAAAACAACATACAATCAACTTACTAGCATGTTTATCTGCAAGCATTATAAGGCTGTTGGAAATGTCTCGTCGTCTGTAAAAGCACACAACTTTTGCTTCCACATTGCCATTAGCAGTCTAGAAAATAAAATAAATTAGTCAAGTCAGGGTCTGTCCTCACTCTACTGAATTGTTAGAATCATATGTACCCAATCCTCCAGCATTTAATCACACTGACTACATCGTGACTGCTTGTGTGATTTAGAACTATCCATGTGAGTACTCACATAAGTAAGGGTTTCCAGGAGCAAGCCCATACTAACTACAGCTCACTTCATCAGAGCATTTATACTGACTGCAAAAAATTACTTATAGTATTATTTTGTTACTAAGACTAATGACAATTTCATTTTAAGGTACGAATTCTTTAGAAAACCTATATATATTAAAAGCTTATTTAACATTTCTTTTTAATTCCTTTTTTGTAAGCAAATGTGCATTTCAAATTACTATGTCAATTTCATTTAAACTATGTTCAATATAACCCATTAAAGTTTATTTGACAAATTCGCTTACTTCAGCTAACTAGATGGAAAAATTACTTACCTTACAATTCTCCTTTGAGGATATCATCTTGCAGGATTCTTACTACTGGGGCTTAGCTCCTTAGCATGAGACTGGCAATATTCTGCTAACACTTAAAGAATTTTTACCATCTCTCTCCTCCTGCATCCTTCTGTCTTATTCCTTATACACTATTCACTGTCTCATCCTCCTGTTTCATTCACAATTTCTGCAGTGAACAAAGAAGGGGCCCTATTGGCAGCAGCCTCATTCATGGTGAAAAATGCTCATATGTAGTAATAATCTTGTAAAAGACATGCCAGTAATTTTTTGTGTGACTTCCATCGCCCATGAACAACTTCAACTATTCAAAATCATGAGCCCATAGTTCATACCCCATGTTTTCATGCTATGGGAATAAGAGTCAAAATCCAGTGCAATAGTTCACTCTGTATATTAAAAATTAGCAGTGTTCCAACCGTTTACATACTCTCTTTAAAATAGATTAATGCGACAGTTGAGAGTTTTGCCATGTTTTAGTTGTTGTTGTTTTTTAAAAGATAAGTATGTATAATGTCTAATAAACAAAATAAAAACATGTTTTTTCAGTTTTCTTTCTTCTTAATTTGATGCCCTTAACACATGAAAGATACATACTTCCCCATTAGGAATCTGGACTAAATCCTAGAAACCACTCTGTTTTAAAAATCAATAAATGACTGTGCCCTACATCCCACCAACAAGATTACATTATGGCAATCCAGTTTAAAGGTAATAAACATTACATTTAGAACATTATTGGAATCACTTCATTTACAGTAAATAAAACATACTGTATTCCAATAGAAGTCCAAACTGATTATAAAATGTGTGAGGTGCAAGTATTAGCTGAGTGGCAGTGGTCTCAGATAGCTCTAAAAATTAATACAGAGGAAAGAACAGGAAGACCCCTTGCAGATTACCAAATTTTGTGAATTACAAATAGGTTTTAAAAAACATTTTTTTTTTAATTTATATTTTGACACTACAAAATATACTTTAGTTTCATCATTTATTTTGATATGAGAAATTTACTTATAAGTGTTGATAATAGTTCTTTATAGCACACTAGTAAATAAACTGCTGAATGTTTTATAAAAATAATATAGTCTTCGTAACATGAGACTTCACGACAGGGCCTTCATGCTTCCCCATACTGCCACCTCAAACAGCCTCAATCCTGCCATGGGAAAACTTTCCCTAAGGATGAAAGTAGAGAGTTGAGTCTCCATGGCCATTCAAATCTCTGGTGCCTATTCAAAGACTGCCAACAAAGGGTGCAAATAACTTCAGTGGCGTTGCAGTTTTTATTATCTGGACATCTAACCATTGGGAACTGTCTGAGAATCCCAAGTTATTTCTCATATGCCACTGAACAGACATTAAATGGTGAGAACTTATGGTAACTACTATCCTGGGCTAGATCATCAGAAAGGTGAAACAATTCATGCCACTACCAATCTCCTGAGCATACAGGCCCATAGCCTTGTGGAAGGTTTGGTTTTGGATTTTTAAAAAGTAGAATCATCCTTATCACGATGTACTGGCTGTTTTTCCACATAGTGCAAAATTATAAGAGATCACATAGCAGTATTTCAGTATAAAGTACACACAAATCTCCAAAACAACACAGCATGTTTATGGAAATCATTCAAGAGCTCGGAAAATACTGTTTGGGTTTTAAGAAGAACTACACATTTGCACTAGTCCGGGAGTTACATCAGGTTTTATCAAGTAGTGTATAGGATTTTTACATATTCATGTACCTTGTTAAGTTCTTCTATTCGCCTGATCAGATATGGATTGCTCGAGGAGTTTTCAAAATAAACGTAATCTGTAACAAAAGGCAGAGAGATATTTAATTATTTCAAAAGCAGTATTTGTAGAATGTTGTTTTTGTCAATGCACAATTCCCCTAACTCTAGAGGTTTGTAAAAAGCAGGTGCTTCAGTCATATTCAATGCCAGATGTATATTTCGATTATTTCAACATTTTGAATATTTGTTGAGTTTTGAATCAATAATCTCATAACTCTTGGGATTAACTAAACAGAACCTCATTAAGGCCCTGATTCTGCAAAGATACATGTGTTTAACTTTACACACTATGAACATTCCCAATGACTGTAAAGTTAAGTATGTGCATAAATCTTTGTAGGATCAAAGCCTACAATGCACTTCACTAATCCACGTACTTTATAAATCCGCTTTAAAAACTGGCAGTCTCCCACAACCTCTTAGCAAACAATTTACCCTCGGTGTACTGTATAGTGCGGTTTGGTATTACTGAGACATTGTTATTTTTAGAAAATATGCTACTGTACATTTACTAGCCAATTTGGAAGTATTAATAAGTACAGTAGTCCAGATAAATGAACAAAGTACTTTTGTGATGCATCATACTTGCTTTTGCTGACATCCCAGTTCAGTAAATAATTTGCAAAACACAGTAATTGGCAATAAATCTCCCAGTCACTAATGTTCATTAGTGAGATTCTTCTGTACTTGAATATGACAGCTAGTTTCATAGCTACAAATATATTTTCAAAAGGGACAAGGAAGACTCTTCAGCTTCACACGGCCAAAAGTTTATAGATCACCCATAATGATGAACAAAAATAACATGTCTCCCTCAATCCAGTCTCTCAAAACCTATTTTTCTTGGAGAGTCTCACAGAAGATGCTCCACAAAATTCAAATAATACTTTGCATTTATATCTGAATGAATCTTATTTGCATCCTGCACTAATGTATGAATTTACCACTATGGAAACATGGTAGAATTAACGCATGGAAAAATAGTGAACATATTAACCTGCCAATCACTCACAATCCACCCAAAGTTATAACCCTTGCTCTTGTATCTCCAATACCAGCTTCAATAAAGGGGGAAAAATGAGAAGGGGGATGGGAGTTAAAAAAGGAATGTACGGTTAATTCATCAAAAATATATATGTAATCATTGTGTGTTACATGTAGTGGGAGAGGGGATGGTTTAGCAGGTCTAAGCTAATGGTTCTCAACCTTTCTCATACTGTGATGCCATGTTACAGCAGAAAAACATTCCAGGACCCCTTCTCATTTAGTTATAACAGGGGTAGGCAACCTATGGCACGCATGCCGAAGGCGGCACACGAGCTGATTTTCAGTGGCACTCACACTGCCCGGGTCCTGGCCACCGGTCCGGGGGGCTCTGCACTTTAATTTAATTTTAAATGAAGCTTCTTAAACATTTTAAAAACCTTATTTACTTTACATACAACAATAGTTTAGTTATATATTATAGACTTAAAAAAGGAGACCTTCTAAAAACATTAAAATGTATTACTGGCACACGAAACCTTAAATTACAGTGAATAAATGAAGACTCGGCACACCACTTCTGAAAGGTTGCCGACCCCTGAGTTATAATGAGAGGGTGGTTGCTACCTCCTGAAACGTTTTCATGTTCCCCTAAGAATTCCCAGGTTGAGAATCCAAAATCTAAGCAGCAGGGGCCAGACTATGCGAATCCTTGCCCAGACTTCACTAGGACTTTTCTTGTAAGGATTACTCACATGAATAAGGGTGCACAGGCTCACAACCTAAATTCCCTCTTGGAGAAAGAGGGCTTGTTGCTATAACTACATCACAGAATCATAGAAATGTAAAATTGGAAGAGATCTCAATAGGTCATCCCGGCCAATCATCTGCTCTGAGGCAGGACTAAATATTATCTAGCCCATCCCTGACAGATGTTTGACTAACGCTGTTCTTAAAAACCTCAAATGATTAAGATTCCACAAGCTCCCGCAATTTCTAAATCTCCTTTGCTGTAATTTAAGCCCATTACTTCTTGTCCTGTCCTCAGTGCATAATAAGAAAAATGTATCATCATCCTCTTTATAACAACTTTTTACACATGCCTCCCCCAGTCTTCTCTTCTTCAGACTAAAAAACATCAATTTTTTTCAATCTTTTCTGATAGCTCATGTTTTCTAGACCTTTAATCATTTTTGTTGCTCTCCTCTGGTCTTTCTGCAATTCGTCCACATCTTTCCCAAAGTGTGGTGCCCAGAACTGGAAACAGTATTCCAGTTGACGCCTTATCAGAAGGGTGACCATAAATCCCATTTTGGCAGGGACAGTCCTGTCCCAGCCATCCCGACTGTTTGACAAAACTGGGTATTTGTCCCATTTGCTCTTGATCATCTGTTAGCAAGAGCAAACGGGAAAAATGCAGTTTTGTCAAAAAAGTGGGGTAGGACCCCTAACGGGGTGTGGAGAAACATGTGGGGGAAGTGGGGGCCAGTGGCAACTGCAGCCCTGTGCTGGAGTGAGGGCTAAGGAGATCGGCTCGGGCCAGCCATCCTGCCCCGTGTGCAGGGGGAGGCCTCAGGCAGCTCCACGCATGGGTGGGCAGCGGGGCTCAGAGGAACAATCCCATGTGTGGGGAGAAGGGTGCTTGTGAGTGGGCTGCGCTGGGGCTTGGGCCAGCCCCACACACAGGGAGGGAACTCAGTCCAGCCCTGCATGGGCAAGACCCGGGGGTGGTCCGGGGGTGTCCCATTTTTCCTTTGAGAAAATATGATCACCCTGCTTATCAGTGCTCAGTAGAGAGGAAAAATTACTTCTCGTGTCTCACCTATAACACTCCTGCTAACACATCCCATAACAACTTTTTTTGCAACTGTACCACATTGTTGATTCATATTTAGTTTGTTATCCACTATAACTCCCAGATCCTTTTCTGCCATAGTCCTTCCTAAGCAGTCATTTCCCACACTGTATTTGTGCAGTTGACCTCTTGGGAGGGACAGACAGGATGGAATTGATTTCACCTTCATCATTTTTACTATCTTTAATTCGGACCTCGTTAGCATGTGATTTGACAAAACCAGGACACTCATGGGCCCTGTCCAGTCTTTGTCCTTTGTCTCGTCCCTGATACGCATTGTAGGATGCTGGTTTGGGGAGTGATTGGGAGAGGAATGCTATTGAACAGTGAGATGGTATGGAAAAGCTAACTTCAGCTTTTCCTTTGGCACCAATCATATAATTGTAAACATTGCACAGGGCATTTTATTGTGGGGGAGTGGAAAATTGTTATTGCTTGTGTTTTTCCACAGCCTCCTTTAGTCTTTAATTGGCCTCTATCTCCCCTGTGCCAATGCACCCTGCACCTAACACAGTGGTTCCCACAGGAGCCAAGCTGATGGGTGGCAAGATAACAGCAACCCAACTTGACTTATTACTTAACTTGGGGGGAGGAATGGGGAGAGGGTATATGGAAACTTTTCCTTACAGGTAGCCAAAGATACTAGGCAATAATAAACAAGGGGAGACGTTTCTGTGCTGCAGAAACCTCTGGATGGACACAGGTTGCCCACTCCCATCAGGCCTGAGTAGGGTGACCAGATGTCCCGATTTTATAGGGACAGTCCCGATTTTGGGGTCTTTTTCTGATATAGGCTCCTATTACCCCCCACCCCCTGTCCTGATTTTTCACATTTGCTGTCTGGTCACCCTAGTCCTGAGCAATGTTGGTTTGAGCCTGGCCCTTTCCTCCTTCCTGACGGGGGCTGCTACTGGATAACTTTAGCACATCCTGGGGCGGGAGAAGTGGCCTCCTTCCCTGTCCTCCTGGGAGACCATCTCCCCATTTCTTCTGGGAGATGCTGCCCCTGTTGCATCCCCTGGTGGTGGCTGGTTGCAGACAACATGTGATCGCCTCTTGGGCAGCCTACTGAGCCCGCTCCCATTGACCTTTGGGAGCACTGCCCTGCCCTTTTCCCTCCCCCAATGAAGGGGCCTAGGGCTCCTCTTCCCCCCTGGGGGGCAGAGAATGCTCCCCACCTTCCCTCGCGGGGGTGCGGCCGCCCCTGTCCTGCTCTGGGGGGCTGAGCCCATCCCCCCTGCACAGGCAGAGGGCTGGGCTCCTTCGTCTGTCTCCCCAGGCCCCGCTGGGGGCCCCCCGGGGGCGTGGGGCGCTTGCTCCCTGGGCTGGGCGTGGGGGGGCTGGGGTGTGCGCCAGGCTCCCTCCTCCCCAGCACGCTGCGCACAGCGCACGCCCGGCCCGGGGGGCAGAGCCCGGGCGGCAGGGCCGGCGCTCCCCGGACCCCACATACCTCCCACTCGGTACATGTTGGCCGCCATGTCTGCGCTCCGCGCCCTGCTCCTCCTGCCGCCTGGGCCGGGCCGGGAGGGAGCGGCTCGCTCTGCCCCCCCTCCCCGCCTCGGGCCCCGCCGCCGCCGCGGCCCTCCCCGGAGCTGCCCGGCGCGGGGCGCGGCAGGGCAAGGGTTAAAGAGCCGCCGGGCCCGGAGCCCTCCTGGGTTGCCCGTGTGGGGACGCGAGCGGCGACAGCGCACGGATGGCCCTGCCCGGGCGGACGCTGCACCAGCGCCGTGTCCCGCTGCGCATCGGGGGAGGAGGGGTTAAAAGTTTCCCTCGTGGTTCTGGCCCCAAAAGGACAAGCGAGGACGGAGTCCGTTTGCTTGGGGGGCATTGGCGGGGGGGCATTGGGGGCAGGAGTGCATTGGTACATGGGTGTGCTGGGGCTGGGGGTAGGAAGTGCATTGTATGTTGAGGGTAAGTGTATTAGCATATGCAATAGCAGAGCAAGAGGCTATGACTATGGGTGTATTTCTGTGTAGGAATCTGCCCCTGGATGGGGGTGTGGTGTGGTGTGGGCATAAGTATGGAGGAGCCTGTGGCTAGGTGGGTGGATGGGAGTCCATGTGAGTGTGTTTCTGTATATAAGTGAGTCGCAGAGCAGCACAGGTGAGTGTAGAAGTGTGACAAAGACAGTGAGGGTGTGCGTGCTTGTGCATTGGACAATGTGCACCTGTACACAGATGCATTGGGATATGTGTCTGTGCGTGACAGTTGTGCTTGGGGGGTGAAGCTGTGCATCAACATGGGTAGGTGTATGTGACTGAGTGTATATTCTTTTGTGTGTGTTCATGCATGGGTATCTGTGAGCTTGTATGCCTAGATGTGTCTGAGTTTGTGCATCTGTACCATATGTGCATTTAGGGTGACCAGATAGCAAATGTGAAAAATCAGGATGGGGGTGGGAGGTAAGAGGAGCCCATATAAAAAAAAGTCCCAAATATCAGAACTGTCCCTATAAAATCGGGACATCTGGTCACCCTATGTGCATTTGTGTACACAAACAGTATGTATGCTACCCCTCTGAAGCGTTTAAATCCAGCATTTCCTTTGAGATAGTTATTGTTACACGTCAACTGTCCCTTGATTTAGATACAATTATAGTACTTTCCAATGAAAGTTGGTGTTCTCTCACTTTATTTCCATCAAAATATTGAATCACGAAACTGATCTAATCAATAATTATGTTTATCCTAAAGCAATTATACTTTGCAGCTTTCATATGATTCCCCAACAACTTTGCAAACATTTCAAATACTGTCTTTGTTGCACCCATTTTTATAACTATTATGCCAGTTATTGCTATACTCATTTACAGACAACCGGTCATACTTTTGTCTAAGTGATTTGGTCAAGCTCAGGCAGCAGCAGAGTCAGGACTTAATTAGAGCTTCCTGGTTCTTTGTCCCACTGGATCATAGTTTCTACTTAAAGTAATTAAATTCATGTTATCTAATAATGCATTCTATGCTGTTTTTTTCCACGTCTCTTGTTTGGGGTCTTAGTTCCATACTGTACCTCATGTTTGGTATACAGAGAGAGTGACTGTAATGACCATTGTGATTATCAAACATAAATTCTCCCATTGGGGGTAGCTATAATCATCAAAAAGAAGTTGCTTACCTATTTATTCACTGGAACATGTTAGTTTTTCTCATTTGTTTTTCCCTGATGTTAGGTTTGTGTGTTTGCTTGTTTGTTTAGCTGTAGGACACTATTCAGGACACAATCTGTCCTTCGGTTATACTGATAATCTCCTTTGCTTCTCTTAAACGTATTAATCAAAATTTAGTGGCATATGAAACTTCTTGTGCTGCTTTTGGTAACCCCGCTCATTGGTGAAAAGCATTCAGAAAAGTCTACAATATAGCCTAGAAAAGCTAATATAAAGACAAAGACTTCTAGCAGCTTATCTCAGAATCAATAAATGCTGAAGAATTGTTTACAAATCAAATTGATTCAGAAGTGTTTCCACAACATCGATATTTATGTAACAAAAAATATACTTCTCCCTTATTTGAAATTTATTACATGAAAAACAACCATTTTAACAGCTGGGTTCGAGTTTGGCCTGTTGCCTTTTAAAAGAAAGACTTCTGTTTTTTTCTTACATACCATTCATTTCATGTCCCAGAATTTCTGTTTGTGTATCTTGAGCATTTTCAAGCTGGCATCTCATTTCTTCCCTGATCTAAAGGGAAATGTAGCGTAGAATTCAAGCTGCTGGGGGGCTAGGGAAGAGGAATCAATAGCCATAATAAATATGAGTTTTTCTTGTCTTCAGTGCATATTTAAGCTAATCGCATGCCGACATCATTTTTTATTAAATGAGCCTGTGACTATTAGGTTAAGATTTCTCATATGTTGTTGAACAGTGCACTTTTCATTTCCTGAGTTAGTGGTTCCAATGGAAAACAAGAGCAACTCAGTGTTACTGCTGCTGCAACACTTTAAATGAGTGCATGAAATCTAAAGAGCCACCTATCATCCCTCCCCCATTTAAAAAATAACCCCACATTTTGAAAGGGAAATCTGAATTCCTTATCTATCCTGCCCACTGGAAGATGACCAGGGATGCCCCCAGAAACTGTATTCCGAGAGCAGAAGCTGTACTTCAGCATATGTTTCTCTGAACTGTCTGATGCTACAGTGGCACCTCACCTGGAATTCAAAAAAGAATCCTACTGCTTAACACTTCCAGTAGTGAATGATACAAAAGATTAAATAAAATGAAAGGTTCAAGAAAATGCAATTTTGCAAGCAAGGAAACAATTCAGAGGGTTGATTAGGCTTGTTCCATGCAGTCATTACCACTCTTTAAAAATGCCTTTGAGCTCTTCTCCTCAGTCCAAATTTGCACTGCAACACTAGATGAGTTCCTCCACACATGTAAAAGCTCCAAAACTTGTCTCTCTCACCAACTGAAGTTGGTGCAATAAGAAATATTACCTCACCCACCTTGTTTCCCCACACTCTTTCATTCTTACATTGTCTTTCAGGAGTTGGTCTCTGGGCCTTCCTTCCATGGGCAGGAAAGGTGAACTGACAATTTACATTTATATGTGCTGAAGAATATACTTTTTTCCTTCAAGCACATGGGAGGTGTAATGTCCTGAGGACAATCTCCACAGATTCCTGAGAAGGATGAGGAGAACCGGAAAAAAAGAGAGGTTACCCCAGAGAACCCATCCCAGGTTTTAGTCAGGGCCAGACTTCAGGAATTCCTGGGTGACAAACCATACAGAGCACACATGATGAATAAAGTTTATGTACTTCAATATTAAACTTCAGAAGTCAGAACCTGGTTCTCTATTTCCTCACACCTGTAGTCACTTACACCTGTCCTAAATGAATGGTAAATATCATACTGATTTTGTAGCATCACTTTACACATGTGCAAATGATTAAACAAGGTGTAAGGGAGTTGCAGACATATTCAGTTTTACAGCCTGTGTGTGTGTTTTAAGAGGCAGGAGTTTCCATAGACATTTCAGCTGTATGAAGTGGCTGCAAATCCACTGATACAGTTCTCTTTTTCTATGAGATCCACTAGCACAAAACTTAAATGAGCTCTGGGAACGTTCCATTGGGTTCTGAACTAAAATATAACAATGCAGTCCAGATCCTTTATATAACTTAGTTTTCCTCCTCTATTTTTCCATTTTCTCTGATTAAGGCTCATGCAAATACTCTGCCTTAATCCTATAATGAATTTTATTCAACTATTAATTATAAACTTATTTCACTTGTCTGAACAAAAGACAGGCTTTGGTGAAAAAGAATAAAAACCGAGCACTTACAAAATCTGAGCACTGAGTGGAGAGTGTAAACCCATGTAAATGCTATAAAGACATATTCAAAAACAGGTTAGACCACTTACCATAACTAAAATGGAAAAGAGCAGGGAATATTTTATCACTGGCATTGAAGGAGAAAGGAAACAGAAGATACATGGCTCTGCCCATCTGTGACCCAGAGGCCCATGGGTAGTTAACTGTTCTGTGTCAGCAACTCTTGTCAGGCCTGAAATACTCATTACCCCTAACACATGATTGTCATGATATATACCCAAAAGGTGGCACATAATATATCATTGGAGAACTAATAACTCACTGATCATTAATATTTTTGCATGGTATATGTACAAGCTGTGTACAAAAAGTTATAAATATGTGCTAGAATTATGTAAAAAGCAACAAGCTAGAATTATGTTCTTAAAATGTGTTTGGCAAGCAATGCATAAGCACGGTCTGCCTTATATAAAGGAATAGGAGTAGCAGACATATTCAGTACATAATATTGAAGTACATAAAGTACATGTGTATTCGCTTGTCTGACCAGCCTTGTCATCATGCAGAGACAGTGAAGGTACATTTACATATAAGATAAACAAAACTATCAAGCTAACAATCAGAGGAGAGGACAGCATGGCATCTACATCCCAGCAGGAGAAAAATAACTTTATCTGAGAATACATTTCAAAGGTTTGTGGGTCTATAAAGACAAGGGGGTCTGAACCTTAAATGAAAAGCAATTAAATCAACTGATTGTATATCATATTACTGTATTATAAAAGGGTATCAAGTAAGGTCTTTTCTGAAAGCCTGTGACACACTGGTGATTAATATTATTGTTAAATGTGTGCATTAACATTATATGAGGAAATATAGATACTCACTGATATTATGCTTTAAAGTCTGTGACCCATCATAGGGAGAAACAGGTTTTCTCCCAGACAGGAGGGAAGGCAGCTATCTACCTGTCTCCAATGTAAATTGAGCATTATGGAATCGAAACAATGGGAGCCCTATTTACATACAAATCAGTAGGAGGATGGGAAGTCAACCAGAAGAGAAGAACAGCAGGAAGCCTTCCTGCTTCTTGTAACGGAGTCGGTGATCTTTGGGAGATATAAGCAGAAACAGAAAGCAATTTTGGTAACCATCACTTGAGGGATTCAAGGGCCTACAGAGCACTTGAAATCACAGAACATGGGATCCTTCAATAAAGGGGGTGTTGAAGTCTCTGGGAACTGAGTTTAGTTAAGAAACATGCATATGCAAAGATTGTGACTTGCTGAAAATAATTTTTAATCTTAGAAGCATATTTTTTACTTTTGTTTGCTTGTAACACTTTCTATATTAATTCTTTATATTTGGTATCACTTAATCCTATCCCTTTTAAGTAAACTTGTTTTACTTTTACTATAAATAGGGCCCTACCAAATTCACAGCCATGAAGAATGCATCATGAAATCTGGTCTCCCCCCGTTGTGACGGGTTGGACGCCCCCGTCTGGGATGCCACCTGATATACTGGAGTCCCACTGAGCCCAATCATTCCAGCAGCACACACACAGGTAAGGCCACACCCAGCTGCAGATACAGACTAAAATCAGCTCTGTGTGGGAGGATTCAGCTTGGGGATTTACCCAGCACTCACATGTAAACCCAAAATAATATTGTCTTTTGCTGTATAGAGAGATCTGTATAGTGCAAGCTCATAAAAATTGCCCCCTTCCTCAATGTGGAGGGAGATATGCACAGCTTCCCCTCTCCCCCATATGAATTGCACAAACTGAGTTTTGGAATAAACAAAAAATAAGTTTCTTAACTACAAAAGGTAAATTTTAAGTGATTATAAGGGATAGCAAACAGAACAAAGCAGATTACTGAGCAAATAAAACAAAACACGCAAACTAAGCTTAATACACTAAAGAAACAGGTTACAAAAAGTAATTTCTCACCCTAAATGTTGTTTTAGGCAAGGTGCAGAGTTTCTGCAGTGCAGAGTTCCAGTTATTTCTCTTCACAGGCTAGACCCCTGTCTCAGCCTGGACTCAGCCCTTGCTTTTCCCCAGCTTAGTTTCTTTGTTTCTTCAGGTGTTTTCAGCTGTCTTCCTTCTTGGGCAGGGAGGCAGTGGAAAAGAGCGCTGATTGACTCATTTCCCAGCTTTAAGTAGAATTTACATAAGGCAGGAAGCCTTTGTTTCCAGTGGAAAAATGCCAGGAGTGTCCAAAGTGGTACTCCGTATCAGGTGACCATTACATGACTGTGCAGTGTTAAAGCAATCATGAGACAAGGTTTATTTGTAATGTCCACAGGAAGGAATTCCAGGAGTACGAGATCAACATCTTCAAAGACCCATCATCTTTGCTAATGGCTCATCCAGGCTGATTGCATACTGTCTGATGGGCATTTCCTCGGTGTAACTGCAGTTGTAATTGTTACATAGTCAATATTCCTAACTTAAGATACAGAAATGATACACTTATAAAAATAGGATAATCATATTCAGTAAAACATAACCTTTCCAATGATACCTTACATGATCCATCTTGCATAAAACATTTTAGTTATGCCATATTCATATCATAACAGCATTTCTATGAAGAATATGGGGTGTGGCGTTACACCCGTGAAATCTGGTCTTTTGTGTGCTTTTACCCTATACTATACCGATTTTACGGGGGAGACTAGCGTTTCTCAAATTGAAGCTCCTGACCTAAAAGGAAGTTGCGGGGCAGGTGTTGCAAGATTATTTTAGGGGGAGATCATGGTATTGCCACCCTTACTTCTGTGCTACCTTCATAGTTGGGCAGCCAGAGAGTGCCGGCTGCTGACTGAGGGCCCAGCTCTGCAGGCAGCAGCACACAAGTAAGGGTAGCAATACCATACCATGCCATCCTTACTTCTGTGCTACTGCTGGTGGCAGCTCTGCCTTCAGAGCTGGGCTCCCAGCCAGCAGCCGCTGCTCTCCAGTTGTCCAGCTCTGAAGGCAGCGCCACCACCACCTGTAGCATTAAGGGTAGCAGTACCACATACACCCCCTACAATAACCTTGCGACCCCCCTCCCCACAACTCCTTTTTGGGTCAGGACCCCTACAATTACAACACCCTGAAATTTCAGATTTGAATAGCTGAAATCATGAAATTT
This sequence comes from Terrapene triunguis, assembly GCF_002925995.2. Classification (NCBI taxonomy): domain Eukaryota; kingdom Metazoa; phylum Chordata; order Testudines; family Emydidae; genus Terrapene; species Terrapene triunguis. The sequence goes on along the minus strand of NW_020664471.1, from coordinate 4,857,804 downwards.
ACGATTTTAAAAATCCTATGACTGTGAAGTTGACCAAAATGGACCGTGAATTTGGTAGGGCCCTAACTATAAACCAATTCAGTGCTGTTATTGAAATAAGAGTGTTTGTTAAACGCTTGTTAAACTAATGAGCTGCAGTGTATTGTCTCTTTAAAGGAACAACAAACTTAATAACTAGGGAGGTGTTGGAGTCACCCTGCATAAAACAACTGAGCCGTGGAAGTCAGGGTGTGACCTGTATGCTTGTAGTCTGGCTGTTGGTGTCAGGGCTGTGAGCCACAGCGGCATAACATAGGCACCCAGAGTTGCAGGGCAGGTGGTGACACAACCCCTTTCTGGTGTGGTATGAACCCTAAAGTGTCATACCATATATTCTACATTTTGTGAAAATAATCGTACCACAGCATCAACCACTCTGCCACTCTTTTAATTTAAAGAGAGCTGTGTATTTTATTGATGACATACAAGCATTTTTCATTGTATTGTTTACAATGGCTAGAAAAGAAGCCATCTCTGCTAGAAGAGCAAATTCACTAAGTGTTTGTTGTCTCATTCAGGCCTCACCTGGTTGCCTCTTTCACTGTAAATAAAGCAGTGATGTCAGAAGTAAATTGTATAAAGGGAATAAGTATCTGTTAAGCTAACCAGGGCAGCATAATACTCGGTCTTTTTTTTTTTTAATGCAGTAGTGAAATGTAGCCGGCAAAGGCATAATATTCTACCAAGGAAAAAGTCTCACTTTTAGAATTTCTCAATCGAAAGTTTTCAAAAATCTCTTTTCACATGGGGGATTGGATGTTAGGGGATTGATAATGTGCTATAGAGCCTTTTATCCCTAGGTATCTGCCTTAAAGCCCAACCCAGGTTAGCAATGGCCAAATATAGTTCCCAATCATTGGCCATTCAGTGGCCTGTATAAAATGAGTTTGGTGAGCTCAGGCCAGTTCCCAAAAGTATTCATATTACAGACAACCACTGCCACCACCACCCTTTTTGCCATCTCAGAAGGGAGATTAAGGTTTCAAAAGGCTTGAACTATCCGTTCATCCTTACAAGTGGTCAAGTATTTTATCGTGGGAAAGGAGGGGAACTTTCACTTCAGCTGTCACCCTGTGTTCCATTCTGTTCTAAATACAGAGCTTCAGTCCCCAGGGAATCTCACTCTAGCACCTTTCATCAGCAATAAGGTCTTGAACCTGCAAACCCTTGCCCATATTTACATGAGTGATCCCATTTATTTATGCACTTGAGTAAGGGATTGCAGGATCAGACTCACAATTCACTGGTTAAAAAATGCTTTTTAGATGTCTTGTTTATAAATATTCTCATTTGAACATTTGTATGTTCAAAAATGGTTAACTTCGCCATATCCCACATAGTTTGGGGCAGTTTTTAACTACAAAAAAAAAAAAAAAAGTCCTCCACGTGAGTGAATTTATAATCTTGAAGGCCTTGCAATTTCTTACATTCATGCCATTCTTATTAAAGAGAATGGAAGCTTTGAGCCCCAAACCCTGCAAGGTGCTGACCACCTCCTGGGAGGTGTTTGGCACCTTGACTGAGATGTGCTTAGCACTGTGCACGGTCGAGGTTCCTTAAAACATCCATTGACTCCAGTGAGAGTTTTACATGAGTAGGAATTCACTGGTAAGGAACAAGGATACATTCCAAGAGGTACTCAGCTGTTTGCAGAATCAGATCCTGCCAGGGGAACTCATTGTTGGGGCAGTGAAAGAGGAGAGGCAGCATGAGCCTCCACCAATTGTTCTAGCAAGGTCTGGTACCACTTTGAGTTGGTGTGTCCTGGTCTGTTGGGAGCTTACTTCTGCCACAGTGCCCACTTGAGTGATTGCGACAGAGAAATTGTGTTGTATTAATTTAGATGGAATGAATGGGCCAAAGGTGTTACTATAACCCAGTCATTGTTTAACATTGTTTAATGTTGGACAAAGTCCAGTGTTTCGTATAGAGACCTCAGCCCACATAATACCATGGCAAACATCATTAAAAATCATTTAAACATTTTATTAAAGATAAAGGAAAACACTTAAAGCATTTGAAATGTAAAGTATTAAGGCTTTAATTTTAATAACATCCTTTCTTATCTTTCCCTTTAGCTGGAGAGAGTTTTTAAAAGGAAAAATCCCTCTGACTGAAAGTCTCTTAGAGGGTAATAACTTTCCTTTTGGAGAAAAGAAGAAGTTAGTTGAGATGAGCTGCAGCGTTTTTTGCTGCATCTGCTAAAGTTCGATCCTCTTTCATCCCAGGTGGTTTTGGGATTCAGCTGGAGCTGGTAGAGGTGGCGATATCATCTGGGTCCCCCTCTCTGGCCTGATCTGGTGAGGACATTTCTCAGGACAAGGATGAAGACGGTCCGGGGTCCCAGGAGATGGTGTGGATTGCAGCCATGATGGTGAAGCTTGTCCAGTAGGCATGCTCTCTCCTCAAAGTCTCTTTCTTTAAGGATTCACAAAGGGAATGGTGGACAAAAAAGCCTATCCCCTCATTATTTTGTCCATCATCAATTAGGCCTAGTTTCCAACACACCAATTTTAGTTCACTAATTTTTGGTTCCACACTTTTCTTGTTTAACAAACTTGATCTTAACACAGTCCTTGAGTTATATCATTAGACCTTTTGGGTCTAATTTAGTCTTTCTGCCTCCCTTTCATACCTTTTCCCATCAACATTTGTTATTATAGGTTAAATGATATCTGATAAACTTTCATAGGCGCCTACTCCGTGGGTGCTTTGGAGCTGGAGCACCTATGGAAAAAAAAAAATGGGTGCTCAGCATCCACCAGGCACTGCTGATTGCTGGGGGAGGGGCTTGGGGGAGGCCAGAAAGCAGTGAGCGGGGGGCCTCAGGAAGAGGGTGAAGCAGGGGTGGGAAGAGGCGGAGCAAGGGTGGGGTCTTGGGAAGGGGCAGAGTGGGGGCAGGAAGAGGTGGGGAAAGGGCAAGGCCTTGGGGAGGAAGTGGAGCAAGGGTGGGGCCTCAGAGTGGACTGGGGGTTGAGCACCCCTGGGGAAAAATAAAAGTCAGTGCCTATGAACTTTCACATACTTTTTACTGTTGAGATCACAATTAGAGTAAATGTGTAGGCCCAACTATCAAAACGGTGACTAGGGATATGAGCTTTTAGGAAGGAGAGGTTTCTGTCACTTTAATCATAGACTCTCAGGGTTGGAAGGGACCTCAGGAGGTCATCTAGTCCAACCCCCTGCTCAAAGCAGGACAAACTAAATCCCCACATGGCCCCCTCAAGGATGGAACCCACAACCCTGGGTTTAGCAGGCCAATGCTCAAACCACTGAGCTATCCCTCCCCCCAATGCTGAGTTACTTCTTGTGAGATTGGAAACCTGAATTTTAAAGTTGAAGAAAAGGTTGAAGATTTTCTGTGCCACTTAGGGCTTGCTTGCCCTAGAAAATAAAGTTGTGTTGGAACATGACCTTGAGGAGTCATGTTAGCCAACATGATGTAAAACAAGACTTTGTGGTCACCATCGAAGAGCCATTGTGTTTAACATTGTATCAGTTAGTCATGAGTAGAATCGGTTTAAAAAAAACAAACCATGTTTCATGAAGATTTTTTCCCAAAAATACATCTAATTTTTGCAAATTGGTAACTCAATTTTTAGCTAATTAGAAAATTTAACTTTTGTATATATATTTTAGTGAGAATTGTATCTTTCTTTGAAAAATCTGAAATTGTTCAATGAACTCTAGTCACAAATAAGATTTATTTTGATAACTATCCCAGATGACAATATTAAAACACAGTTTGACCCTTTCTACACTGACTGCAAAGTTGTATTTAACATCATGTTAGTCAATATGGCTCCTCAAAGTCATGTTTTAACATGTACTAATTTTCCAATGAAGACAAACTGGGGGAGCATAGGGTTGAGAAAAGAGTTAAGATGAGCCACTTAATGTGAAATGTTAGATCTTTTGTTTTCTCTAGGTTTAATCTATTGAGAAGCGAATAAAGCGATAAACAGTTGTCCACCCACAAGAATTCAAAGTCTAACACAATAAAGTGACATCATTTCCCTTTGCTCTGGCATGAAAGGAGTGGATTTCAAAGTGAGATGATTCTAGACTAACGAATCAGGAAAGCCAGACAGAAGGTCCCCTAAATTGATTGGCGCTCCCCTGATTAAACAGGAAATGTTGTGTGCTCAAGATCTCTTATTTTCCAGGTACCATGACCTCCTTAGACACAGCAACGTAGATTGACTGGGATACTTTCCTGGGCAGAAGGAGGGTGTTGGGGAAAACAGGCAAGTGAATGCTGGTACGGAAGTTTGACTTATTTGACAGAGCTACACAAAGGTGAGTTGATGCGAGAGAGGGTCTGACGCCTCTGGCTTAACCCCTTCAGTAGATTGGTCCCAGGCCCTATGGAACCTGTTCTATAGGTTTGGATGATGGGAGGGAGAGAGCAGCATGGAGACAGCATTCCCACTTTCCGCATCCTCAACCAAGGACTGGATGGATCCTCATCTCCTCTACTCACAGAAGTGGCAGTGTTGTATAACTCATATTGTAGTTTTCTATAATAGTAGATAGACATGTGGATTCGAAACCTCCAGTACCTATAATTTGCAATTGCTCTGTATTACTGAACCTGCTAGGAGTGAAAGTGAGAGAACAGAGCCATAGACAAAAACAAACCCTGGACTAGGAAAATCCCACACCTATCTGTGCATCCATTACCTATTTATAGTGCCCTATCAAATTCACAGTCCATTTTGGTCAATTTCACAGTCATAGGATTTTAAAAATCATAAATTTCATTATTTCAGCTATTTAAATCTGAAATTTCAGGGTGTTGTAATTGTAGGGGTCTTGACCCAAAAAGGAGTTGTGGGGCAGAGGGTCGGAAGGTTATTGTAAGGGGGGTTACGGTACTGAAACCCTTACTTCTGCAATGCTGCTGGCGGCGGTGCTACCTTCAGAGCTGGGCAGCTGGAAAGCGGTGGCAGCTGCTGGCTGGGACCCCAGCTGTGAAGGCAGAGTTGCCGCCAGCAGTAGTGCACAAGTAAGGATGGCATGGCATGGTATTGCCACCCTTACTTCTGTGCTGTTGCCTGCAGAGCTGAGCCCTCAGTCAGCCACCACCACTATCGGGCTGCCCAGTTCTGAAGGCAGCAGAATAGAAGTAAGGGTGGCATGGTATGGTATTGCCACTCTTACTTCTACACTGCCTTCAGCGCTGGGCGCCCGGCCAACAACCGCTGCTCTCCGGCAGCCCAGCTCTGAAAGCAGTGCAGAAGTAAGGGTGGCAATACCGTGACCCCCCTAAAATAATCTTGTGACCACCCTGCAACTCCCTTTTGGGTCAGGTTCCCCAATTTGAGAAACGCTAGTCTCCCCTATGAAATCTGTATAGTATAGGGTAAAAGCATACAAAAGACCAGATTTCATAGGGGGAGACCAGATTTCACAGTCCATGATGAGTTTTTCATAGCCGTGAATTTGGTAGGGCCCTACCTATTTATGACCATGGTTCAGAAGACAGAAACAAATAGCCTGGCCTCTTTAGAAATCAGTAAAGAAACTCCCACAGAAGAAATGCATCTTTTGTTGACAATCAACAATAATGTATATTTTTTACGTATCTGTGGGTCAGCTATCTCAAAAGACTCATGGCTAAATATAATATAGGTATTTTCATTAAAAATATGGAAACAGTGGTTCAGTGATGATTGAATTATTACTAGCCCATATTTAGATTTTCACATTTAAGTTGAATGCTGTAAAAATGGCACCATATGTCTCTTATTTTATAGAAAACTGGTGCTTATGTCGATAACAACGCAGGCCAATCTTTATGAATTGACAGTTTCTGTAAATATAGAAAATTGGTAATTATCACTGAACAGTGATCTATATAGGATATTGCCAACTATCTTCTGAACAGGTCACTCCTTTGACCAGAGGCCAAATCTTGTTCACCTTACTCACGCAGGTGCTTGCATTGAAGTCAGTGGGAATATTTGTGTAAGGCAAGCAGGATTTGGCCCCACAGACTGGTTGTTAGCATTGAACGATACTCCTTGCACTCACATATGTTGTCTTTCATTGATTAGTTTCATTAACGAAAACCACAGTCTATGGGCATTCATTCACCTGCCTTAGATTAGGGGGGGAAACTATTTGTTATTTATCTAAACTTTCAATTTTCAGCGTGCAAGAAAGATGCTTTTTCCTCATATGAATAATCCTTACTCACATAAGTAATCCTAGTGTGAGTAAGGATTATGCTATATGCAGTGTTATTGTAGCTGTGTCGTTCCCAAGATATTATAGAGACAAAGTGCATGAGGTAATATCTTTTATTGGACCAACTTCTGTTAGAGAGAAAGACAAGCTTTTGATTTTATACAGAGCTCTTCAGGTTTAAGGATTATGCTGTAAGGATTACAATATCTGTATGTTTCTTTTATCAGTCTGGTCCTCTAGAACTTTCATTACACCTGCCAAGATAGTTTCAATCCCCTTCCTATGAGAGTTTCAGCCCAGAACAGTAACAGCCTGAGGTTTTAGGGTGCAGACTTGCAGCCATTTTCATTTGCTGGTGGATAGAAGATGTAGGGCCAGATACTGCTTCCACTGAAGTCAATGGGAATTTTGCTATTGACTTCAAGGGGAGCAGGATTAGATTTCTATATCCTCTTTTTTGTTATCTCTGATGCAAGACTGAGAATCAGGGAGACTCACAGTCATGGTGCAGAGACACACCTGCAGCAGTGATAAATGAAGCCATTTTTGCTTAAATATAATTATACTGTATATGGATCCAAACACACCACATTGATTTTACTTTTGTCTTGTTTTTCCCTCCAACTGATCTATTTTCCTACTCAACATCTGCTAAAAAGCTGTTAAAGGTGCTTAATGACACATATTTAAGTACAGTACATTCATTGAACAGAATTAATTTAACTCAAGGACTCAGCATCTGTTCATTTCATTTTTTTTCTGCAGATTGAATGATTGCAGGAAGGGAACATTGAAATGTAATTTGTTGATCAAATGTATATCTAGTATCCCAGTACCTTGTTATATCACTAAATGGGAGCATACAGCTCTTCACCTGTTGCCTACAAGCATTGCTTCCTGTTTCCACTGAGTGCACTTTGGTTCTAAGCCAGGTTTTAGAAATTAAAATCCTAATTAAAGTTATTTATTATGTAGCTAGCTGTTTTATAGGCCAGTTTGGTGATATGAGAATAGCACATTATTCTGTTGCTGTAAGAGAACTTGGTCCTGAAATGGTTTGGTGAATTTCAGGTTCAAATTTATCACTAGTGTAAGCAGTTACCACTCTGAAGGGCTAAAAGACTTTCTGGCTGGATGATTGGCTGTAGAAGTCAGTGTGCAAAGGGATGGAGGGGAAAAGAGAATGCACAAAGAGAAAATAGGGATGCCATGCTGGAAGCAGTCAATGTCTGACATCAACCAGGTCTTTGTCTATAGACAACCACAGACTTGGTTAAAACCAATCACCATGGTAAGCACCCTTCTTTCAGACTAAATGGAAGGAGCAATTAAGCCCCTTCATGTAGTAAGATAGGTAGAGACAATAGAAGCCATCCCCCAAGGCAATGGGACACATGACAAGATCTGATCAGAAGTGAAATCATATTGACTGAGGGTTCCGCAGTAACAAATGAAAGGACTAGAGGATTGTTTCACAAACTATATATGTGATAGAGACAGAAACATAAACCAAGAGGAAAGCCAGCAGAGAATCAGTCATGATCATGTGAGGAAGCAGAACTCGTTGAGACACAGAGCTGACTGGAAGTACAGACTTGGAAAATGATCAAGGAAACTGCCTACTGTTCCCTTCTACTATGTTCAGGGAAAGAGGATTTTGTGTACATTCTGTAAACAGAATTGCATCAAAGAATATAGCTGACTCTGATAGTCAATTTATCTTCCTAAATTCTTGGGCCAAAGGTGCAACAATGATAATCATCCACAAAGGCAAGGAAACTGAGAGTTAAGATTATCAAAGCAGCAAGGAGTCCTGTGGCACCTTATAGACTAACAGACATATTGGAGCATGAGCTTTCGTGCATGAATACCCACTTCGTCGGTCCGACGAAGTGGGTATTCACCCACGAAAGCTCATGCTCCAATACGTCTGTTAGTCTATAAGGTGCCACAGGACTCTTTGCTGCTTTTACAGATCCAGACTAACACGGTTACCCCTCTGAAGTTTATCAAAGTATCCCAAATATACTCTAGAATATTGTCATCTATCAGGAGATCAAGAGAGTAATTTCTTTATGGTTTTTCATGTGATATGAGTTGCTCCTATTATTTACCATTTATATAGCAGTAGTACCTAGAGGTCAAAAGGACCAGAGCCCAATTGTGCTACACACTGTACAAATATAGTAAACAAAATCCCTTGTCCCATGATATTAAACATATTTATAAAGGCACCCATCACTGTGGTTGTAACCCAAGGACCTCTTGATGCTATCTGGCAGAGGTCAAAGATGCACACAGAAGTATAGGATCCCACGTGTTCACCAAAACATGTCATGTAAAATCTCTGCCAAAAGCCTATGTCATAGTGATCATCATAAACATTGTGAGATATAAGTACAGAAAATGTGAGGAGTTATGTATATCTACTGCAAATGATGTTCTCTTGAGACAGCTTCTCCAGCTAGGGTTGGAGACACTTATCTCCATGGTAGACCATTGTGTAGTATGTGTCTATTACCATTCTAAGACAAATGCTAATGAAGAACTGGCAGAGATTTCAGAAGGAAATTAACAGGAAGAGATAAACACCTGGGGCGGGGAAGACACCCTATTTTGAGGTGCACACTAAAGGTCAGTTCTGGACACCCTGGCATCCTTTGCCTAGGAAGTAAACTGACAATGGGTTTACTTCATGAAAAAGGGATCGCAGCCAGGCTGGCTGAAAATGCTGAGAAGAACCTGGGGTGAGCTAAACTTCATTAGACAGGAGGATAATTTGTTAGTTAAGTTTAGGCTCGAGAATGCGTGTTATGATTTTGTTTATATGTAACCATTTGTTTCCATCTCACATCATTTTTTGTTTCAGTCTCTAGTTTTTCTTCAATAAGGTTCCTTCTGTTGTTGAATTGAACTCAAGTATTGTTCGTAACACAGGAGTGGTGGCCTAAGATAAAACTGGTAAACTGTAGCACACTGGACCTGTTGCTTTGGGAACAGAGGATCTAAAGATTTCATGTACATCGAATAATCAGGAAGACATTTTGAAGAGACTCAGAGGCTGGGGAGCAAATATCTGAAATGCAAAGATAGAGCTGGTGTAGCCCAGAAGAGAGTGCTCAAGTCTCTGACAGACTGGTTATGTTAAAGAGCTAACACCCAGCTAGTACAGGCAAGACTTCCTCATGCTGGAGGCTGGTGGTAAGAAAGTAATAACTCACAGCCCTGGAAGCTCTGAGAAGTGTCACAGTGGTATTTATGTTCCCTTTATATAATTTAGGCTAGCAGGCATGCTTGCCTCCCCCAAGGCTATCAAGTCAACTACCCTGAAACAAGGAATATCAACTAGGAGAATTGCTAAGGGAAATTCCCATGCTTACTGTTACTAAAGAATCTGAACAAAGAGTTGCCTTCTACAGCATTGTCTTTGGGATCAGGTGGATTTCCTGGTCCAGTGAATCAGCAGTGTACCCCTAAAAACACCTTGTGGCTAGTTCGTACGTTCTGCTTTTGCGCATATAGCTTAAATGTTCCTGCAAAACCAGGTGTAAGGTCTGGAGAAGGAAACTGTCTTCAGGCTTGTCTACACAGGGTTTTTTTATTGCTTATAAGTATACAGGAATAAGCTATACTGGCATAAATTATACTGGTAAAACTGCATCTACGCCAGTGGCTTCTACTGCTTTATCTGTTTAGAAACTGGTGTAGTTAGAGCGGTACAAAAACCAAGCATAGACCAGCTCTTAGAGAAAACTGGACCTTTAACCATTCAGGGCTATATAGATTATAATTAGTATCTTGAATTTCACCTGGAAATGAACTGGCATCCAGTTCATTTTATGAACTGCATTTAACTTGGCAGATGACCACTCAGAGAGAGCAGAAATATAGTTCACCTGTTTGTGTTGCTGATTCTTTTATGCTCTGCGTGAGGAAGACAAAGACACCTTTCTCAGAATTTCTTCCAGAGCCACATCACCTTTCCTAATGAGGGGCCATAGCTCTTTGAGGGCTGGCTGGGTGTGTGAACAAACAGTAGTGCTTATCTAGACAGCACAGTCATTTAGGGCCCAATTCTGCCCAATTCAATGGCTGAATGCCATTGAAAGTCAGCTGAAGTCAAGGGAGTTGTACATAGTGTGAAATAGAAGGCTCTTTGCACCTTGCAGAATTGGGCCCCATATACACAAATTCAGGGCCAAATCCTTCTCTGCTTACAGATGAGACTAGAACCATCAAATTCCATGAGAAATGGCAGAAATATTAAGTTATGAGCGTTATAAAAATGTTAACAGACACTCAATAGCAGAGCTGGTTGGAAAATGTCAGAAGTTGACATTTTGATGAAGCTTTCAGTAGTAATGCCCTACATTTTAGGGTGGTAGGGGTGTTGGACTGTTCCTATCCAAAAACATTCTGTTCTGGAAGTAAGTCAAAGATGGTCTCAATAGCCAACTTTTCTGTTTAGAAAACATAATAAGAGCCGAATTGATCATATTGTAATGAGTTGGCAGTTTTATATATGCTGTTGTCCTCCACTTGATGAAATCAGAACTGCTCAGCTGGGTGCCATAGACTCTGTATTGCTAATTACTAAAAGAGATTCTCCTTTAGCTCAAGTAGCAGCATCTGGATTCTGTCTTGGCTCTTGCTGTAAATTATTGTCCTGGGCAACTTAATGACACCATGACTCACAAGTGACCAGCCATTTTTATAGATCTTTGACTGTTGTATTCCCTCCCCAGCCATACATGTCACTTTAAAGGTATAAGTGAAAATTAACAATATTTAGTCATGATTTCAGCTTCTCTTTTGAGAGAAATTGCCCCATTGATCAGGTTCTTCTTTAACCTCGAAATTCAGAGGATAAAAAGTATTCTAAGGATTGGAAGAAATATTTGCTACTGAATTAATTTTCAATGAGTTCCTGTTTCTGAAGGTAATATTGCGTGGTTCAGCAACATCAGTGTTCATGGAAAATAGCTAATCTTTGAATACTGGCTAATTAGGAAGACTCCTTACATTCCATTCAAAATTGTTTCACCAGCAAGGAGGACAGACGGAAAACTACAATTCTTCATGTTCTTTATCAAATGGAATATTACATCCAAGTATTAGCTTTGTGCTAGAGGCTGCTGTTTTGAATGAGGAAAAAAGAAAATGTTATACTATTTTATAGATTCCAATTCTGCCAGCCTTTTGTGTGCAGAACTTCTGGGCAAAGAGATCCCATTGTGTCACCATTCATAACTCTAAAGATTTCTCCATCACTATTTCCATTATCAGCCTCTATTACAAAATTTTATAACTTGGCAGTAAACGTTCATGCTGGGCTGAAATTTGTCCTAGGGGGTTTCAAGAACCCAAGAGCAATTATTTTCTTTTTTGATATAAATTATTTTTCTAGTTGTGTGAATGTATAAAGTGTGGTGGTTTTTTGTTTTGTTTTGTCTTTTTTGGCTGCATAACTCAAAAAACAGTCTAATATCTCAAAGTTTTTGCAAAGCAACTAGTTTATAATGTTGCTTCTGTTATTCAAAATATCTGTATCTTAGGCCATCTGGATGTTTGTGGGCATGGAGGCGTTTCAGAAGGATTAAGAACATAAGAACAGCCATATTGGATCAGACCAAAGGTCCATCTAGCCCAATATCCTGTAGGAATAAATAACAAGGGCTGGCTTACTGCTATGAGTTGAGTTAAGTAGCGACAGTTGGGATGAGAAGGAGGAGGGCTATAAAAGCCCTGAGGAAAGCTGGGCTCTCTGCTGCCTGCCTGGGCCCCGCACCTGGCCTCCCTACCAGAAAGCAGAGCTTAGCCAGCATTTTAGCAGGGCATTCCACGGGTTTACTCCTGCCCTGCCACAGGGTCATAGTGGACCATAAGCTAAATATGAGTCAACAGTGTGACACTGTTGCAAAAAAAGCGAACATCATTCTGGGATGTATTAGCGGGAGTGTTATAAGTAAGACATGAGAAGTAATTCTTCCATTCTACTCCACACTAGTTAGGCCTCAACTGGAGTATGGTGTCCAGTTCTGGGTGCCACATTTCAGGAAAGATGTGGACAAATTGGAGCAAGTCCAGAGAAGAGAAAAAAAAAAAAAATAAAAAGATTAAAAACATGAACTATGAGGGAAGATTGAAAAATGTTTGTTTAGTTTGGAGAAGAGAAGACCGAGAGGGACATGATAACAGTTTTCAAGTAAGTAAAAGGTTGTTACAAGGAGGAGGGACAAAAATTGTTCTTCTTAACCTCTGAGGATAGGACAAGAAGCAATGGGCTTATATTGCAGCATGGAAGGTTTAGGTTGGACATTAGGAAAAACTTCCTAACCGTCCAGGTGGTTAAGCACTGGAATAAATTGTCAAGGGAGGTTTTGGAATCTCCATCATTGGAGATTTTTAAGAGAAGGTTAGACAAACACCTGTCAGGAATAGTCTAGATAACATAGTCCTGCCATGAGTGCAGGGGACTGGACTAGATGACCTCCCGAGGTCCCTTCCAGTTCTGTATTTCTATAACTATCCACAATGACTCCAAGATATCTTTCTTGAGTGGTAACAGCTAATTTAGACCCCATCATTTTATATGTATAGTTGGGATTATGTTTTCCAATGTGCAGTACTTTGCATTTATCAACATTGAATTACATCTGCCATTTTCTTGCTCAGTCACCCAGTTTTCTGAGATCATTTTGCAGCTCTTCACAGTCTGCTTAACTATTTTGAGGAGTTTTGTATCATCTGCAAATTTTGCCACCTCACTGTTTACCCCTTTTTCCAGATCATTTGTGAATATGTTGTCCACATGCTTGTTGACCCCCTCAAAGAATTCTAGTAGATTGGTGAGGCATGATTTCCCTTTACAAAAGGGACATGTTGACTCTTCCCCAGCAAATTATGTGTCTGACAATACTGTTTCAACCAGTTTGCCCGGTACTGAAGTCAGGCTTACCAGCCTGTAATTGCCAGGATCAGCTCTGGAGCCCTTTTTAAAAATTGACGTCACATTAGCTATCCTCCACTCATTTGATACAGAAGCTGATTTAAAAGATAGGTTACAAACTACAGTTAGTAGTTCTGCAATTTCACATTTGACTTCCTTCAGAACTCTTGGGTGAATACCATCTAGTCCTGCTGACTTATTACTGTTTAGTTTATCAATTTGTTCCAAAACCTCCTCTGACACCTCAATCTGTGACAGTTCCTCAGATTTGTCACCTAAAATGATCATCCTAACTTATAGTATATGTAAATCACTTAACATGGCCTATATAGCCACAATTTCTGCAGTGGAGATTAATTACTGAATTAATTAGCTGCATGCTAAAGCAATATTTAATTACTATGAGCATTGATATGGTAGACTATCATGCAATTAACACCTATTTGGGAAAATCTCATTATGCAGTAAGCTATGCCATATTCTGCTCTGTTATACTGGTGTGAATCCAGAGTAATTCTATTGGTTTAAATTATTCTGGATTTGCACTGGTGTAACTGAGCAGAATTTGGTCTAATGATTATAAATTCAGGCTATGGGGCTAGATTGTGCCTTTAAGGTACATAGCTGGGATGGGACCAGTGCAGAACTGCTCAACCCCAAGAGGGTCATAGGAGGCATTGGTCAGAGAGCCAAAATACCAACCAGAACTCCCCAGTGCAATGGGAAGAATGCATACTGCTATACCGCTTTAAGGGGTGCAGCATACTCCCGCCCCCATAGCTGGTCAGTATCATCTGCCAGTGGGGGTAGAAGGTGGAGCTATGACTCCACATACTCTTCTCCTTGTCCACTTTTGAATGCTGTTCACCTGGGAATCCTAGCTCTCAGACCCATGTCCTAAACTACTGGAAACTTGGTGCAAGGAGTTAAGCAGTAAAATACTGTGAAACTTTTTTATGCATGCACAAATTTGATAAGTTTGTCAATATTACATATCTTATCAAGCCTGTGAAATTGTTGCACTTGAGAGAAAAGGAGAGCAGTAGAGAGAAATGTCACTGGTATTCTATAGGGCCACTGAGAATAGAGACAACTAAATCCTGCTCCATTCTTAGCAAAGATCCGGACTAGACCTGTGCAGTTGTGCTGGGTCAGGGTGTCAAGTCACAGAAGCGATATGTTTCCTGATGGTGAGAACTCTTCCCAGTGATAGTCCTAAAAGTGCCAACTCCGCTGCTTACCCATGGGCAGAATCTGAGATTCTGTACCACTTGGATATCTGGGAATGAAACTGGGGAGGTACCAAGCATGCACAGAGTCTCCTTGACTTGGCAAATGGTTGGTGGGAAAGAGGTTCAGCCTATTTGATTGACAGTCTGCTGCAGAGAACTAAAGAGAAATTTCAACTCTGCAGACCTGTCTACAGGCTGCAAAAACAGGGCCTACAAAGAACCATCCACCATTAAGATCACAGTCCCTTAGCCCCAGCAAGATCATTGTTTGTTAAACAGATTCGCCCTGGCTTATGTAAGTTTCCACCAACATAAATGGAGGGACAGAGCCCCAAAGCAGAAAGTATGCCAGATAGGGAGGTCTTGGCCATACAAAATTACCACAGACAACACTGTGCTGGGAGGAGGGGGCTTAGAGATACCATCCACTCTTTCGGTATCAGCTGGGGAGCACAGAAGGCCAGGGGCTGCATTGGATCAGTGCATCTGTTTGGAAGCCTCCTCCAGCAGATCTCCTATAAAGTCCCTGACTGAAACTACAGCTGTCCCTGCCCCCCCCCGTCCCCCCCCAAGCAGCAGCTCCTACCAGTGTAAATTCCCCTTGAGTGCTTGGGATCTCACTGATGCAAAGAGGTGCAAATTGCAGCTCTTTGTGCTGGGCAGAGTGAATCTGGCTCTGCATCTTTACCATTCAGGTCACCTGCATGGTGTTAATCCAGAAACCATCTATTACAGGCACTGCTTACCGACACACAAAAGATTGTTCAGAATGAACCTTTTTCAGTACTTGGCAGCATAATGGAAATCACATTTGACTGCTTGAGTTATGAATTGGGAATTAAAGGCAATTTATTGCAAAGGTGAATAATACTGATACATACTTGTTTTATAACACAAGATTTTACTACCAGAGATCTATAGAGGGGAGTGGGGGGACAATCCTACCAGGCACACAATCACCCTTATCAGATGAAAATTAACTCTCAAAAATCAATTACCAGATTCCAGACATCCTATGTATTGAGATTGTGAATTTTGTGCTGAATATAATAACCAGTTGTCATTATTCCTTTACTTGAATGTAGAGCTGTATTTTATTTGCATGGTTATAGTAACGATTTGGTAAGAACATGGCATTGATTTCTTCACTTCTTCTGATCCTTCTTGATACGGTCATCAAATTATGTCATTCACTTATGTAAAACTACTAGCGGTTATGTTGACAGTCTCGAGTGATGTCTTAAATTCCACTCTTAGATTACATACACTAAGGGTATGTCTTCACTGCCAACGTTAAAGTGCTGCTGTGTAGTTCCCAGCGCTGTAAAAAAACCACCCCCACGAGGGGAGTAGCTACCAGAGTTGAGAGCACAGCTCCCAGTGCTGGTGCACTGTCTACACTGCCATTTTACAGCGCTGAAAGTTGCATCGCTCAGGGGGGTGTTTTTTCACATTTTATCACTCTAGGTATAAAGGACCAAATATTGTGCCCAAAGTAAATTGGAAATCTACTTCTTGCTGCAGATTTGTACTGCAGAATCTAAGCTTTCATTTAAAAAAAAAATGGTTTTAGCTCTTATGTTGGTGAAAATAACCTTGAAAATATGAACAGAGTGTCAATTGAGTGTAACCTTCTGAAAGCCACTTCATCTGTGCCTCAGTTTCCCCTCTGTAAAAGGGAGATATAGCATATCCATTGTAAAGAAAGGAGCTATATATAAATAACTTTGTATATTTATAATTAAAATAATGTTAATGAAGCAGTGATGTCATCCTGTGTTTGCAGACAGCATGAAACAGTGGTTCTGAGAGGTGTGAATAGCCTCGTTCATCTCACTGTGGAGTTAACCCTGAAACCTAAAGCCGATGATTAAAATGTCAGTACTTTCTATTACTTCACTGCTGAGCATTTTGGCAGAAACATACAGCTAAAGTGATTGCTCCACAAACCAAACTGCTTCAGTGAATAGCAGCCATGAAAGGGACAAGAACATCAATTTCACATATTTTGTTTCAGGAACACCATATTTCAGTGTTTCCAAAAATGAAATTTTTGAGGCTCTCCAATTCACTGAGACGTTTCAGTAAATTTGCTTTTGTTCCAAATCAGAATGAAAGCAAATTTGGAAATACTCATGACAAAAATGTCTTGTCAACAGAAACACCCGCTCCTATTCCCCACGTCAGCAAGCTCTAGTCCTGTGTGTCCTTGGGCAAATCACTTAGTATCTCCTTGCCTCAGTTCTACTTCTGTAGGATGGGGATAATAGCACTGCCCTATCTCACAGTGAGGTTGAGAGGCATTCAAACAAACAGTAATGGGGACCATGAAAGTACCCAAGATAGAATATTGCTCATCATATACACTGGAAAACCAAGGGGAATTGCAATAGAATTGTGTGCGCTGAAATGGAGAGAGAGTCCTCACTACAACGTCTCCCTGAGAGGAAAAAAGAAATAAAGGAGGGGGCTGGTGTTGGGACTTGAAGGAAGAGCTGGGGTAAGGGCTGGAACTAAAGTGTTAAGAAGGAATTCTGGCTGGAAGGAAATATTACTCATTTGTGGGCTCATCAGAATATATTACTCAGGCCACTTTGCAGCTGCCAATTCTGCCCAGAATAGATATTCTTCAGGGAGCCTGTATGTGAAAAACTGGTTAAGATTTTTTTCCCCTTTCTGTTGAAAGTTTACACTGCCATTTGTTCTAATTGTTCTACTGTTTCATCCATCAAAACAGGCACTTGTTAAACAGACCTCATGAGCTTCCTCCCGGTTTTAACTCTAAAGATCTCGGATTATTTTTTCCTTCTGGAAATGAAATAGGGTGACCAGACAGCAAGTGTGAAAAATCAGGACAGGGGGTGGGGGGTAATAGGAGCCTATATAAGAAAAACACCCAAAAATCGGGTCTGTCCCTATAAAATCGGGACATCTGGTCACCCTAAAAAGAAACCAGTTTAACTATCAGAAAATGTTAGACAAAAGGGCAAAGAAAGCCATGGATGTACTTTAATGAATTAAAGATATGGATGTTAACAAGAAGACAGGGCACTGAAAGTATAATTAGATGACTCTTCTCGGTTTTGTTGAAGTCTACCCAGCAGCACCAGTGTCTCAAGATGAAATTGCTTAAAAAAAAAAAAAAAAGTCATATACACAATCTAACGAGGAAAAAAATGTACTGATCCTCTGATAACTTTATGAAGAGTAATGTTAGGTCAGTAAGGTGAGCTTGAGATCTGTAGTATTTAAAAAACAGCACTATTAGCTTGTATAATAGTGGAATATACAAAAGCAGAGACACTTTCCACTAAGAAAAAGCCCTTTTGATAGCAGACCTTCTGTGCTATTACTGTAGCTCCCAACCTTTTACCACTAGAAGTAACACTGGATTTGTTAATGTGCAACAGCAACCCTAACGGAGGCCATGTCTATGCTATGGGTGCTACAGTGGCATATCTATGGTGCTGTAGATATGCCATTGTAACCCGGTAGCACAAATGAAAACTACAGCAACAGAAGGGTTTTTTCCAGCACTGTAGGAATGCCAAGCAATGGTAGCAGGTCAACAGAAGCATTATTCCATCCACCTAGCTGCATCTGCACTGGGGGTTAGGTTTGCACAGCCACAGCACTCAGGGGTGTAGATTTTTCACACTCCCTGAGCTCCGGAGGTTTTAAGGTTGACTGAGCCTGAAATTGGAGTAGGGACCTTGAAATTACCTTTTCTATATCCCATCCACTGAGTTTCCTTTAACCTCAGCTTCAACATTGAAGATGTCAACAATTTGCACGGACAAGCAAGGAGACAACATCTGGCTTATATGGGTCAGAGATAAATTTGATTTGGAGCTTGAAATTAGTGACCTACTGTGCAAGTCCACTCACCACAGGCACACACCCCTCTTTTCCTTTAGCTCCCCCTGCTCACAGCCAGTCTGTCCTTGCGATGTTCCGCCTCTTCCTATGACTCAACCCTCCAACCAGGTTACTTTTAGTCCTGCCTCTTCCGGGGAAAACCAAGTCAACAGACCAATAGTCTGGCAGCATCATGCCAGAGCTTTAGCACAACTTCAGGCTTTGGAAGCTTTCCAGCTCTGGGGTCTTCACCCCACTACCTTGGGAAAGCCAATAGGTGGACCTTGGCTCAACCTCTACTCTGGGTTCCAGCCCAGGGACTGTATGGAGCAGATATAATATGTTTGTGCAGACTCTTCTGTATCCTAGAGCTTCTTCCTACCATTGTCTGCAGCTGGGCCTATCTCACCATCTCTTCCCAGACTGACTCTTCTACATGTCCCCAAAAAGGGAAACATTAGTTATGGGGAACAAAAGGTCCCATACCAGGCCAACCTGCTCCAAGGAACTCTGACCCCAGCCAGCCCTTCCTTTGCAGGACTAGCTCAAGAAGTCCTCTCTCAGTCAACTGCTAGTAAGCTGAGTTCTTCCCTGTTTAACTCCTCCTTCCACACTTGACACCTAACACAAGTGTAACAGGGTGGGCCTGATTGGGCCAACAGGCTCTCATTAACCCCTTCTTGGTCTGTATGTCCCATCACACCTGTCGTGTTCTGACTGCTGCTATTGAAAGACACAGCTATTAGTTGGATAGGCAAATTAAACCATTTACTGTACATTTAGAGCCAGATCCTAATCTGCTGTAATTTAGCAACTCTCCATTGAGGATCTGTTCCTCAGTCACTGTTTCCGGGAAGGACTTCTTTATCAGCAAGAGCAGGGAGATGTGGAATTCTGGTGTCCTGTCTGCTGAATCCTGGTTGGATTTTGTTTCCAGCCTGATGGCGAGGTTGTTGGCAAAGTCACACTGTTCTCAGCGGTTTGACTGCAGTTTATTACAACTAGGAACAAGGGAAATTATAGGAAGCTTAAGCTGTTGATTTGTTCATTGGCATTTTCTCCTGCATGCACAATGGCAGATGAGGCAACAGCTGTAGTGGCCACAATGGTAATTCTGGCACTCCATTTTGTGTGCTCATTTGGTATAGTTTAACAGTTCTGAGCAGCCCTGGTAATACATTGCAAAATCCACCAGCAGTATTTTGGGGACAACCAGGTGACAGAGGAAGAAGGATATTTTAGTCCATTAGTGGCTGACCAGGGCAAGCTGAATCTCTTGAAGCATTCAATCTATTCTTCATTTACTGCTTCTTGGCATAATTCAGATAAACATGGCCAAGCAATATATGTGATAACCTTAATACCAAAAAGTAAGGAACTGGGTTCTTTTCCAACCTGTCATCTTACTCATTGCAAGCTCTCTGGGGCAGGGACTGTCTTTGTGTTCTGTGTTTATACAAGTATCAGGGGGTAGCCGTGTTAGTCTGTATCTACAAAAACAACAAGGAGTCTGGTGGCACCTTAAAGACTAACAGATTTATATGGGCATAAGCTTTCGTGGGTAAGTGAGGTTTTTACCCACGAAAGCTTATGCCCATATAAATCTGTTAGTCTTTAAGGTGCCACCAGACTCCTTGTTGTTTGTGTTTATACAGTGGTAGCACAATGGGATCCAATCCATGTTACGGCTCCTAGTCCTGCAGAAATACAAATAAATAGTATTGGCAGAAGTCACCTCATGTTAGGCTAATCCCACACTCCTTTATATCAACAGTGATACGCCCATTGACTTCAACAGGTGCAGAATCCACCACAAAATTATGTATAAGAGACTTTTTAGTGGCAACCATTGTAACTAGATCCATATGATCACATAAATGAATTGGGAATCCTTTTATTGAACAAACATAGCATTACAGTCAAAACAGAACAGTGGCCCCAGGACAAAGCCAACATGATTTTGGAAGTTGTAGAAAAGATTTCAAATATATGAAATACCTTTATGATGTATTAGTACAACGAGAACTGTGAAAAGAGGTGCTGTGGTATAAAGAAAACCACCTTACAAAATGCCTATTCAAAGGTCCTGGGCAGTGAATGCTACAAGTACGTAACCTCAGGAAATTAAGGTCATTCCATGATTTAACATCACGTTGAATACGTCCAGAGGTAAATATGATTTGCTGAATAAGCGAGAAACTCAACTGTCTGACTGAAGCAGTCTCTTTTCATTATATTTTTTAGACCAATCTCCTTGGTCAGTAGCACTGAAGATTTATTTTAAACCCATATTGTATCTGTGATGAAAAAGATCGGTACCATTTACCAATTTCTATGATGACCCACTTACATTGTCTGCAGTGGCTTGCTTGTTTACTTGAATTAGTACTGTCCTTCAAACTAGCACAGCTGAAACTACACAATGCACAGTTCTGTGTTAAACTTTGCTTTTTTTTTTATTAAATCTCTTGCTTCTCTTATTTTGCTGGATATCTCACTTACAGCCTCACAGTTCTCAGACTCTCTGCTGACTTTCCTGAAACTAACGAATTTCTTGTATCTTCCAAGTTCTAATCTCCTTCTTTTCAAATCTCCGGAAGTTGTCACTCATGAGATACAATGCTCTCACTGAAATCACTGGAAGTTTTGCCATTAACTTCAGTGAGGAAAAGTTTGGACTCCCAGCACCAGATTCTAATCTGTTGTAAATCCAGAGTCAAACTACTCTGGGTTTACTACAATGAAATCAATGAAGTTACTACAGATTTATCTGGCTCCAAACTTCCAAAAATCAGATCACTTACTGGACAGTTACAGCTTCTATCTATTTGGTTACAGAGTTGAATGATTGCATTACCTGCTGCTCCAGTTAAGACAGCTACTTAATTTACAACTGTACATTTGTTGATGATACTGGCTAGCAGAATCAAATGTACATTCTGTTGAAAAGAACTAAATAATTTAAATTAATTTCTAGAAAGTGAAAAACACATTTTGGGCCCTTTTGCAGATTAAAGAAATTGCAGTTTTCAGATTAGTTTGCTTTCTAATATTCAGCAATATTGTCCTTATGGAGAACTCTGTATTACGTGTCATATTAAAAATAACTAATTGATTTTAAAATATCATCTCATGTCATCAAGTGATCCACTGAGGAAAGTGAAGTTTGATTCTTGTATTCCCAATCTCTAATCATCCTTCTGCTCCTGCAATACATCTTGTTTGTAAAACATATTATAAAGCCATGTTTTCCATGATATAGTCTCTAGACTTCACATTCCTAGCCATTCCTCTGTACTCATGTCTTAAAGTCGTATTATTTATATACTGCTCTATGAATTAGCAGATAAAGTGTAAAGGGGTTAAACAATGTATTGAAACAGCATTTAAAATTACAAAGTTAGGAATGACTGGGTAAATCATTATCAACATGAATATGCTAACTACTATCATTTGCAGCTCTTGAAACTATTTTTTAACCAGACCTTGAGCAGTTGCTCCTGAAAGTGTGAAATACAGAGGCATGTACCTTAAAGAAAAGGTGAAGAAGGTTAGTACAGTGATTATTACTTATCAAATAAACTGCAAGGAACCTTTAACTAAAGTCAGCACTTGATAGTAAAAACCTTTCCAGGTACATGAAAATAGAAACTAGAGTTTGTTATCCCTGAAGAAATCTAGAAAATGAATTTATTGTGGGACAATCCATTGATTTGTATGCTTGACTACTTTTTTTTTCACTCTGCAAATTAACAAAGAAAATTGGCTCTTACTATGACCTCTAGTGGACAAAATGCAATCAAGCATAAAAGTGACTTATCTTACAGAGACAAGGTGGGTGAGGTAATATCTTTGGGTACGTCTTCACTACCCGCTGTATCGGCGGGTAGCAATCGATTTATCCGGGATCGATATATCGCGTCTTGTTAAGACGCGATATATCGATCCCCGAATGCGCTCACCGTCGACTCCGGAACTCCACCAGAGCGAGCGGCGGTAGCGCAGTCGACGGGGGAGCCGCGGCCGTCGATCCCGCGCCGTGTGGACCCCAGGTAATTCGATCCAAGATACTTCGATAGCATAGCTGAAGTTGCGTATCTTGGATCGATTCCCCCCTCCCCCAGTGTAGACCAGCCCTTTTATTTGTACAACTTTTGTTGGTGAGAGACAAGCTTCTGAGCTTACACAGAGCTCTTCTTCAGGTTTGGGAAACTTAATCAGTGTCACAGCTAAATACAAGATATTACATAATTCTTCCCAGTAGTAATGTGGAAATTTGATCTAATCTGTCACCTATCATATTGTAGAAAGATGATAGAAACTGATTAAAATCAATAGCATTTATTTCATGTCTTTGAAATCTTTTGTTACTGTAGGTCTATTCACGTCTTCTTTTTTTAACCTTTATAGGTGTCCTACAAACATCAGCTGTCAAGGTAAACTGATAGTAACAAAACAAGGTAACCCATAAAAACAAATACATATATCAGCAGCAGTAGAAAGATGCAATAGTAAACCAATGGTGTATTTTGTTCCTGCTGTTCCCTTTAGAAGTACTGGATCCTGCCCAGATTTGGCATCAGTTCTGAAGAGAGATACTCACTTGCCCTTCCTCTTGGACAGAAGGAGCCAAATTCGGTAATACCTGGTGTAAACTGAACGAGATGGATAGAGTTATACCTTGGATGAGCTTATCCCAAGGTGCTTAGATGCTGATGAATATGTGCATCACTTAGAAAAAATCAAGGGAGAGGAAAAATAACGATCCCCGTACTAAATCCCAAACCAAGAAACTTGGACAGGCTCATCATCATCATTGTGCTGTAACAATATGTTAAAATTATGTTCAAAAGGACAAACTCATACTGAAGGCTGGGCAATTAAGTAAGACATGTCTTAGTAAAAACAAATAGTCTATACTGGTATAACAAAAAACAAGGAAGAAAAATGAAGATAAATAAAATCAGCGCATAAATACTATCCTGAAGTGGCTATAAATAAAACAGCCAGAAAGAATTGAGGCGTTTGCACTGTTTTCTAAATTATGCGTGTGGGTCTGCAAGAGGACAGACAGAAGATAAGGATGGGGGAAGGAATGTAAGCTCCTAACCATGACGTGCATCGGGCACCTTAAAAAGAACAAACGCGTCAGAATTCAGAAATAATGAATCCAAAATATTGTTGTCCCCCCACCCCAAATCCTTAAACCTGTGTAGGTGTGAGCGCGCTCTGCCCACCCAATTCCCATCCCAGCGAGGCACATCACCTCTAATATGAATGTAAAGATACGATGCAAACATACAGCGCTGGTTCCCAGCCGTATTAAACAAGCAGTGGGTAATGTGGTGGTAATCAAACGTTTCTGCTCCAGGGACTTTTAGTCACTTTGTTGAATACAGAGAGCTCTTTGCAGGCAACTTCTCCAAAGTCTTTGTACGCAGAAAGCTGCCAGAAAACAAACGTGTTCTTGGTCCGAGTTTACAACCTCCCTCTCTCCGCGGGCTGCTGTGCAGAGTCTGATGGAGCCCAAGTCATCACCTTTGCAAAAGTCGCGGGCTCCCCCTAAATCCACCCACTTCTGTTTTCCACCCTGCTCCGCTGCCTGAGGAAGAAGGCGAAAATGGTATTAAAGCTATTAGGGCCAAGTGCAAGTTCTGTTCTTGTGAAATATTAATGCGCCCGTGAAATGGAGCTTTTAGCCAACTGAAGTGCAACCATTTGGCAGGCAAGCGCCAGGGGGAATCCCAGGAGGTTGGAGAATAAATGACCAGTGATTCCCTGGGAGCCGGGCGGGGAGGGGCTGCGCCCGAGGGCGGGAAAGGGAAGGAGAAGGAAAGCAGCCGCTGGGTGAAGTCCCCCTGAGCGGCCGCCACCCCCTGGCGGCTGGGGATGGAGGCAGAGTCAAGGTGGGAGGCAGCTCCACTCCCTCGCTGTGCCAGGGAGGCAGGAGGAGGCGTGTCCCCTCCCCGCCGCCTCTTCCCTGGCTCCACGGAGCCGCTCTGTCTCCAGCTCGCCTCCGAGCAGACAGCGGGCGGCGACAGCGGGGAGAGCGGAGGAGGCAGCGGAGCGGGGCTCTCCAACTTGGCGGGGCTTTCCCCTTCCTTCCTGGCCCAGCGGCGGCACCATGCCGCCTCCGCGGGCCGCCCGCAGCAGCACCCGGGCACAAGGAGCCCCGACGCCCGGAGCCGCGCCCAGCGGGCTCCCGGGCTCTTCCTCCGCGCCCCACTGAAGCGGCAGCGCCCAGCTCCGGGGCTTGCCTGAGTCTCCCTCCGCCCCGGGGCGCGGGCAGCCGCCGGCTCCGAGGGGGCGCAAGCCCTCTCGCCGCGCCCAGCCCCAGGGAGCCGAACCGCAGGAGGGGCGCGGGGACCCTCCTGTCCCCGCCCGAGGGGGGCATCAGCCGGGGGCCCCGAGCCGAGGCCAGCCGCCGCCTCTTGCGCTCCCCCCTCCGCCCCGCGCAAGCCATGAACTTTGGCCGGGGCCGCTCGGTGGTGTTGAACGTGGGGGGCACCCGCTACTCCTTCTCCCGCGAGGTGCTGAAGGACTTCCCGCTGCGGCGGGTGAGCCGGCTGCACGGCTGCCTCTCGGAGCAGGACGTGCTGGAGGTGTGCGACGACTACGACCAGGAGCGCAACGAGTTCTTCTTCGACCGCCACTCGGAGGCCTTCGGCTTCATCCTGCTGTACGTGCGGCACGGCCACCTGCGCTTCGCGCCGCACATGTGCGAGCTCTCCTTCTACAACGAGATGATCTACTGGGGGCTCGAGTGCTCGCACCTGGACTACTGCTGCCAGCGCCGCCTGGACGACCGCATGTCCGACACCTACACCTTCTACTCGGCCGACGAGCCCCCCGCCGGCGACGGCGGCGAGGACACGCGGCCCCCGGCCGAGCCCCCGCCTGCAGCCGAGGGCAGGAAGTGGCTGGAGAGGATGAGGCGGACTTTCGAGGAGCCCACCTCGTCCGTGGCCGCCCAGATCCTGGCCACGGTCTCCATCCTCTTCGTCATCGTGTCCATGGTGGTGCTGTGCGCCAGCACCCTGCCCGAGTGGCGGGCGGCGGAGAACCGCAGCGTGGAGGAGCAGAGCAGGTACACAGCAGACTCAGTGAGGGAGCCCTCCGGGTAGGACGAGTCACTTATTTTCCCACTGTCCAGTCCGGTGTGTCCAGTCCAGTGTGTCCTGCCGCTCATCCTGACAGTTAATGACTATCAATTATTGAGCACTTAGTTAGCAGTAGCACCGGGATACTCCACCCTCAGCCCCCAGGACTGACAGCCCAACACAAGAACCAGCCCTGAAACTCCCCGGGGAGGGAAACGCCTGCCCTGGTAGGGTTTGGATCGGAACCTCCTTGTACTAGGCACTATGCTAACTCCCGAATAAAAGACCCCCTACCCATGAGCTGACACTGTAATTAACAATTCCCTCATCTGTAAATTAGACGGCTCTGAATTTCAATATTTATTTATTATAGTGGAAACCTCCTAAGTAACACAGGGGAGCCTTGTAGCTATTCTTAGCCTAGAAAGAGGGGGACAGATTCTAATCTCGGTTACACTGAAATAAAAATGGAACAACTCCATACCAGAGTAGCTGAGATCAGAGTATAGCTCATGCTCTTTATAGTTGTATTAGTCTTGAGTGGATCCTGCAACCCTTTTGCCCACCAATAATCATAACCCATAGGAGTAATCCTTTTTAAGTCTGTGGGACTCTTATGAGTAAGGATTACTCAAGTGAGGAAAGGGTGTAGGATTGGTCCTCCTAAATGGAGAAAGGCAAACGAAAACCCTAAATTTTAAGAAATAGATTTATTTTGCCCATTTTTGAATGTTTAAAAAAATTAAATGCAATATATATTCCATAAATATACTTACAAGGGGCTAGTCCTCCAATATATACTGTACACAAATGCCCCGCTTCTGCAAGTTCTTAAGTATGTGAGTAACTTTACAGCCCTGCATCCTGGCAGGACCAGATTCTATACATAGACTCATAGAAGTTAGAGATGGAGAAGGTCTGTTAGAGAAATGATTCTGTCTCCTTACAAGTGTATTATATAGTGTCCCAACAGATATTTAAATTGATGCCATACATTACATTTGATCTTAGCCAAAACATATTTAAAAACATTAAGGTTGTGAAACAAAGACATACAGAATTGATATTGTGGCTTTAGGGCTCAATCCTGCAAGTCTTATAAATATGAGCAATCCTTATTGGCTTGATTCTGATCTCACACCAGTGTTAAACTGGTGTAACTCCATGGATGTCAGTTATTCCTGATTTAAACCAGTGGGAGAAAGGACTCAAACCCACAGATTTTAATGGGCTCTCTCTCCTAGGTAAGAATTACTCATCTGAGGGAGATTGACATATAAAAAAAAAAAAACAATTTTTTTTTTCTGTTCCTCTTTGCTGATGGGGGATATTTGTGTGTCAGCAGAAGTTTTCATCCTCCACAGTTCAGCCTATCCTGCTTTTCTCTATAGTGAAGTCATCTTGTCATTATGAAATCAATCTGTTGCCATAGAATTAATTGGTATGTGATATATTCTGCACTAATAGTCAGATTCATTCCTTGGAAGTATGTTCATGGTTTCCATTGACTTAGATATATGCGTGCAGCTCCAAGTTCACTGTAACTGGGCCAAAGACTCACTGCAGGATCAAATGGGGGTGGAAATGCACTGAGCTGTTGGCTCCTGTTTAGATACAAATACCATGAGTAAAAATGAAAAGATCTATATTTAAGCTTGATATATGTGAAAGTTTCCGGCGGTTTAAAACCTTGCCTTTAAATTGTCCCAAATTATTTCAGATATCTCCAAAGAGTAGATACCTTGGGTGATTTTTATATAACAAACATTTACATAGATACCTAACGGATAGAAAAAATATGTGGTGACACACCTAGGCACTATTGACTTTATTCACAATAATTCTTGATGGTGTGCAGGTCAACTGTAAAGTTGTTGCACTTACCTAAATGAGTTTTTATTTACAGCCAAGCATTGCAGGTTTTATACTTAACTTTTAAACAAAACTTAGTATCCCTTCCACAAAAATGCATGTATATAACATTACTCACCAGGGTAACCTTCTCACATGTATAAGTATTTGCAGGAGTGGGCCCTAGATACTAATAACATACAAAGTGGCCAGGACCTGGGGAAGAGAAGGGAAAAAAATATTGAAGAGTGGTCTGTAAATAACTGGAAAAAAACAGTATCAGTGGTAGGTTGAGAACTATTTGTGCTGGCGCATGGAATTGCAAAGAACTGGCCTACAGGATAGGGAATCAGGGTTGTGCTTCAACAATCCCTATGCTGCTCTTGCAGGAATCTTTACTATCTAGCCAATGATGTAACTTGGTTCACTTGAGATATACCTTTATTCATATATTATTGCTACACAGATGTAATAGTTTAACACTGAACACATTGCAAATGGGAGCATGTTCTTCCTCTGGTTGCCACCATACTTATAGGACACTAGCTGAGGTGGCATAGTTCTTACATAGAGTGGCTATCATAATTATGCACTTCAGTACTAAAAAACTCAGGCGCTGGAAGAATGTGAGTTTAAGGCAGAGTTGCAGCTAGTGTAAATCGTCATAGGCACGTTGACTTCAGTAAGCTTGTGACAGTTTGCACCAGTTGAGAAGCTGACCCTGAGAGCCCAATCCTGCAAACACATGAGTATTTGTTACTTATGTATTTCCAGGATCAGGCCCCAGCACAGAAGGTTTACTGCCTTCCTGCTTGCTTACATTTGAATTTCCTTGCTTTCACTGGTATAGTTACAATTTAACGTTATTTACATTTAGAGCCAGATTTTCAAAAGAGCTCAGCACTAAAGTTTTCCCATGAAATCCAGTATTTTTTGAAATGTAAGTATCTGCTGTGTTTTTAGTCTCTAGTATGTTCATTAATAAAAACTGTTGTCCTTTTATCAGTGCTCTACCGCCTCTTAAAAAGAAAAAACAAAGAACAAAAAACACAGTGGAACAAAAACTCCCATTAATTTATTTGGTATGAGGGACAAAGAAATAGCAATATTATATTTTTCTCCCCGCACTGAGCTGGTGACTATATTTCAACAATAAATGGAGATGTTATTTAAAGAATTCAGAAATAAGAATCTTTTCATCTTCTTAGTGTATGCACAACGTGCCTCAAGTGGCACATGACCAAGATTCATCACAGAATGTGGTCCACTGGTTGGATCATTGTCCAGGCCGGGTACTGAAGGGGAGCGCAACATCCCTCCCTCACCCCCCCATTTTCATAATGCAAAAGATCAGATGGCTGCAAAAGTCCTCAAGATTGGCATGTGAAAGTTAAGGTCTATCATATGACTGGCATTTAGCACAACTTTTTTTTCTTCCTGGATTTCACAGCAAATCAATTGCCTCAGCCTTTAAATTCCATCAGTAAAGTTTAAAAAAGGCTTAATTATTTTTAATATCTATTATAAATTACCTTTTCATTAGCTTCTAGGATTTCCTGAAATTCTACTGGACTTTTAGGGATGAGTCTTGCAGTCCTTTTGCAGAAAAAAGTTCCCATTTCAGTTAGCTGAGGAAGGTCCGCAGGAGTAAACCCATTGACACAGTTTTAGGACAAGCTGTGTTTTAGACTCTTTCCAGTGTCTTAAGCACACTCCTCAGATGACAAGCTTTTCTTCCTATGATCCCATCTCTGTTGGACTGGATCTTTGGGTGGCAATCACCTCTTTTACAAGTATTAAATACAGACCCAACTGTGTTTTGGGGCCTATATAAGCCCTTTTCCTCTGGGGACCTGTGACCAGCAAACTGATTAAACAAACTTCTAAACGAATAATTATTCATCCATCCAAAAGGTACATAGCACACAGAGCAAAGGGTAAAAACAATAGAGATCTGTATATATAGTTCCCCTTACATACACCTAATCTTTTCTTAGAAGTTTAGTAAATTCCTTTCAGCCCAGTTAGCTCAATCTCTGGTCTGGGAGAGAGCCTGTTTGCTGCAGTTTGTGTCTTTCTCAGAGCATTTCCATTAGTGTCTTCCCCTAGGCAACTACTGACAACCCACCAACAGGTAAATTAAGGTTCATATGATTATATTTATAAATTATATGTTTAATTACTTCAGTCTCTACACCCATACGTTGTTAAGTGCATCATCTTGCGCAACACTCCTAAGATCTAATTGAAAGGCCAACTGAAGTAAGTGGAAAGACTCCCATGGACTTTCACTGGGTTTGGATCAGGCCCCTAGTATTTAGGATATCTAGATAAATCAGGGAGTGGGAGGTAGTTTATCTCCTTGGATATTTCATTATATTCTGGGGGCTCTCTCTTAAAAAGAAGATGAACAAGATAGCTAACTACCAGAGAATTTACTGCTTTTTAAAAATAAATTAACACATACAATAATTGAAATTAACTTTAATGCCCATTCATTTGTGTCAGAACCTTGCTATTCCCCTCCCAATTCTTTACCTACACATTCCTTATACATTTATAATGTTTCATTTTAAAATGTGCCCATCCTGATTTAGGCATCTATAAACTTTTTATAAAACCATCAGTTTAGAATCAATATTGTAAGAGAGAGACCCACTCTCACACATTAGTAGAATAAGCTATGATGGTTACATTTGGCCTGCATAAAGTAATTCTACAGTACAACAAAGAGATGCACTCTGTTTTCATTGGAAACCACAAAGCTTCATTACGATTTTTCCCAGGCTATTTTTCAATTTAAAAAAAATAATTTATTTCTTGGAAAAGGCACCAGACTGGTCATCCTGGCAAATGAATTGTTATCTACAGAGCAAGTAAAGTATGGACAGAAGCCGGGCAAGCTTCCCTCAAACAGCCTTACCAATGAGCCTTGACCCCCTTCTCTAGGCAATACCACTAAGAATGATAGAGTAGTTCAGTCCACAGCCTATTCAGTCCTCTGTCTTTATGGAGACTGTTAGTAAGAGTGATGTCTACTAGTGCCAACTGACACCAGTTTTGTGTACATGTTCGGATGTGAGCACCCATTCACAAGAAAAAGCACTGAGATCAACAAACCTTTCACATGGTCTTCTGAACAGCCATCAGATTAGTTTTGGTCATGATCATTTGGGTCAATATGTGACCCAGTAGTAAAATGCTCTGTATTCTATCAATCCCCTGGAGTCATGTTCCCTTAAGTTAAAGCCATATCATAGCCTCTCACTTCTGGGAGGGAGATAGAGGGCCTAGGAAACTCAGGGAGAGTCACATAATGGTCCTCTCTTAAGGAGAAGCATGGAGTATGAGAATTCCAAATCCTGCCGATCCCAGAGATTTGCAAGGAATGGGGCTTCTGGTTTGCAGAGAGGCTGCCCTCCATGGGGCTATTCCTAGGAATGAGGGAGTAGAAGTACCAGGGCCGGCTCTACCATTTTTGCCAAAGCCACCCGGACTGTGCCGCCCCAAGAATGGACGGAATGCCGCCCCTTAGCTTGTGCCGCCCCAGGCACGTGCTTCCTCCGCTGGTGCCTGGAGCCGGCCCTGAGAAGTACATAGCAGAAGTTATTACTGAAAACATTTCGCACAGCAATGTATTTTGTGACCTTGCTCTCCTCCTACCTGGTAGGTCCCACTCCTCAAGGGAGAAGAATTGTTCCAGGACTTCCACAGGCTACTGGGGAGCAGACAGCAGCAGCCCCAGTCTCCCCTTCTGATGCTTTTGGTGATTTAAAGTCCTCCTCTTTGTTCCC
This sequence comes from Terrapene triunguis, assembly GCF_002925995.2. Taxonomy (NCBI): domain Eukaryota; kingdom Metazoa; phylum Chordata; order Testudines; family Emydidae; genus Terrapene; species Terrapene triunguis. The sequence continues at coordinate 4,826,789 of NW_020664471.1, read as the reverse complement.
CTGTGTCACACAGCAGATGGGTATTTAGGGTCCTGAAAGTTTTTGATTTGTGGACCCATCTATAAACTGATCCTGTGTATGACACTGAAATGAGTCCATGTGTCCCAGACTCAGTCCTCCACAGACTCTTCCCCCTCTCCCAGACTCTGTACATCTCTTCTCACTCCTTTCCTCCTAGGGCTTTCTCTCTGGAGGACCAGTGTCTCTTAAACCACTGATCCTTGGGGTATCTTCTCTGGAGTCTCTCTTCTCCCAGGCTAGCTTCAGGAGTCTCCTTTTCCCCAGCTGTCCTCTCCATTCAGGGACAGTCCCACAGCATAAGCTTTTTCCCACAGAGCAGAAACTCACACCTTCTCACATATGACTCCTCTTCCTAGTATCCTGCAGTCCCTCCTCTATACGAATCACCTAGTCTGGTTCTCCAGCTAGGTCTAATTCTTAATTACCTGTCTCCCCTCCAAGTGCCACAGAATGGACTAATTGGGCTTTCTGTCTCTCCTTAATCCTGCCTCTTCCAGTCCTGTTTGGAATGTACCCTATCACAGAGCCATTACAACCTATTGTGCCAGTAGGCTGTTGTGCATGCTCATTCTCAGAACTATTTCCCCAGGAAGAGATGCCCCCCCCCCCAACCTTTTCCACATACTGAAATCATGGTTGAATGTGTAGAATGAAACCCCCAGTTAGTAAGTATGTATAACTTCTGCTTTCCTAAGCACAGTAAAACAAAAATAGCTTCTTTTCTAAACACCACCTATCATCAATTACCAGAGGGCATTTGTTCACATTATAAAATAGATCTCTGCAAAATTTCAGTTAAAAAACTTAAGCTGTGTTTGAATCTCAGGAACCCAGAAAATACATTTGAAACCACTAGTGTTTAGTCTCCTACCCTCCCAGAACTTCAGAACACCAAACACATTTGTTTCCAACATTTAATAAAAAAGAAGAAGAACTCCTTGACAGGCTAAGATCCAGTTTGTCATGTTTTAGCCCCAAACACCATTATATAGCTAAATTCTAAACTGCTTTATATGTAGAGGGCTGTGACTGGGTAATGTAACTACATACATCAATTTAAATATAGGGACATGAATGCCTCTGTTATAACTGACTTGTCCCATGAGACATTCATACAAAGGTCCATTCAGACAGGGACAGATTGTAGCTAGCCCTGTGTGCGGGTGCACCAGAGGAGAGGGTGCCAGGATCTGGCATGTCCCCTTGCTTCCTCACATGGGCTGGCCATAATGGGCACTAGCAAGATCTGCTCAGGACTAGGTGCTGTAAACTTCTACAAAGTGGGTAGGGAGGGATGGTGAAGAGCTAGAGTTTCCCCATCCCCAGCAGCAGAGGTCAGAAGACAACTGCAGAGCAAGTGCACTCTGTACTTTCTTTAGGCACAATAACTGAACCCCTGGGAGCTCCAGAACACATTTTGCCTTTCTTAAGGACAGCACCTATTGGGAAAAGGGATCTTGTTACCACTCCTAATGTGGGGCTGTGATCATGTATGACACAGTCTAGCCCGTTCAGATATACTATCACTGGCAAAATGCAGAATTGAAAGATGTTGATAGGAAAGCTTTGAGAACACAGTAAGTCGAGAATTCCCAACGACTTTACAGATTCTGGCCCTGATTCTACAATACTTGCTCAGGCAATACTCCCATTAACTCGGAAGACATTATGTGTGGAAGTCACTGGGAGTTTGCCTAAGCAAAGACTTGACCATTGGAACCAATGCTTCGACATTTTTCTAGTTTAATGCTGCTTTTATGTGGAAATAAGATTTTAGGAGCAATTTAGGCACAAATGGATGTTGACGGACTTTAATCACATATTGTCTTGTCATCTGTTTTCTTCATGTGTGCTGTTGACTGTGTATGTTTTATTCAGAAGTTTAATAGATGATAAAGCCACTCCAGTGAATTCTTTTTTTGAGATTTCAGCTAATTTCTTGGAGAATATTATAAAAAAAAAAAAATTACCAGTTTAAAAAAAAAGAAGAATTCACAACTGAAGGATGCTTTGTGACAATTCAGAATATGATTACTTTACTAGTCTTGTTAGTGACTTTAAAAAAGGCATTTCCAAAGCAGTCTAAGCCAGTCTATATGTAAAATAGGTTATTCTGCTAGGGAATTATCAGTCAGAACAGAAAATTAAACAAAGTGATTGGTTTAGAAAAAGAGCTACGGAGGACTGATTTTCATTTCACAGACAAAGAACCACATTAAAAATAAAGCTGAGGGTCTTATTTGAAAACTGATAAATACCTAGAGATTTAGCGTTTTTGATGAGAACTAAATTTTCATTGTGTTTAGGTACAAGCAGGGGTCGTTGACACAATAGAAGATTTTACATACCATCTGTGCTGGAATATCTAGCCACTGAATAAAAATTAGGGTTCAGCATTTTCTCTGAATTTCTCAGATTTTGTGAATTTTTGAGGGAGCATTATTTTATGTTTGTTTAAAAAATATTTTCTCAATTTTTAATGGTAGGTTGTTTTAAAACTGAAATGAAGAAGGGGAAAAGCCTGCTAAAAATCTTGATTGAAAACATACGGAGTAGATGCTGGTTTGCCTAATGATATCAACATAAAGTCTGTGTTGTAAATATGTATTCAAACTTTTAAAACTTACATGTGATTTAAACAATGGACTATAACAGGGGTCGGCAACCTTTCAGAAGTGGTGTGCCGAGTCTTCATTTATTCACTATAATTTAATGTTTCACGTGCCAGTAATATATTTTAACGTTTTTAGAAGGTCTCTTTCTATAAGTCTATAATATATAACTAAACTATTGTTGTATGTAAAGTAAATAAGGCTTTTAAAATGTTTAAGAAGCTTCATTTAAAATTAAATTAAAATGCAGAGCCCCCTGGACTGGTGGCCAGGACCCAGGCAGTGTGAGTGCCACTGAAAATCAGCTCTAGTGCCGCCTTCGGCACACGTGCCATAGGTTGCCTACCCCTGGACTATAACATATAGTCTATCAGGTGAACATATAGTGAGGCAGTTTTAAAATGTATATGCTTTATTTATCCTCTTCCACCCTGTCTCCTCCTCCATTAAAAAAGAAGCAGGGTATTTGGCATAAGAAAATATCCCAGAGTATTTTAAGAAAAGTGAATACAGAACATGCTGTGTCCTTATTCTTCCAAGTGAATGCATCTTAGTTGGTTTTAATTTCATATTAAATGTCAAAGATAATTAGGCCATATTAAGGGCTAGTTGCTAAATCTCAGTTTTCTTAACTGATGCTATTTATCTATTAATGATACAAGTAACAAGTAACAAACAATGAATCATTTAAGGCAGAGTTACTCAATCTGAGGCTGCAGAACTAATATGTAGCTCTGCTGAGTCCTCATATAGGCGGTAGGTCTGATCATCGCATTCTTCCTACTCTGCCTGGTTTCAGGAGCACCAACTACCTGTCCCCAGTGACACATGTGGGATAGGATGGGACAGGATGGAACAAAGCTATTGGAATTAATCTATGAAGGGGAGGAGAGAATGGTCATAGAGAAGAACCCCATCCTTCCTATCAATAACCTGAAAACGGGGGAAGGGAAGAGGGACAAAGAGAAGAACGGAGCCTTCTTCTCAATAGCCAGGAAATGTGTGGATGTATGGTGGGGGGAGGCGGGAAGGGGCAGGTAAGATGGAATGATTGAAGCTGGGCTTTGGAGCTGTGCTCCGGCTCCGCTCCACCTCCAGGCAAAAACCTGCAGCTCCACTGTTCCTGAGCTGCTCCGCGCTCCAGCTCCAGGCTCCGCTCCAAAGCCCTGGATTGAAGCTATCATATTGATTGGAGGGAGTGTCACAGCTAGAAAACATGATATCCTGATTTTACTTCACCATGCTTATAATATAAGATCAGATGAAACAACCAGAGCAGCACAGTATGCAGCAATTATTTTGTAGCTCTGCAGTTCAATTCTGTAATAAAGTGACTCCTGTTTTTCAAGATGGAGTACCACTGATTCCCTATGCAGCTAAAAAGCTGTTTCTGTCGCTTGTGCTCCAAGTGAGCTCCACAAGCCTCCCGGCTTTCACATTGTTTCTCATTGTCTCATTGTCTTCAGAGAAGTATCACTCCTAGCTTCTGGATATGGAATATCTACTTCATAGGGCTGTCGATTAATCACAGTTAACTCACACAATTAATTAAAAAAAAATCACGATTAAAAAAATTGATCACGTTTGATCGCAGTTTTAATCACACTGTTAAACAATAGAATACCAATTGAAATGTATTACATATTTTTGGATGTTTTTCTAATTTTTCAAATATACTGATTTCAATTACAACACAGAATACACACTGTACAGTGCTCACTCTGTATTATTTTTATTAAAAATATTTGCACTGTAAAAATGATAAACAAAAGATATTGTATTTTTTCATACAAGTACCATAGTGCAATCTCTTTATCGTGAAAGTGCAATTTACACATGTAGATTTTTTTTGTTACATAACTGCACTCAAAAACAAAACAATGTAAAACTTTAGAGCCTACAAGTCCGCTCAGTCCTACTTCTTGTTCAGCCAGTCGCTAAGACAAACAAGTTTATTTACATTTATGGGAGATAATGCTGCCTGCTTCTTATTTACAATGTCACCTGAAAGTGAGAACAGGCATTCACATGGCACTTTTGTAGCCAGCATTGTAAGATATTTACATGCCAGATATGCCAAACATTCGTATGCCCCTTCATGCTTTGGCCACCATTCCGTAGGACATGCTTCCATGCTGATGATACTTGTTAAAAAAAAATGTGTTAATTAAATTTGTGACTGAACTCCTTGGGGGAGAATTGTATGTCTCCTGATCTGTGTTTTACCTGCATTCTGCCATACATTTCATGTTATAGCAGTCTCGGATGATGACCCAGCATGTTGTTCATTTTAAGAACACTTTCACTGCAGATTTGACAAAATGCAAAGAAGATACCAATGTGAGATTTCTAAAGAGAACTATAGCACTCGACTCAAGGTTTAAGAATCTGAAGTGCCTTCCAAAATCTGAGAGGGATGAGGTGTGAAGCATGCTTTCAGAAGTCTTAAAAGAGCAACACTACGATGCAGAAACAACAGAACCCAAACCACCAAAAAAGAAAATCAGCCTTCTGCTGGTGGCATCTGACTCAGATGATGAAAATGAACATGAGTCAGTCTGCACTGCTTTGGATCGTTATTGAGCAGAATCTGTCATCAGCATGGACACGTCCTCTGGAATGGTGGCTGAAGCATGAAGGGACATATGAATCTTTAGCACATCTGGCACATAAATATCTTGCAATGCCGGCTACAGCAGTGCTATGCAAACGCCTGTTCTCACTTTCAGGTGACACTGTAAACAAGAAGCGGGCAGCACTGTCTCCTGCACATGTAAACAAATGTTATTGTCTAAGCGATTGGCTGAACAAGAAGTGGGACTGAGTGAACTTGTATGACATTGTTTTATTTTTGAATGCAGTTATTTTTTTGTGCATAATTCTACATTTGTAAGTTCAACTTTCATGATAAAGAGATTGCACTACAGTACTTGTATTAAGTGTATTAATAATACTATTTCTTTTATTTTTACAGTGAAAATATTTATGATAAAAATAATTATAAAGTGAGCACTGTACACTTTGTATTCTGTGTTGTAATTGAAATCAATAGATTTGAAAATGTGGAAAACATCCAAAAATATTTAAATAAATGGTATTCTATTATTGTTTAACATGATTAATTATTTTAATCACATGCTTAATCACAATTAATGTTTTTAATCGCTCGACAGCCCTACTACTTCAACATTCCTTGGCCAACTGTAATTGACCTTATCCTAGGACTTCACCAAACAGGATCATCATGCAGGGCAAATGGGATCATATAAATTTACATTGAAAGGCTCAATGGAGCCTAGGTTGCATCCTGTAATGACCTATGGCAGCCATGGGTCAACCCAACTGGCTGACACAATGGCAGTGAAGTTGAAGAATAAGAATTAAGATGCTGCCTTTAGGTAAAGTCAAAAGCCAATCTATCTTCCTGTCATAAATATAAAGGGAAGGGTAACAACCTTTATGTATGCAGTAACATCAAATCCCTCCTGGCCAGAGGTACAGAATCACTTACCTGTAAGGGGTTAATAAGTTCAATTAACCTAGTTGGCACCTGACCAGAAGGACCAATGGGGAAAGAGGATACTTTCGAATCTGGGGGAGGGGGGAAGGTTTTGTTTGTGCTCTTTGTTTTGTTCCCTCTCAGACAAAGAGAGAGATCAAGCAGGTAACCCTGCTCCTACTGAAATGATACATCTAAAAGTACAGAAATTGTAAGTAATAGCAAGGAAATGCGTTAGATTATCTTTTGTTTTAGCTTGTGAATTTTCCCTATGCTAAGAGGGAGATTTATTCCTGTTTTTGTAACTTTGAAGTTGAGTCCAGAGGGGAATCCTCTGTGTTTTAAATTTTTTTATTACCCTGTAAAATTACCTTCCATCCCGATTTTACAGAGGTGCTTCTTTTACTTTTTTCTTTATAATAAAGTTCTTCTTTTAAGAACCTGATTGATTTTAGTGTCTTAAACATAAAGGGTCTGGTCTGTACTTTTATTAAAGGCAATTGGTTGGTATATTATTCTCAAGCCTCCCCAGGAAAGGGGGTGAAAGGGCTTGGGGGGATATTTTTGAGGGGGATAGGACTCTAAGTGGCCCCTCCCTGAATGTTTGTTTAAATCACTTGGTGGTGGCAGCAATTCCGTTCAAGGACAAGGCAATTAATTTGTGCTTTGGGGAAGTTTTAACCTAAGCTGGTGGAATATAAATTTAGGGGGTCTTTCATGCGGGTCCGCACATCTATATCCCAGAGTTCAGAGTGGGGAGGGAACCCTGACACTCCCCATCTAATTGTGACACACAGGGCAGTCACTCACATCCTAGTAGTGTAACATTTAGAGAGCTAGGAGGTAAATTCTGCAGGGGACATGTTCCCAATAGGTGCTGTCAGAACAAGAATGGGAAGTGGGAGGCAGAGAGTTCTTTTCCACATTGTAGTCATGAAAGAACCCTTGGTACATTCTGCAGGGGTGCCAATTCAGGCCAAATTCCTGTTCAGGCAGTTACACTGTGGAAAAGACCTCATCTCCTTCCTCCTCGTTTTTATTCCTGGACTGGAAGAGAAAGATACGTTTCCTGCTTTTTCAACTCCCAATTGATTTCCCATGAATTAGACCAAATGAAAAAAATATTCCTTCTGTGCCTGCAGACGAGACTACTGCTGTCAATAGCTGGTTTAGCACTTTAGCAAACTCTGGTTCCAGGTGCTTAGCTAGTGACTTCCACCAGTTCAGTGGTGTGACTCTTTGCATTAAGAAATGAGCCAATCAGAGCTCAGATAGGGAGAGGCTATAAAATAGGAGTATGTGACCATCTAGGCTGGTTTAGTGTATGATCTTGATGAGATACATGATGGCGTCTCCTGGAGTAAGAAGCTAGATCCCAAATCCTGTGATGACTGCCAGTCTCTTGCGCCAGTCTCTTGCGCACAGTCCCTGGGTCTCCCACACACTCAGGCCCTTAATTATTTATAAAACTTGACCTGAAAAGTTAGATTCCTTTCCCCTGATTCTTTCTTTATATAGAAAAGCAGCCTGTAATGTAAAGGTTTCGATAGAGGCTCATGGACTCAGCATATTTATTTTTTATTTAAATTTTTGAGAGATTATAGTGAATTTAGGCCTCCCATAGTTTGTATTAAAATCAGATTTCATTTTAAATAGGTTTATTTAAAAAAAAAAACTTACTATAATTTAAATAACAAAAATCTGATTTAAATTAGAAAAAAATCTTTTTTTCCCCAAAAAATCATCGATTTTTATCCACCCTGCCCAAAAGCTACATGGGGTCGCTGGATCAATACCAACTCACAGGGAAGATTCCACCAAGACTAGAACCTACTGTTCCCTAGATGTTCCACATCCAAGTATTGACCCAGCGAGACCCTGCCTAGCTTGTATACAAGAAAGAATCAACATAACATGCGCATGGCCTCAAGAGGAGCTATCAAGTGGAACTTTTTTGGATGTGCAAAAAAAAAAAAAAGCTCTTTCACTTAAATGTTGATTGCCAAGGGTCAGAGCCACAACATAAATCCTGGAAAATAAATCCTAGAAAATGGATTGGAATGTAGAACATTTTTGGGCACACTTAATAATGTACATAAATTCTATATCCACAGCTAGGAATTTATTATTATTATTATTATTATTATTATTATTATTATTATTATTATTATTTATTAAGATCCCAGCCAGCTTACAACCTGTAAGCAAGTGCAGACTCTGTCAGAGTCTGCATTAGGATGATTTGTATTCGTTTGCATTTGCTATTCAGGGAGAGAGGAAATGGTCACAGAAAATTCCAGAGACACAGTTTTTCATTTTAGTGTGGAGCATCGGAGAGATATAAAATGATATAATATTTTTGAAGGAGTCCGTGTTCCTTTGCCAGCTCTCTTCTAGCAAAATAATAGATTATTTTTTCCATGGTATTAGATCATGAGCGACAAATACTACTTTTTAAATCACGAAAGGAAAATACATAATCTATTAACTAAGTTCAATAATGTCTTTATGGCTGCATATAATCTGTGCATTTCTGTGTGTTTTGTTTTGAGAGAACACTGAGGTCTGAATTGAACTGCCAGATGCTATAAACCTAGGTTTTTAAAAGTGGAGATTTTGTAGATATATCTAAAAGGCATCCTTATAACTTATGTTTAAGGCAATCAGTCACTATTAAATAAACAGTAACATTACCAGAAGCTTCAGATCGTTTAGACAACAAGTCCTTTTACTTTACTGGACTATAATTCTTAAGAGAAAACATTTTGATTTATGTGGGTCTACACATTAAACAGGGCCGTCCCTAGCCATTTAGGTGCCCTAAGCAGCCCCCCCGTGGGGGAGCTGTGTGGGGCCCCAGACCTCACCCCCCCCCCCCAGGGTCTGAGAGGCAGGAACTGTGGGTGGGGGAACTTTTGGGGGCCCAGAGTGGCCCGGGGGATTAGTGGCGGGCTCGGAGCAGCCCGTTCTGCTTCCCTCGCTCCGGCCCCAGACATGTTGCTTCGGGGGAGGAGGCTTGGGGGAAGGGATCCCCTCCCCTGCACTCACCGGCAGCGGCGGAAGCGGAGCAGCTCGGCCCCAGCCTGCTCCAATCTGCCAGCTCCCAGCTGCGGTGCTCCGCTTCCCGCCGCCGGTGAGTGCAGGGGGGGGACACACCTTTCCCCAACCGCCTCTTCCCCCACAGCGACACGGCTGTGGCCGAGGCAAGGGAAGAGAAGGGATGCGGAGCGGGCTTGGGCCAAGTTGCTCTGCTTCCCACCATAGGTGAGTGTGGGGGGTGTCCTTTCCCCAACCTCACCGGCAGCGGGAAGCGGAGTGCCGCAGCTGGGAGCTGGCGGAGTAGAGCGGGCTGGCGCTGGGTTGCTCCGCTTCCTGCCGCTGCCGGTGAGTGCAGGGTCGCGGGGGGAAGAGGTAGAATGGGGGTGGGCCGGGGGCGGAGCAGGGGGAAGGGTAAGAGGCAGGGCGGAGGGAGTTGTCCAGGGCCCCACACTCCCCTAGGCACGGCCCTGCGCCTTGCAGTGCGTGCAGCCCGCAGGGGGGCCGGCCGAGGGATGGGGCTGGTGCTGCCACGTATGCAGCACACAGCTGCCTAGGGTACCATGAAATTTGGGGCAATTTGGTGCCCCAAATTTCATGGTGCCCTACGCAGCTGCATATGCCTAAGGACGGTCCTGACATTCAACTTTTCTAAGATAAATTAAGTCAATGTATTCGTATAGACCTTATCTGAGAGAAAGGCCCCTAACTCATAGATGCTTCATGGGCCTCCCTGGCTATCTATGCAGATTCAGTGGCTGCCTCTGACTGAATGGGTACTTACCTCTTGTTAATGGTAGCATTTAGTTTATAAGGCAGAAATTATTCCCTTGCTATTGCCTGACCATTACTACCCCCTCCATTTTTGAGGCTGGGGTGTCTCTCTTTTGTTGGGAAGAAGGACCTGCATTGAAAACCAATCCACAGTGGCTAATGGAACGGATGAGTTTCAGAAGGCTCTGAAGAAGAATATTATCTTTCTAACAGACCACTGTCTTAGGTTTTGTCTACACTACTCAGCTTTTAGCAACACGGCTGTGTGGCCACAGCCGTGCTGCTAAAAGTCATGCAATGTAGCCGCTGTTTGTCGGCTCTCCTGCCGACAAAAATGTCCACCCCTGAGGAGCGGGGTTAGCTTTGTCGGCAGGAGAGCACTCCTGCCAACAATGCGCTGTTCACACTGTCACTTGTTGCGGCAAAACTTTTGTCTTTCGGGGGGCGAAGGGGGCGGTTTAACACCTCTGAAAGACAAAAGTTTTGTTGTTCAATTGCCAGTGTAGGCATAATCCAAGTGGTTAAGAGAAACATCAGCATGTGGGCTAGATTCCATGCTATGCCTCTCAACAGAACTGGTTCTCTAGCAAAACAGGCAAAATCTTCTGTGGTTGCATTTCAGCCTATAATGCTTGCTAGGGCTCTGAAATTTTTTGGGCACATACAGACTGTTATCTTTGAGTTACAGTTTGTTCTTCCTGTTTGGTTAAAGCCAATGCAGAGGTGTTGGCACAATTGTTGGGGCTGATTTCCAGTGCTTCCATGAAGCACTATCTTTTCTTAAAGTAATAAGCCATCGCTTGGCATGGACAATCTCTCCAAATATTGCTCCATTCTGGATCTCCAGTGGTGGTGAAACAACTCCAGTAAATCTAGAATTTTCAAGTCTTTCTGACTTCCATCAGTTGGGTTTTAGACCTCTTATGGTACTGAGACTGCACTGGTCTTATTGGGTTTTGAGTTTCTGAAGGCAATAGATGAAAGTGCTTGCGAGATGGGGAAAGCGATGAGAGAAAATAGCAGATATTGTATTAGCCCTCTTAATTAACAAGATATGCTCATGATTAATTTAATAAGAGGGCATGTTTCCACCTGCAGGATATCATACCGGATCCCCAGCAGCTACTGGATACCCAGAAACAGCAGTTGCTATTTGTGCCTTCTGCTGGCCCCAATTCAGTAAAGCATTTAGCATTTTCTTAAGTCTCGCTGACTTCATTGGGACTTAAACATATGCTTAAAGTTAAGCCCATGCGTAAGCACCCTTCCTGGACAGGGATACTTCCCTGCATCTGGGCCGTTTGTACTTGATAAGAAGGTTGTGCCCTTCTCTTTCAGATGTGGTCCTCACCATTGACTTGGTTACTGTGAAATTAGGTTATTGCAATGCACTGTACGTTTTTAAACCCTTTAGAAATTTCAGCTAGTGCAGATTGCGGTGACCCCACTTGTAAAACAGGAGGTTGAGAGCAAACTTGCATGAGCTACTTTCCCTAAAAGTAGAAATTTCAAATTCTCAATGCTCACTGTGGGGTTTAATTTTTGTGGCCCAGGCCAGCAGACATGTCTTTCTCCTTAATAGGTTGTTCTGCTAATGAGTTGCCACTCCATAGCTTTTGGTAGGTTTGATAGCTTGCGAAGTATGGTGATGTTAAGCTGGATAGGGACCTAGAGTTTTAGTTTTAGATATGAATAGCTGTCTACATTATTTTAGACATTATCCTGTAGTGTTCCTGACTTTGCAGAAGTATCCTCACATATTGGTAATGTTAACAATTTGTAATTCCAACAAAGCATTCACTAAATGAATTGCAGATATAATCAAATCCTTATCAGTAATCAGTTCTGAGTTGTACTCACTGTAGCCTGGTATTATATTTACACAAACAAGCTCAGAATAAGATAGTGTGGCTCACCATTTGGCACACCCTCCACTAAGGCTCTGAATTAATATCAATTTAGTAATGTCCACAGACAAACCTTAATTAAAATGCTCATATAGAATTAAAATGCTCCACTTTGTTTCTTTTGACAGGATCATTGAAGCTATCTGCATAGGCTGGTTCACTGCAGAGTGCATTGTGAGGTTCATCATCTCCAAAAACAAGTGTGAGTTTGTCAAGAGGCCCCTGAACATCATTGATTTGCTGGCAATCACTCCGTACTACATCTCTGTGCTCATGACAGTTTTCACAGGGGAAAATTCTCAGCTCCAAAGGGCTGGAGTCACTCTGAGGGTTCTTAGAATGATGAGAATTTTTTGGGTGATTAAACTTGCCCGTCACTTCATTGGTCTTCAAACACTTGGTCTGACTCTGAAGCGTTGTTACAGAGAGATGGTGATGCTTCTTGTCTTTATTTGTGTTGCTATGGCAATTTTTAGTGCACTTTCACAACTCCTTGAAAATGGGCTGGACTTGGGAACAAAGAATAAGGATTTTTCCAGCATCCCTGCTGCCTGTTGGTGGGTAATAATCTCGATGACCACGGTTGGTTATGGTGACATGTGCCCCATCACTGTACCTGGAAGGATTCTTGGTGGAATTTGTGTGGTTAGTGGGATTGTTTTATTAGCATTGCCTATTACTTTCATCTATCATAGCTTTGTGCAATGTTATCATGAGGTCAAGTTCCGATCTGCTAGGTACAGCAGAAGCCTCTCTGCTGAATTCTTAAATTAATGAGTGCTCCTGCTTTTTGTAATAGTACTTGCTAAGCTTTGGTGGAAGAGGTGATGGTTGCTCCCTGTGTACACCCATCTTGCTGGATGATCTAAGGAACAGCATTGTCATCAGCCTTGAAGGATGTCAGTCACCATTCTCATCTAAAGGATGACTACCTGCTTTGGGCCCCATGGTAGGGAGTGTGGATGGGGATGTTGAGATCTGAGAGGAAGAAAATGGTAGCTTCTAGAACAACAATGGGACTGGAAAGTTCTCAAGACCTCATGGGGGCTGGACTTCTCTCTACCTATCCAGACAACTACACACACAAATCATGGGCTTGGTACCAAGAGAGATGAAGACCTGCAACTCAGTGGGAGTTGCAGGTACTCACTACTCCTCATACTGATATCCCAGAGCCTTCCAAGGAAAATATAACAGATGTCATTCAAATATTTAAAATCTAAAGGTCCCTTGGAGGAGTAGAGACCTTGTTGACATGAAGCCTGCTCCAGAAGAGTTGAGGGCATTGGAGCAGAATTGCTGCTACTTTTAATTCCTCCAAGTCATGCAGCAGATGGAATAATCTGATCTTACAACTGAAGGAAGAGGAAAAAAAATATAAATACACAAGGCAGAGAGAGTCTCACAGCCCAATTCTGATCTCAGTGAAAGCAACAGTGAGGTCAATGGAGTTAGTCCAGATTTTTATTGGAGGAACCAAGAGGAGTGTATGTCCCTCTCTATGTTGTGGCATATGCTTAACCACAACTGCCATTTCTCTGGGCGTAAGATCTATAGTAGCAACTAATGTCATACTTTATAAAGATCAGAGTAAAATTCAGTTGTCGATAATACGATCAATATATCAACTGCTAGCTCGATGGGAGGCAGATATCCAAATTTGACTCATGTGCTCAGCTAAACTCCATCAACATGAAGACATTTACCTATAAGCCTTGATTTCCTGCCACCCCATTTTATTAACCATAATCACCTCAGAGTGAAATAGTATTCCAAGGAACATGATATGAGTCTGTCACTTGAGAGGTTCAAAAACTTTCTAGACAAAGCACTAGAAAACAGGAGAACAATCCTGCAATGTCGGGGCTGGGACAGATGTCCAGGTGGGTCTTTTTCCATCTCCAAATTCTATGATGATTCTTATTGAAGGATCTGTTATGAATTGATATAGTAAATTTAAATTTTAACAACTGTAAAACAGCCCAGGTGATACTGAAAAGTAGCATTTTAGCTGGATGGAACCTGTGCTTGGCACAAAGTAATATATTCTCCCCTGCAAATATGGAATTAAGATGAATGAAGTTAAGTTCTCATGTTTCATACACTACATTTCTTGTGTAGTACTGCTTAGTAGCACTATTAAATATGACTTTGAAAAGCTGCCATGTGCTGTTAAACATTCAAACAAATTTAGGCACAGCTAAACCAGTACTGTTTACCACCCACCATTAACAGGAAACATTTTTATTAACCAGAATCACCAGTCTATTTGAATTTGGTATGCTTGCCTGAAAGTCATTGTAAAATGTTTACTGTGTTTGTATTGTAGAACACCTTTGGATGTTTTGTGTACATTTGTCTGCTTTAGAAATCGAGTGACTGGGACCTAGCAACAGAAGTCTTTGGTACTAATCACTCAAACTAAAAATATTAGGTGGGGTATATAACTAGTACTTGAAGGCCATATGCTGAAAAAGAAATATGCTGCCATTTTTGCTGCTCAAGACCTAAGAAAAGTTATGGATCATGTTAAGTGGCATGCTGTTGTTTTTAGGGGAAAGGGATATGTACTGATAAAGCCAGTCAAGGAGAGAAAGGAAATTGTTTCACTACCAGAAGTTGTAAAGTAACCTGAAAGAAAAGTTGCTCGATTGCAATAGCCATGAGTTTGCATTTCCCAAAACTAGTTTGCTTAGTTCCTTTTCCTTTTTTCTGCAATAGTTTCTTGAGGATATATTATTGTGTAGTGCCACATCCACACCTTTGAAATCGCTGTATCTTGCAGAGAGGTGAATATTCCTAGGGAAGGGGGAGAAATCACTTTTGGGGAGAGATTCTCAGCTGGTTTAAGCTGGCCAGCTTCCAGTAACTTCAGAGGATCTATACCAGTTGACACCAGCTGAGATTCTGGGCCTTAGCATATATAATAGAGCTGATTAGAGAAAAAAATTCCCCACAAGAATGAAAGTTAGTTTTTTATAAAAGAAACTGAAATTTGAGTTTCATTTTCCAGCCATTGAAGACTGAAACATTTCAGCCAAAGCTAGTTTATGTTTTGATAAAAAATTAACATTTTTTTTTTTAAAAAAAAAAAATTTTCTACAAAAAAATTGGCTTTGACAAAATGAAAATTTTCCAGCTGTGTAATACTGAATTTCTATTATTTTCTTCTTCTACTAGTGTTGAAAAAGCTAGCGCTACACATTTAGAAACTCTTGGGTGAAATTGGTTTCCATGTAACTTTTTCAAGTCTACTGTGCCTTCAATCCACAGATTATATTTAAACCGATTAATGCCCTCTATTTGGGATGCAAAATACCATATACAATTTGAGCAAAGTGGGTACATCTCATAGTTTTAAACATATACAAATATGAAATATACTTACAGTAAGTTGTAGTACTTAATTCCAGAAAAAAATTAACTTGTATTTTTATCACTACAGTATATATAAGGTCAGTTTTTTAGCTTCATGTGCAAAAAAGCGAAGTCAGTTATAAATTAATGCACACAATGACTTTCAAGTACTGATTTGTATTGTACAGGCAATTGAATACTAGACATTCCAAAGACAAACTAGTGTCTAGAATATGTTTGACATAAGAGTACAGAAAATGTGCTATTTTATAAAGGGTTTCCAAATGTAGATTCTTATAGAATACAAAGAATATAATCACCTACGTAAGATACTTATGTAAAGGAATGTATGTTTATGAAAAGTGGAGATCATCTTAAATACAAACATTTAGATTGCTGTAGATCAATTTTTTATTGCAGAATGTGAACAAAAATGCCTCATGTATTTTAAATTTGCATTACAGTAGAATAATTTTGAATAGCTAAGTGGATATTAAGTAAGAGTCTAGTCCATAAAAACTTGCCCTAAATATAAGCTAGCTACGGAGAGATATTTGCTCTTTTCTTTATTTTAGTGTAGCATGGTTATTAATGTATTGACAAGAGGTTTCTTTTACTCTTTTTAGAAACCAAGTTGAAGTAGCCTTATATCAGAGGTAGCCTTAAAACTGAGAGCCTTATAGTGAAGGGATAGGGTATTCTGATTTATAGTGATGCTTATTGTCTTATTTTCTATAGATTGATTTTCCTAGTGAAACTTTCTATAAATAAATATTCTATAAATATTGAATTATACATGCGTATAAAGATAAGCATTTCTTTAAACTGGTTAAGTTACTTCATTAAAATGCACCTGAGCTTTCTTTTCAGTTTTATACAAGCATTATGGTGTAGTGTTCTCTCCACCTAATACAGCATTTCAAAAACTAAGAGAGGATAGTTGGCTAACTCTCAGCCACTCCCCCAACCTTCACACCAGAATAAAATTGTGTTCCTATTGTGTTCCCACTGAAATCAGTAGGAGTGGAGGGTGCCCAGCAAATTGGGCCCAGAGTCTATTTTTCTCTTACTGTACTGCACAAAGAGACGCCACCCCAAAATCTTCAGTTATGGAATATTAGTTACTATCTCTTTGGATATCAGGTTGCTTCAGCTGGGATACTTGATGCCTCTAAAGACACACACAAGAAGAGGAATGTAATCTTTGGCCATTTATCCTAAAAATCAGATTAAGAAACCAAACAAAACACCACAGAGACAAGCGATTGCAGTCATGGTGCCCTCTCCCAGGTGAGACCAGACCCCACAGTGGTTGACTATTTTCAACAACTTTGTCTAGATGGGTGCAGGTTGTCTAGGGCTTGATTATTAATTCTGAGGTTAAAAAATATCCTTGTGTCAGAGGGGCATGTTTTGAGTCTCATGACATTGTAAAGAGCCTAGTGAATATGAAAATCCTCTTATGAGATTCATGGCCTGACTAACATTTATGTAAGGGAGGAGTGGTGAGTGGGAATTTTCATTGTGTAAACAATCTGTGGCTGTATCACAGACTTCAGCTGAATCCTGCCGTATCAGGGATAGAACTGATGGCTTTGTGGCTCCAAAACCAGAGGCTTCTTCCACTTCAGTTATCTTAATCACAGACACCTTAACAGATCTGAACTTCAGCCCAGGAGAGGGCATAAAGCCCTGAACATTCACACTATACCAATAATTTCTTCCCACATAAGAGGTCCATGGTAAGCTTATCAATCAAGCTCTGGCCATTTGAAATTTGTATTGTCTGTATACAAAGGCCCAGATGCTGCAGTTTCATCCATCTAGGCCCAGGGGTCCGTTCTAAAGGAGGCAGCTGTAGGATCATAGCCCAAGGCTGCGCATAATGAAATAGATTGATCATGTTGGTTTAGAGAGAGAGAGATTGTTTTCATGACTTGAAAGGGAATCTGGCTCAAAGAAACAAAAGATACATTGTTTTAAAATTAATTTTCACATTTAGAAATGGATGATGTTTGTCTACATTTTACTGGTTCGGTTCTCTCCCTGCTGCTTAAAAATAGCTCCTCTTTACGTTAATGGGAGTAAAGAGAGTAACGAGAGCCCTATTGAAGCTATGGCAGTTTACACCAGCTGAGGATCTGCCCCAGCAGGCATGGAGGAGACAATAAATTGCTGTTCATATAATTAAGCCTTGAAACGTACCTAATATAATGTATTATGAAATAAAATTTGGAATAAAGAATCTCCTTTGTGGATGGCATCACGGGTTAAACTTCAAGAGGAATACATTGTGCAATTGATATGTATGTTCAGTAAAATTGTTCATCTGCTCTGAATCTAAATTTTAAGGGCCAGAGATTAAATATAAACTTTGATCAAATGATTAAAGTGACAATGTTGACTGCAGCTTTTTAGAATCCTTTGTTCTTTGCAAATTCAGTAATTAATAATTTGTATAGAACATTGATTTTATATTGTTTGCATATGTGTAAAAAAATTCTGTATAACATTTGACGAGTTAATAAATTTTTGCTTCCTTAACCACCTGTATACAGTATTACGTGCATGTGATCTCCAAATAAATCTACTGGATTCACTAGCGTATTTCACTGTGCGAGGCTTAAGATAGAACACTAAAATAAAATTGTCAGACTTTTTAAATAGAAGTCTTACATTATTCTCTTTTATTTTAAGGTATGGCATTGTTTTGAAAAGTGACTTTGCAAAATTGATACCTTTCTTATGCAACAGTTCTATTCCCTGTGGGTATTCATATCTGTTTGGTGTACTGACCCAAAAAAATAAAAGTGTTTCTTAGGCCATGTCTACTCTACCACTTTTGTTGGGATAACTTATGTTGCTCCGGGGTGTGAAAAAAACACCCCCCCGAGTGACATAAGTTATACCGACAGAAGCGTTGGTGTGTACAGTGCCAAATCGGCAGGAGAAGCTACCACTGCTCTGATTTTATTATGGCGACAGGAGACCTCTCTCCCATCGGCTTAGAGCAGCTACACAAGCGATCTTACAGTGGCGCAGATGCATCAGTACAACTGTGCTGCTGTAAACTCGCTAGTGTAGACATGGCCTTAACTTTTTTACTCCCATTAGAACTGCAGAGCCAGTAAAGTTGTGACAGAATGAGCTGAATTCTAATCTAGCTCAGCATCGACATAATTTTACAGGATCCAATTCTGTCCTCAGATACCCCTGGGTAACTTCAGTGAAGACAATGGTGGGGGGAGGAGGGTGTACTGGTGTACAGAATTTGGCCTGTATAATCTTTTATTACTAGAGACAAGGCATGACCCAGACAGAACAATTTGAGTTTCAGAATCCAGGCTGCGTTTCAGGTCTGGAAGTTAAGATGAGCCATTGTGCTTACATTTGATCAGGAAGTCATTGAGACACAATAAATAACGAACCCCACGGTGCTGTTTTTACAGAGTCACTTTTCACAGTAAGAGCTAGATATATTTTACAGCAACAGGGAACAGAGTAATCAGAATAATAAGTAAAGCACCATGAAATGGAAATATGTAAGCCCTTGGACTGGTTCTGATGAACTCATAACCCAAAAAACAGATGGAAGCCAGATTTAACCCCACTGAATTAATTGAAATGTATTCACTTAAAAAAATTCCCTATACTTAGCTCTGACTTTGTTCAGAAATTTCAAATCAACTGAAACATTATCTAGTACAACATTTACTCTGGAGATGATTGATATTATTACAATAGTTACTCTGAGAGAAAGGTAAAAGGATGCAAGACACACTGTGGCAATGCTTTCACTGAAGCCATCTCAACTAAAAATAATCACAGCTAATGTTTCTTTTTAAAAAGAAATTAAAAATTCATGATTTGGACTTCAAATCAGATCAATTTTGATTTTTTGGTGTCAGAGCAATTGGATTCTGACAAAAATTAACAACACATAGATTAGAAAATAATATTTTGCCATTTTATTTATCAGTTCAGTGAATAAACAACAAATAGACTTCTAAGTAGGGCTGTTGATTAATCACAGTTAACTCACGCGATTAACTCAAAAAAATTTACTTCGATTAAAAATATCACGATTAATCACACTGTTAAACAATAGAATAACAACTGAAATTTATTACATATTTTTGGATGTTTTTCTACATTTTCAAATATATTGATTTCTATTACAACACAGAATACAAAGTGTACAGTGCACACTTTATATTTGCACTGAAAATGATAAAAGAAAAATTATTTTTCAATTCACCTCTTACAAGTACTATAGTGCAGTCTCTTTATCGTGAAAGTGTAACTTACAAATGTAGATTTTTTTTGTTACATAACTGCACTCAATACAAAACAATGTAAAACTTTAGAGCGTACTAGTCCACTCAGTCCTACTTCTTGTTCAGCCAATTGGTAAGACAAGTTTGTTTATATTTACGGGAGATACTGCTGACTGTTTCTTATTTACAATGTCACCTGAAAGTGAGAACAGGCGCTCACATGGCACTTTTGTAGCCAGCATTGCAAGGTATTTATGTGCCAGATACGCTAAACATTCATATGCCCCTTCATGCTTCGGCCATCATTCCAGAGGACATGCTTCCATGTTGATGACACTTGTTAAAAAAATAATGTGTTAATTAAATTTGTGACTGAACTCCTTGAGCGAGAATTGTATGTCCCCTGTTCTGTTTTACCCGCATTCTGTCATATATTTCATGTTATAGCAGTCTCGGATGATGACCCAGCATATGTTCATTTTAAGAACACTTTCACAGCAGATTTGACAAAATGCAAAGAAGGTACCAATGTGAGATTTCTAAGGATAGATACAGCACTAGACCCAAGGTTTAAGAGTCTGAAGTGCCTTCCAAAATCTGAGAGGGACGAGATGTGGAGAATGATTTCAGATGTCTTAAAAGAGCAACCCAAACCACCAAAAAAGAAAACCATTCTTCTGGTGGCATCTAACTCAGATGATGAAAATGAACATGCGTCGGTCCATTCAGCTTTTGATCGTTACCGACCAGAACCCGTCATCAGCTTGGATGCATGTTCTCTGGAATGGTAGTTGAAGCATGAATGGACATATGAATCTTTAGTGCATCTGGCACGTAAATATCTTGCGATGCCGGTTACAACAGTGCCATGCGAATGCCTGTTCTCACTTTCAGGTGACATTGTAAACAAGATGTGGGCAGCATTATCTCCTGCAAATTGTAACCAAACATGTTTGTCTGAGTGATTGGCTGAAGTAGGACTGAGTGGACTTGCAGGTTCTAAAGTTTTACCTTGTTTTATTTTTGAATGCAGTTATTTTTTGTACATAATTCTACATTTGTAAGTTCAACTTTCATTATAAAGAGATTGCACTACTGTACTTGTATTAGGCGAATTGAAATATACTGTTTCTTTTGTTTTTTACAGTGCAAATATTTGTAATAAAAGATAAATATAAAGTGAGCACTGTACACTTTGTATTCTGCGTTGTAATTGAAATCAATATATTTGAAAATGTAGAAAACATCCAAAAATATTTAAATAAATGGTATTCTATTATTGTTTAACAGTGCAATTAATTGCAATTTTTTTTAATGTGCGATTAATCGCGATTAATTTTTGATAGCCCTACTTCTAAGTAGTTATATCAATGTATCTTGTAAATGGCTCATTAAGAGCTTCCAAGATATCTGGAGAAGAAGGAAAGAAATGAGAATTAAGCTTGAACACCTTTAGTGTGCCAGCTTTTTTAGAGGCACTGAACACCTGCAGCTCCCATTAAACTGGAGTTATGGGTGCTTAATATGACTAAAAAAAACTAGGCTGTTAAGGTCTCAAAAAGTATGTACATAATGCTTCATGTCACAGTAATCTTAGTCAGATACTAAACAGATTGATTAAAATGTGATAAATCAGAAAATGCAATATCAGAATCAGTCCCCAAATTACCTAAACTATCCTTTTGATTATTAATTTGCAATGTTTCTGATCGCTGTATATTATTTTTATTTATTCTCAAAATGTCAAGCACCATAGAGTCACATAATGAAGAGAAAACACCGGAGAGTCACTGACCAACAATCTTCCTCCACATTTTGTAGTCTTCACGCAGCATTGAGAAGCACGCTGTACCACGTCCCATCCCATCAGCTACATACTCTCTGCCCCGGCACCAGTCCCCACGAAACTTGCTTTGGCAATCTTCCTTCACTCATTCACTCCATAAGCTCAAGTTTTCTTCATCTGATTGTCTTGATGATATTAGGAATCACTACAGTTATACTGTAAATTCAGACGCTTGCTTCTTCATTAGCTATATCTTGCACACAAACACTGGGCAGCAATCGTTTGTAACATTTCAGTTTGAAGGCAGAAAGCTTTTAATGTCCTGTTTCCTTAGCATCCATGTCTGACATGCATATAGAAAGATGCTGAAGACGAGACTGCAGCAGTGTCACTTTACACTTCATTGTAATACCTTTGCTTCTCCAAATGGCACTAGAGCAGCAGTTACTAGTCCAATTCTATGGAAGATGCCTAAGTGATGTTTAGAGTCCCTTGAGTCATGCTACTCAGATATTTCAAGTGCTCAATGTACTCCAGTGCCTCCTCAGATTTGCGTAGGAATATCTTTGCCTTTTCAGACCATTGTCTTTGTAGATTCATGTGATATACTTAGACCTAACTGCTCCACTTCTACTCTGCTTCCCATTTAGCAATTTTTGCTCCTCTTCTTGCAATGATCCAATCAGGTCAATATCATCAGCAAAGCACAAATGATTAATTTTTCCTCTCTCATTCACTATCACAATCACAAATAATAATAATCAGCTTAATTAGTTCTAAGACTCGGGATTGCTCCTCAAAAACCAATTCTTCTTGGTTTTAGTCTTTGTCTAATCAGATTTTTTAGGAGTCTAAGAAGAAGGGAACAGTTGGCTATATTTTGCTCTTGGCTCCCACTGACTTTGGGGCAGTTCTGCACAAATATCTGAAGGTAGAATTTGGTTTGTAAGCACATCAAAGGGTTAGATTAAGTTACATACATAGGAATGGGCTACCTGATTTCTTTTCAGTTGATTCTTAAATGCTTAATACAGTCAACTAATTTAGTATTAATGTTGTGAACTGGCAAAGTATGGGTAATGCACCTCCACCCTCGATGGCTGGTCTACTACAAGTTAACATCCTACTACTGCTACCATTTAATAGCCTACATAATTCTTTAATTCAGGTGGTGTAGGTCTATGCTACCTAGGTTAGGACCCACGTGGAGAACCATTGCATTAAGCTTCACTCCGAGCCCCACTTGGTGACTTATCTGACACCTGAACTGAAAGAATACTCTTGAGAGAGCAGATGGAAGATTTATCATGGGAAAAGGAGAAAAAGAGGCTTTAAAAATTAAATGCTAATTAAATACAAAGTCAAGTCTTGAGTAGTCACATTTGTGACAGGCACTAAGACAGTGACAAGAGACTTTGTGAGCGTGACTACTAGAAAGTCATGAAAATGAAATGCAGGCAGTTGCCAGGTGACAAATACAATGAGACTTTACTGTGCCTTTCAGTCCATCTCCCTTTCTCTGCCTTTGCTCCCTTTCCCTGTCTAGTGTTTTACTCCTTCTCCTTTCCCTTTGCTGCTCTCTCAATTCCACTTCCTTCTCTTTCCATTTGTCTTCCTTCCCCTTTCTGCCCCCTTTTCTCTATGGCCCCAATCCAGCATTGTGATGTCCACAACTACTATACTGGCACACAGCCCCTCTGATATCAGTGGTACTCTGTGCAGCCACAGCAGTCTGTTGGTGTGGATCACAATGCAGGATTGGGGCCATAGAGAAAAGGGGGCAGAAAGGGGAAGGAAGACAAATGGAAAGAGAAGGAAGTGGAATTGAGAGAGCAGCAAAGGGAAAGGAGAAGGAGTAAAACACTAGACAGGGAAAGGGAGCAAAGGCAGAGAAAGGGAGATGGACTGAAAGGCACAGTAAAGTCTCATTGTATTTGTCACCTGGCAACTGCCTGCATTTCATTTTCATGACTTTCTAGTAGTCACGCTCACAAAGTCTCTTGTCACTGTCTTAGTGCCTGTCACAAATGTGACTACTCAAGACTTGACTTTGTATTTAATTAGCATTTAATTTTTAAAGCCTCTTTTTCTCCTTTTCCCATGATAAATCTTCCATCTGCTCTCTCAAGAGTATTCTTTCAGTTCAGGTGTCAGATAAGTCACCAAGTGGGGCTCGGAGTGAAGCTTAATGCAATGGTTCTCCACGTGGGTCCTAACCTAGGTAGCATAGACCTACACCACCTGAATTAAAGAATTATGTAGGCTATTAAATGGTAGCAGTAGTAGGATGTTAACTTGTAGTAGACCAGCCATCGAGGGTGGAGGTGCATTACCCATACTTTGCCAGTTCACAACATTAATACTAAATTAGTTGACTGTATTAAGCATTTAAGAATCAACTGAAAAGAAATCAGGTAGCCCATTCCTATGTATGTAACTTAATCTAACCCTTTGATGTGCTTACAAACCAAATTCTACCTTCAGATATTTGTGCAGAACTGCCCCAAAGTCAGTGGGAGCCAAGAGCAAAATATAGCCAACTGTTCCCTTCTTCTTAGACTCCTAAAAAATCTGATTAGACAAAGACTAAAACCAAGAAGAATTGGTTTTTGAGGAGCAATCCCGAGTCTTAGAACTAATTAAGCTGATTATTATTATTTGTGATTGTGATAGTGAATGAGAGAGGAAAAATTAATCATTTGTGCTTTGCTGATGATATTGACCTGATTGGATCATTGCAAGAAGAGGAGCAAAAATTGCTAAATGGGAAGCAGAGTAGAAGTGGAGCAGTTAGGTCTAAGTATATCACATGAATCTACAAAGACAATGGTCTGAAAAGGCAAAGATATTCCTACGCAAATCTGAGGAGGCACTGGAGTACATTGAGCACTTGAAATATCTGAGTAGCATGACTCAAGGGACTCTAAACATCACTTAGGCATCTTCCATAGAATTGGACTAGTAACTGCTGCTCTAGTGCCATTTGGAGAAGCAAAGGTATTACAATGAAGTGTAAAGTGACACTGCTGCAGTCTCGTCTTCAGCATCTTTCTATATGCATGTCAGACATGGATGCTAAGGAAACAGGACATTAAAAGCTTTCTGCCTTCAAACTGAAATGTTACAAACGATTGCTGCCCAGTGTTTGTGTGCAAGATATAGCTAATGAAGAAGCAAGCGTCTGAATTTACAGTATAACTGTAGTGATTCCTAATATCATCAAGACAATCAGATGAAGAAAACTTGAGCTTATGGAGTGAATGAGTGAAGGAAGATTGCCAAAGCAAGTTTCGTGGGGACTGGTGCCGGGGCAGAGAGTATGTAGCTGATGGGATGGGACGTGGTACAGCGTGCTTCTCAATGCTGCGTGAAGACTACAAAATGTGGAGGAAGATTGTTGGTCAGTGACTCTCCGGTGTTTTCTCTTCATTATGTGACTCTATGGTGCTTGACATTTTGAGAATAAATAAAAATAATATACAGCGATCAGAAACATTGCAAATTAATAATCAAAAGGATAGTTTAGGTAATTTGGGGACTGATTCTGATATTGCATTTTCTGATTTATCACATTTTAATCAATCTGTTTAGTATCTGACTAAGATTACTGTGACATGAAGCATTATGTACATACTTTTTGAGACCTTAACAGCCTAGTTTTTTTTAGTCATATTAAGCACCCATAACTCCAGTTTAATGGGAGCTGCAGGTGTTCAGTGCCTCTAAAAAAGCTGGCACACTAAAGGTGTTCAAGCTTAATTCTCATTTCTTTCCTTCTTCTCCAGATATCTTGGAAGCTCTTAATGAGCCATTTACAAGATACATTGATATAACTACTTAGAAGTAGGGCTATCAAAAATTAATCGCGATTAATCGCACATTAAAAAAAATTGCAATTAATTGCACTGTTAAACAATAATAGAATACCATTTATTTAAATATTTTTGGATGTTTTCTACATTTTCAAAGATATTGATTTCAATTATAACACAGAATACAAAGTGTACAGTGCTCACTTTATATTTATTTTTTATTACAAATATTTGCACTGTAAAAAACAAAAGAAATAGTATTTTTCAATTCACCTAATACAAGTACTTTAGTGCAATTTCTTTATCATGAAAGTTGAACTTAAAAATGTAGTATTATGTACAAAAAATAACTGCATTAAAAAACAAAACAATGTGAAACTTTAGACCCAACAAGTCCACTCAGTCCTATTTCTTGTTCAGCCAGTTGCTCAGACAAACAAGTTTGTTTACATTTGCAGGAGATAATGCTGCCTACTTCTTGTTCACGTCACCTGAAAGTAAGAACAGGTGTTCTCATGGCACTGTTGTAGCTGGCGTTGCAAGATATTTATGTGCCAAATGCACTAAAGATTCATATGTCCCTTCACGCTTCAACTACTATTCCAGAGGACATGCGTTCTTGCTGATGACGAGTTCTGCTTGATAACAATCCAAAACAGTGCGGACCGACGCATGTTCATTTCATCATCTGAGTCAGATGCCACCAGTAGAAGGTTGATTTTCTTTTTTGGTGTTTCGGGTTCTGTAGTTTCCGCATTGGAGTGTTGCTCTTTTAAGACTTCTGAAAGCATGCTCCACACCTCGTCCCACTCAGATTTTGGAAGGCACTTCAGATTCTTAAACCTCGGGTCGAGTGCTGTAACTATCTTTAGAAGTCTCACATTGGTACCTTCTTTGGCTTTTGTCAAATCTGCAGCGAAAGTGTTCTGAAAATGAACCTGTGCTGAGTCATCTCCAAGACTACTATAACATGAAATATATGGCAGAATGCAGGTAAAATAGAGCCAGAGACATACAATTTTCCCCCAAGGAGTTCAGTCACAAATTTAATTAACACATTTTTTTGTAATAAGCATCATCAGCATGGAAGCATGTCCTCTGGAATGGTGGCCAAAGAAAGGGCATACAAATGTTTAGCAAATCTGGCACGTAAATACCTTGCAATGCCAGCTACAAAAGACTCATGTGAACACCTGTTCTCACTTTCTGGTGACATTGTAAATAAGAAGTGGGTGGAATTATCTCCCATAAATGTAAACAAACTGGTTTCTCTCAGTGATTGGCTGAACAAGAAGTAGGACTGAGTGGACTTGTAGGCTCTAAAGTTTTGCATTGTTTTGTTTTTGAGTGCAGTTATGTAACAAAAAAAATCTACATTTGTAAGTTGCACTTTCACGATAAAGAGATTGCACTACAGTATTGTATGAGGGGACTTGAAAAATACTGTTTCTTTTATCATTTTTACAAATATTTGTAATAAAAATGATAATATAAAGTGAGCAGTGTACACTTTGTATTCTGTGTTGTAACTGAAATCAATATATTTGAAAATGTAGAAAAACATCCAAAAATATTCATTTCATTTGGTATTCTAATGTTTAACAATACGACCAAAACTGTGATTACTTGTGTTTAATTTTTTTAATCACAATTAATTTTTTTTAGTTAATTGCATGAGCTTACTGCCATTAATTGACAGCCCTACAAGAAAGGAAATCTTCACAAAGCAAACAGCAGTGTAGATTTCATTTCCACTAAAAAGATGATGGGAGAGGTGGGGTGAGGCAGGAATTGTTTGGTAAATAGGAAAGCAAACACATATTAAACTGCAGGAAACAAAACTGTTTGTATTTCCAAGTTATTTCCAAGTTTCTGACAGGAAATTATATATATATATATATATATATTCTGTATAATTAACAAAAGTAGTTCGACACTAGCATATCAGATGTCCATAATTACCACAGCATTTGTTACCAGACAACTATCTGGATGCCAATATTACAGAGCACTCGTTTGGGAGATAACAACTGTGGCAGAGCAATAAAAATGAAAAGTATAGAAGAACATATAATGACTGATCAGGGCCACCTGAGTCCTCATTAACATATGCATGTGCAGAGATGTACCCACAGGTCATTAACCTCCTGGCAGTCCCGGGTTTACCATGCACCTCTGGCTCCAGGCAGTCTCTGCTTCCCACCACCCGTGGGGCCCCACCTGTCTCCCCAGAGATGAGCTGCCTAGACTGTTGCAGAAGCCTGGCCAGTCTCAGCCGAGTGGGGGGGTGGAGCGGGTGTAGATGGGGGAGGAAGGGGACAATGCGGGGAGCTTGGCTGGGCCCCTCCAGGGGAAGTGCATCTTGAGGGAGCCCAGCCGGGATAGGCCTTGGCCTGGCTGATCACACCACTCCCGAGGGACGGGAGCGATTCCCTGCCCTGGGACCAGCTCTGGCTGCACTGCCAGCTCAGCCTGGCAGACAGTTGCCTCCCTGCAGGGCCAGTGAGTGCGGCCTGGAGGCAGGTCGTGGGGGAGTGGGTTTCTTGCAGGGGTGGGGGAGGGTGCTGGGCTGTGCGCCCCCACCTCAGGGGAAGGGGCATGCTGGCAGCACAGGGCTGGGTGGGCCACTCTTGTGTCTGGCAACTGCCGGTTTGTAAATAGTGCCATCGCACTGGGCTGGGCGGAGCTAGGCCGCCCCTGCCATGCCATGTCCCATTGCCCCTGGC
Source organism: Terrapene triunguis (assembly GCF_002925995.2). Classification (NCBI taxonomy): domain Eukaryota; kingdom Metazoa; phylum Chordata; order Testudines; family Emydidae; genus Terrapene; species Terrapene triunguis. The sequence goes on along the minus strand of NW_020664471.1, from coordinate 4,798,982 downwards.
TGGCCCCTCGATCTGGGGACTGACCTCTCCACACCATGTTCCATTGCCTCCATGGGGGACCACAAATAAGTTTGGCACCGGGCCAACAAAAGGTTAATCCAGCCCTGGTTCCACAGGTGAAACCTGCTGAGAAGCTCTGAAGAATCAGGGACGCTCAGCCCCTTAGTGGAAGAGACTCCCCTCACCTGCGCCCTCCTTTGCTGGGGTTCAGGGAGCGGCGCCTCCCCGCTCAGTAGCTCCTTTCACCCCACCGGACGCCCCTCCCTTGGCACCTTGTCCTGCCGCCCCGCCCGGCAGGGCCGGCTCTAGGATTTTTGCCGCCCCAAGCGAAAACAATTTTGGCCGCCCCTCCGCCCCCCGTTTTTTTCTTACCCCACCCCCCGCCCCACCTCAACTCCGCCCCTTCCCCAAATCCCCAGCCTGCCTCCTCCCCTCAGGCTCTCAAGCCTAGGAGGGAGGGAGGGAGGGGGAGAAGCGGCGCCCGCGCCGCGGCCCTCAGAGTCTCCCCCTTCCTCCCAGGCTCTCAAACCTGGGAGGGAGGGGGAGCAGCGGCGCACGAAACAGCTGATTCGCGCGCCGCGGCCGCTCGGGACCTCTCCCTCCCTTCCAGGTTTGAGAGCCTGGGAGGGAGGGCGAGCAGCGGTGCGCGAATCAGCTGTTTCGCGCGCCGTGGCACACGAGCGGCAGCAGCGGAGGTGAGCTAGGGCGGCCGGGGCACATTTTTAGGGGCAGCATTCTGGCGCCAGCCATGCCGCCCCTAAAAATGTGCCGCCCGAAGCACCAGCTTGTTTTGCTGGTGCCTAGAGCCGGCCCTGCTGCCGGGGCCCCCACTCAGCTGCAGCCGCCCATAAGCCCAGCGATCGTACCCGGCCCACAGCTTCTCTGCCCTTGCAGGCTGCACACACGTGGCACAGAAAGCGTCCCCAGCTAGCAACAGTTGTTATGCAGGAGGCGGGGTGTCAACAGCTCTCGGCAGCTGATTGGATGGCTCTTGGGCCTTTCCCTAGACGTGGAGCGGCGAGGGCCTGAATCCCGCGTCCGAGATCCAAGTGCGCAGGCGTATTAGGCTGCCCAGCTGCTGCCTGATTAGAAACTGTCGCCTACTTAGTGCTCGCTACAGAACCCGGGGGCAGTTCACGCTCCCGCAATCCACGAAGGACCCGCCGTTATCACTCAAGTTTCGTAGGCAGCGCTTTTGGCTGGTTTCCGAGTTTGTTCTACCGGCACTCGGCGTAGCCCTCTACAAAACTGCCTTCCTGCGCCAGGGCCCCACAGGCTGAGGAAGCACCGGGGAGGGGAGGGTCCTTCCTTGGCGCGTGTCGCGGCCGGCCGGGTGACGCTTTCTGCGGGGAAGCAGCGCGGCGTGTGCGGAGAGCCCGGCGCCATGTATTATAAATTCAGCGGCTTCAGCCAGAAGCTGGTCGGGGCTGTGGCGTCCGCCGCCTACGCCCCCCAGGTGAGCGCGTGGCCGGCGCCACAGCGTCGTTGACCTTCACTGTCCTCCCTGTGTCGCCCCCCGCGGGGCTTGGGGCGGGGGAATCCGCTCGGTGCGGCGCGGCAGACGGGCTGCGGGCCGTCACGTGGGGCGCGGTGACCTTCAGGCGACGGGCGGGGAGGCCTCTGTGTGGCTGTGGGTCGGTTGCCTCGCGCCGGCGGGCGGGGCGTGACCTTCCTGCGCGGCCGGAGTCCCTGCCGCGGCCTCCTTCACGCCTGTCGGGTCAGGCCCCGGAGCCGTTTCGCTGCAGGCAGATCTTAACGTGGCGCCCGAGCCCATGTCTACGGGGACTGGGTGCGAGTCCTTCCTTCGGGGCCTGGTCTGACGGGGCTTGTGCCGCCGTGCGTGGCGGGAAGTGATGCCCTCAGGGTGCTCTCTACGGGTCCGGTTCCTGGCGCTGCCACTGACCTGCTGTGTGACCTTGGCCAAGTCACCTCATCCCTCCTGCTGCTCCGTTTATTATTCTCCTGTAAAATGGGGCTGGTTTGTCCCTCAAGCGAGGGAGCGTTTTAGACCTTGTTTGTATTGGACATCACTGCTTCAGCATCTAACTCGCAACCGTCTGTTAGCCAAACTGGTGCCTACCACGGTTTGGCCATAAATGTAGACCAAAAAAACCTGTGGCTAATACCAGTTCAGTGGGAGCCACGGACCTTCCTTGTCTGTACAATCAGATAAGGAGTGTTGAAAGCCCTGGCTGGGATGATTTCCTTGGGATTGGTCCTGCTTTGAGCAGGGGGTTGGACTAGATGACCTCCTGAGGTCCCTTCCAACCCTGCTATTCTATGACAACTGACTACTGAAATAATGCTACTTCCAAGTGCAGACAAAGCCTTAGTTAAACGAAGTATGCATATTCACTAGCCTCTCTTCTTCAAACCCAATGCCCTAATTTGTCATCTGCAAGCTTCCAAAGCTTTTTATTAACAGTGAAGAGCTCTGATCTGTTTTCAGATAAAAGCAAAGGTTGAATTGGTATCCATGAATGCTTACCATTCCCTTGGTTGGGATCCAGTAAGATCAAAGGTCTAGGTTGAAAACCTGGTACATTAATCCATCTCTTCCTTGTTCCCTCAATTTTGGAAGACTAATCCATATGCTAATGTCATGTGAAGTGTCATTTTTGTTGTTAAATGTTACCCTTTCCCTTAATTTACACTGTATTGGTGGATACTGTATTCAAATTTGCGTATACAGTCAAACATATCACAAATAAACAGGGCTTGAAAAACTCTCTCATCCTGGGCAAGCATGAATATTTCCTGTGAATATTTTCAACTTCTGCAAAACTACATGTGTGGGGTTTTTTTTTTTAAGAATACGTTTTGTGCTTATAGTTATAAAGAGAAAATTTTCAATTATGAGCTGAGCATAAATTGATGCATGGTGGATTGATTTAAATCAAAGCTATTTAAATCACTGATTTTAATCATCTAACTCAGCAGGCAGGAAGCATTGATTTAAATAATCAATTTTAATTGTTTTGCACTTGTACTTTCTTTATATTCCTAAAGAGAGAGAGAGAGAGAGTGTCTCACTGGTTGGTAACAATTAAATGTTTGATTTCCTGCTATATGTAGCCTTTACGCTAAACTTGGTGCTTCTTGCTAACAAGGAGGATGCACTGTATCTGTATGCATTTATTTAAGTAATTCTATAGTTTACCTGTTTACTGGATGATTGATATATATTTTTTTTTTACTTGCAATTTGTGTCAAGCTGTATTTGGATGGAAATTCAATGCACAAAACAGAATTTTAAACAATTAAATAAAACTACCTTAAATATTCTGGATATATAAGAAGAGAAAAAAAAATTTATTTTTTTTTCCCTTTTAAAACTGATTTTTCAAACAAAGGAGGTATCTCTAGTTAGTGAATTGAACTGATGCTATTTAATCATGTGTGCTTCAAGATTTTAGAACTAGTAGATATCATCCCCTCACACCTAGCTTTTATTCATAGAATGGAAGAAGAAAAACTTTCATGCTTAAACACGCTTTCATGCTTTTTTTTTTTTTTCAATTCCCAATTGCTTTCTTAACTCTGCATGAACTAGTCATTGAACTGAACTAGTTGAATAAGCTGAAGTGAAGAAAATATTCTTTACTACTATCAAATATTGGTTTAGCATTTCAACAAACCCTGGTTCCAGGTTATTAGCCAGTGACTTCCACCAGTCCAGTAGTTTGACTCTATTTAGACCTTGGGAGCAAATGTACTGCTTAATATTTTTTGCATTTAATTTGAATCGTTAGTAGATTATAATAGCTCTAGGCCTTAACGTAGGCTGTTTAAAATTAAATTTTAAATAAATTTAATTTAAATAAAAATGGATTTAAAAAAAAAATCTTTTATCCACTCTGCAGTGATCAATCTTCCACCAGAAGAGATTTTCTACACTAGAAAGCCAATTCTACACTAAGAAGAGCTTGCCAGTATAACTATATCAGCAACAAGTTCTTTTGCTGATGTAGTTTATACTAGTTTCCTGTACGAAACAAACTACACTAGCAAAAGAACTCTTAAAGTCTACACTAGGGCTTTTGCCAGCATAGCTCTGTTGGTTAGGGGTGTGATTCTGGTATAGACCAGACCTTATTCTGCAGACATCCACCCCCACCCCCCCACCTCCAGTGTTGCTTCCACTGTTGCAGGCATAGTGTGTGTGTCCCCATGCTCATCCCCTATTGAGAGAGCAAGAGAGGACCCACACAGGGCCATGTAAGTGTGCTGCCTTCCATGCAAGAACATTAACTGATTTGATGTGTGTTGTGAGTGGCAGCACTAATTCATTTATTTGTATGTGGTGGAAGGGAGGAGAGGTTGGTGTGACGTTAATTGGGGTCTCTAAGTTCAACCAAGTTAGTACCCTCTTCAGGCCCAAGCCATGAGTGGTACTTGACTACTAAGAAACCATTCACAACAGATGTTGCTTGGGAGAGGGTGTGGTGTGGAGCATTGTGTATTTAGTCCTGGGGAAGTGGTTGTTGGGTTAATTTTTAAAGCCCTGCAAATAAGATCTCTCTTGCATCCTAATAGGCAAGTCCAAAAAGTGGGAAACGTCCATCGACTTGAAAATGAAAGTAGGAAATAGGTAGATTCTGCCCTAGCAGCTCCTACTGCACCCTCAGCCCCTAGGAATGTCTCAGGCATCTTTATGATGGATCTGGTCTCTGAAAAAATTTGAGTATCCCCCAGGTCTAACAGCCTTCTAATGGGAAGATGATTTAAAGCCAAGCCTGAGCATCCTTAGTTGAATACATTTTTCCTTGTAGAATTGACTTCCTACTCCAAACTATAGTCTGAGCACCCCTCCTTCTGAATTATTTCTGGTGCAACTGGTTGGGCAGGTAAATACTCCCATTCTACATTTTTAATTTTTTACTTAAATATTTATTACTTCATACAAAGGCAGAGGCAAAAAACACACACACGTGAGTTAAAGATAGAATTTCCTCTGTTACCGCCCCTAATGTTCTTTTAGGTGTGTATTGAGAGTAGTCGTATATTTTGCAGATATCACTATACAAGACTAATGTCCTGCTGTAATCTTATTTTTAGAACAGAATTATTAAAATTGAACCCTTTTATAATTTACTGTATACCTAGACAAATTCCTGTGTATTTCAATCAATAGAAGGTCTGCAAACCTGTACAATTTCACAGATACTATTGCATGGAAAGAATCTAGATTTGGGGTTTAACATCTCTTTGGGCGGGGGAAGGATGGAGGGAATAAATACCCAGTTGGGGGAGAAACTTTTCTCCTGAATATGCTGGGTTTTCTCTGGGGTGTTAAAAATCCCATAAAAATCATATGAAGCCCTTTGATGTGTAAAATCAACTCAGATTATCAAGAGCTGTTTTTTCAGAGGATATAGTTGAAAAATGGGATTTTTATATGCTCAACGCTCCCATGTTTTTTATGTAGAACACTTGGATAAAAAGATGTCTTATGAATGTTGTCTCCCTTCAATAATATGTTTGTTGCAAATATAGCATTGTATTGGTGAAGAAATACAGGCTTCTGTATTTGGCTTGGATTATAAAGGACCCAATCCTCAGGTATGGCATAAGTGTGTAGAACTATGGAAGATTGGGCGCAAAGGTGCCATTAAGACGACATTGGCACTTCCCTGATTCTGGGCTGGTTGTGTGCTGGAGCCTCCCTTCGTTTGTTAGAGCATCCTGCTCTAGATAGTCAACTCATGGAGTTATCACAGTAGGTAGGGATCATCAAGGTGCAGGGAACCTTGTATGGGGAAGGGAGAGTGGAGGGTACTAGTATTATGGTAACTTGGTTGTACAAGTTATAAGGGTGTCTCAAGGATGGTAGCCTTAAAATTAGATTGTGGTGCATATTGGACTGAGCCTCAGTTCTGCCTGCTCCATTGTAAAACATCACAATGTCCTCAGTCAGTACTTTTGAGGCAGTGGGATTCCACTTAGAATGTACTGAAAAATACCTACACTAATTGTACTGTACTGTTTGATCACAATTCACTTAATCTTTAGCATTTGAAAATTGTTTGGTCTTTGTCAGGTTATGTTGGGACTTTAATGTTACTGAAGCATAGTCATGTATGCCAGCGGTTCTCAAGCCATTTAAGGGGGCCTGCAGCTGGAGCCCCGAGTCCCGGCACCCTCAGTGGGGCTAAAGCCTGAAGCTGCAGGGCTGAAACCCCGAGCCCTGGTGTCCCTGCATTGGAGGGCCTGGGGGGCGGGGAGGAGTGGCAGCTGCTGCTCTGGCTAATGCCAGCTGGTGTCTGTGATTGCAGCTGCTCCTCAGCTCCCAGCCCTCTTTGACTGCTCGCGCAGCCTGTGAGAGCTGCCTGGGTGGGAGGATCCTGCTCTGGGGCTGGCAGAGCCCTCAGGGAGCAGCAGCCGCAGGTGGGGGCCCTTCTGGCACACTGCTTCTAGCTCTTCCTGTTCCTGCACCCTATTCTAATGCTTGCACACCGCTCTTAGTACCTCCTGCCTGCACCCTGAGCGGTTTTCAAACTTTTTGAACTGAGCCTGCCCCTACCCCATTTGAGCTATAATTTTTGGTTGCACCCTTCCTCCCCCACAATTCAGACTGGCTGTGTGGTCGGCAGGGTGGTCTGCTGAGGTGAGTCAGGGGTGGAGGTGGCGCTCCCTCCCCGGGCCCTGACATGTGGAGTTGGCCTGAGCCCCTCTGGGCCCTCCCCACCAAAATAGAAGTAAAACTATGCCTAAGCCTGAGGGCCCGGCTGGAGTCCAGAGCTCCAAGACCCCCCACCTTCCTGCTATGTCCTGGAGTTTTTATAGCTTGTTGGGGGGGAGGGGGCTCAGAAAGAAAAAGGTTGAGAACCCCTGATATATGCAACATGAACAGTGCTTTAACACAATACACTTAGGGCTAGTGTACACTGGCAACGCTAAAGCGTTACTGCTGCAGCGCTTTAACGTGGCTTGTGTAGTCACGGCAGAGTGCTGGGAGAGAGCTCTCCCAGCGCTCTTTTTAAAAAAAAAAAAAAAAAAAAAAAAAAAAAAAAAAAAAAAAAAAAAAAAAAAAAAAAAAAAAAAAAAAAA
>NW_020664471.1:4788819-4791832 GCF_002925995.2 Terrapene triunguis | reverse complement strand
AAAAAAAAAAAAAAAAAAAAAAAAAAAAAAAAAAAAAAAAAAAAAAAAAAAAAAAAAAAAAAAAAAAAAAAAAAAAAAAAAAAAAAAAAAAAAAAAAAAAAAAAAAAAAAAAAAAAAAAAAAAAAAAAAAAAAAAAAAAAAAAAAAAAAAAAAAAAAAAAAAAAAAAAAAAAAAAAAAAAAAAAAAAACCATCTCCACGAGAGACATAAGCGCTGGTGCGCTGTTTACACTGCCGCTTTACAGCTCTGAAACTTGCTGTGCTCAGGGGTGTATTTTTTCACACTCCTGAGCGAGAAAGTTTCAGCGCTGTAAAGTGCCAGTGTAGACAAGCCCTTAATGTCGTACGTACAATGAAATCTGCCTTAAGGAATGGTTGGGCAAAAATAATTTCCTTTTCTCAGCTCATTGTGCCAGTAGCACAAAGATCATCATAGCAAAGATGTTGCTTTTGGTTCTCAGTCAGTTGTAGACACTTCTGACTTTCTGCCACTCATGTACCTTCAGTTACAATGGACATGTGGGCTGTGTGGCCACTTTCCATTGAGATTGTTAATGGAGGGAAATGGAGTGACCTTTGAGATCAATAGTGGGACTACTTTCAAATAGTTTTAGGCCAGGTCTACACTAGAAACTTTTTTCAGTATAACAATGTCAAGGTTGGGGGCGGAATAGGTTCATTTTTTGAGACCTTTCTATACCAGCAAACATTTCCTAGTATAGACTAATTTTGATATTCCTGTATTTGTGACAAATGTATTCAGAAATTTTGCTGTTGATTGACATTGGTTTGATAAATGAACAAACAGCAATTAGGAATGATCCTGTCTAAAAATGCACATGCATTAGCCTTGTCAGAATGTAAATGTAATCTCAGTTAATAGTTTATGCTCAGCCTCTGGAACAAAGCTCTCTTTCTACAGCGTAAGCAATTGTTTATATGATCGGTGTTAAGGGTTAGTGAATTCATAAATGCCTCTTTTTAAAAACACATTCTGTAGCACTTTAACTTAATTTGTTTTTCAAGCATAAACTATGAGTGATGTATCTTCTTCCCTTCCCCCTCAATCTAATTCACTTTGAGCGAGTTTGTCTGTCTGTCTGTCTGTCTGTCGGTTGTGTGGTGTGGTGTGGTGTGGTGTGGTGTATTAAAGAAATATTCTAAACCCTTATCTGCATTGTGTTAACAAAATGCAAACAGCATGAGGCTGTGGGCAAGTGAGACAAAAGTTCATCCTAAAGCTCCACGTACTGACCATCTCCAACACCTTGACTAAGTCCTAGAGTGGAAGCTTCAGCAGCTCTGCTGTAAAGACTTTCTTTGACTATATAGCAAAATGTTGAAAATGGAGAGTAACACTGAAAAGTGGACATAATTCAATGGCTTTTGTTTTAAGTACATTATGGTTTTTATTGCTTTTTAATTATGGGTATTGGAAGGTGTTTTAGATATTGCTGCAGTATGAAAGATCTAATCAGCCCACATCTGACTATATTCAGTTTGGATGTTGAGAACCCTTAATTCACTCCCCTTGTACATATTCATGTTAGTATGTGAATATGTAATTAAATATATATATTTTTGCACAGCACCGTTTCCGCACGTCAACATTCTCACTGGTTCACAGTTCCAATCTCCCTCTATCAGCTCCTTGATCCAGTCTTTGCCCAGCTATTCCATTTCACACTGTGCACCTGATTAGATCAGTCTCCCCTCCTTCCCTCATCCTGTCCCAGTTTCACCCCCTGCCTCACTTAAATTCCCAGTCCTAGTTTTTCTTTCCTCTGTAAAACTGTGAAAATACCACTGACCTTGCTCTTTGATACATTCTTGACTAACTCAAATAACAGAAAACAAAAAAAAATAGAGAGGCTAAGGCAAATTAAGCTTGCTTGTCAGTATTGAGTAACTTTGTCACCATTTTTCTGATCCATGACCTTGGATTAAGTGTCATTCTAGGGGAAAGTCAGGTTTGAATTTCCTTTATTACTTGAAAATATTTTGATGTATGTCCCTATTGGTACAATAAAAAAGACATCATGCACTCAGGTTCTGTCTTTAAAACTTTAAAACAGCTACACAGTAACTCATAGTAAGCATGGATGTCTTACTAGCCTAATCAAAACCCTATACAGTGCACAATGGGTGGCAGTGGTTTAAAATGCAAGTGATTTTTTTTTTTAAGTGATCTACTGTGAAAGCTTTATTTTTTATTAACCAATAAAGGTACATATTGGTAGATAGGCATGGGATGAAGAATTCAGGATGGATGATGAAGGATCACTGTAGCACAAAACTTATTGAAATGGCTTGCAACTTACTATGATCTCAGTGCATACAACACAATTCTGTTTTTATATAGTAGATAATAGTAGTGACCGTGTAAAATCTAAGTAGGAAAGGAGCAGATTACTTGCAATGAGGAGGAACTGGAGGGGGTCTAGTAAGTGTAGGGAGGTGGCTTGGGGATGGTTCATTCCTGATGAAGGATAACCATCTGAATTTTAAGGTAAATTTTTAAAAAGGAAGTGCTGGAGGGAGAGAGATGAAAGTTCCAGATTGTTAGAGCAAAGGGTGGGGAGGACTCTTATAGCTGGGGAAGTCACCAGCTGGCTAAGTATGGTGTAACATCACCTATGTGGGAAGTCCATGGGAGTTCAGTTTGTTAGACTGCATCACTTGTAGTAGATTGCCATCCATTTAGTTTTTAATTTGTGTAATACAACATTTCTTTTGTGATTGGGAAGGCTCCAGAATATAAGATTGACTCAAATAGACAACTGAAAAGTAATTTTGTTAATACAAGGGAGAAGGATCACAAGAGATTTTTGATGTAATAACCTATTCATTATGCAAATCTAAATGCTTTTATTACACCAAATGCTTCGCATCATAGTAGAAAAAACTCCTAAAGGTAATGGATGATTGTGAAATGGTCTTCTCAGTCATGATTAATACCATTTCATTATCTTTCAGAGTTTTTAACCTCTGAGAATTACTTTGACATGTCTCATG
>NW_020664471.1:4461560-4788719 GCF_002925995.2 Terrapene triunguis | reverse complement strand
TTTTTTTTTTTTTTTTAAGCCAGTTTTCAAACTGTTTACTCAGTTACTTCTAAAACTTTAGATTTGCAGTTGATTTATTCTTGAATGAAGACTAATGCCTTTCATATAACAAAATTTGGTTTATAAAGAGAGAAAATAATGAAGTCCTCCACTGCATATTGTAATCTAGCATTTTACTAAATGCACTGCAAAAATCTCAAGCATCTTTTAGAACTAAACCCTACGGTGAAATCCTGAGCGTTGTGAAGTCAGTCGTAAAATTCCTATTGATTTCAATGGGGCCAGGATTTTGCCCACTGCATTGGATCACTGTTTGCATTACTCTGAATTTAAAAACTATCAAACTAAAATCTCAGCATCGCTGTTGAATTAATGCATATTTCTCCATTTATGTGGACAAATCAGAAAACTTAAGTTATGGCTTTCGCAGTAACCCTATCTTATCACACTGCACACACATGAAGGCATAACTTAACTCCATGTATAGTAATAAATAAATAAATAAATAAATAAAAATATATAATAGAGAGAGAGAGAGAGAGATGCAAGCAGGCCACCTTACAGTTGCTGGGGGAACCATAACTTTGAGTAGTGTACATGAAAACCTCTCCAATAAATAAGTTTTATGGTATCAAATCAGAGTACATGATCTGAAATAAAGGTTTAAATTATGGCTCAGTCAGTAGAGACTCGAGGGATGGGGAATAGCAGTAGAAGCAGTACCAGCTGAGTGCTGGAGGAGGTGATTATTCCTGCTTAACAGTGTCCTCTCATCCAGCAGCAACTGCTGTACCTGTACAAAGTGGAGATGGTGCTAGTCATTTCCCCCAGCCCATTGCCACACCTTCATTTAAGGTGTGTGCCACTGCCTGCAGCAATCATTAGGTCTTTCTTTATTTGTCAGTCATTCCCCCCAGGTGTCTGAGGAATTCCCCTGCTGTTCAGGCAGTGCATCAGAGTAGGATTTGGGCCTTGAGGCACTCTTCACTTTTATTTCAGGTTTCAGAGTAGCAGCCGTGTTAGTCTGTATCCGCAAAAAGAACAGAAGTGCTCTAATAAATTTGTTAGTCTCTAAGGTGCCACAAGTACTCCTGTTCTTTTTATTTCAGGCTGACTACCATTTCAGGAAAAAAGCAACAGAGGGTCCTGTGGCACCTTTAAAACTAACAGAAGTATTGGGAGCATAAGCTTTCGTGGGTAAGAACCTCACTTCTTCAGATGCAAGGTTCTTACCCACGAAAGCGTATGCTCCTAATACTTCTGTTAGTCTTAAAGGTGCCACAGAACCCTATGTTGCTTTTTACAGATTCAGACTAACACGGCTACCCCTCTGATACTTGATACCATTTCAGGGAAACACTACTTTAGTTGACTTTAACTTCACATTTAGAAGGCCCTCTCTGCAATGATAAGGGCTAGAAACTTTTGAAAAAAATGTGGAGAATCTGATAGGTAAATCCTCATTCACCATGGAAAGTTGACAAATTCACTTGCCATTTGCAAGTAAGCAAGTCCTGAGCCAAAGCTAGCTGAGAAATTTGACAGTCACTTCTAATATATTTGTAATTGGATGTCATTTTAGTGTGTTTTTGTTTGTTTTCAAATTTTTTTTTTGAGGTGGGGGGATGTAGCCAGGTTAGCTTTCTCTCTGCCTTTTCATCTTAGCTGTGGTAATTTGTTTGCTTGGAACATGATTAGCAGTACATTCTTTTCAACTGTTAAATATCCAGGTACTCAACACTTAAATCTCCATTTTCAGGGACTCAAGCCACTGGCATCCACAGAATCGCCAGCTCTGATTTTTGGAACGCCAACTAAACTTGCCTCAGATTCGCCAGCAGCTGTTTCTTATTCGGGTAAAAACAAGGTGCCGGACCTCCAGAAGCTATTTCAGGTAAGAAGAGAAGCTTTATTAAGATCAAATTTAAATAAAAAGGGCTGAAGATAGTGGGCCATATTCTGCCCTTCATTGCACCTGTGCAATGCCATCAGTGGGTCCGCACCAGAGGGCATGCACTGGTGTAACTCAAATTCTGCAACATTTGGTCCAAAATACATTAATATGTGAAACTTTCAGAAAGGGTTTGTAGTAATTTTCGTAACCTCCTATAGTTTAATGTTTGTAGCTTGATCATTCATGGTCTCAGTACCTTGAGACTCTGCACAGGAATCCTTGTATTGGCAGGACATCTGCTAGAAAGGAGAAAAACCTCAGATCTCCTTTCTTCGCACTGCTACATGTGCTTATCACATTCAGGTCAGTTGTAAACATGTTTTCTTTCTGGGAACATATAACAAGCTTATGATCCAACAAAGCTTCTGAATGCAAGTAACAAACTGGATGATCCCTGGTTTGTTTGGTGGTGTTGAGTAATTTTAAATTGTTTATAAACTGCTATGTAAACGTTTACTGGTGCTCAAAACCTATGGAATAAGGGTATATGTAGTGTCCTCCAGAGCCTTTGTGTTATCTCTGTGGATTAACAACTTGTTTGGGAGGGACTGATGGGTGGAGTTCACATTTTTATAGGAGTTCTCTCATTTAAAATTAAGAATAAACTTTCTGTTTTTTGTGAGAATGACAAGGGGTTGTGCTTTTTAAAATGTACACAGCTCTCTCTTGCATGCCATTTTCACTTGGCATGTGTAATGCTGAATTGGTGAACAACATTTGATTTATACAAATCCTCTCCCATTCTCTAGTTAGTGACACTTTTCAGTCAAGTGCCTTTTATGATAAAGGATTTTGAGAAAATATTCCAAGGCATGTTTGTGCCTACAATTTGCAAGGTGCATATAATAAAACAAATAGCTGCACTTAAAATAAAAATAGCTTGCTCTTCCCTTTGTGCAGTTACAGGAAGAAACCCTAAGTTCTGTTGGAGGATTAGTTACATAGAGGTTCGTGGAGGTTTTTCTTTACCCTCTCCAACTCTCTCATAATTCTCCTTATTTTAGCTGCAGTAGCTTGTTTGTGGTGATCAGCATACACTCCACCTTTTTTCATTTGCTGTGTTTTTCTTCTCCCAAAGAAGGCTGATGGATTGCCAGTACATCTGAAACGAGGAGTTCCTGATCAGCTGCTATATCGGACGACTATGGCTCTAACAATAGGAGGGACCATCTACTGTCTGGTAGCTCTCTACATGGCCTCACAACCAAAATCCAAGAAGTGAATGAACCATAACTAATGGGACTGATTCAGCATTTCTCTGAAGGAACAGTTGTGTACTACCCCTTTGTATTTACTACTTAATCCTGTGATTGTATGTTGTGAATTCTTCAAATAAAGACATTAAGAAAATGTTTGAAAATGGTTACCTTCTAATGCATTGGAAAGCAAGATCAATATCAAAGTTAATATTTAAGAGTGAAAGTCAATGTGTTTTGCTTGTGTCAGGTCTCCAGTCTTCTCTTTCCCATCCCAAATGTAAACCAGACAAACAATTCTTATAACAGCCTCTGAGCACTTTAGGGTGGTAAAACTTGCCACCTGCCTTTCAACAATGTTAAATTGGAAATGAAAACTTAATTGTGTCAAGCTATGTCTTAACACCCACATTCTCTCAAGGGTAAGGAAAGAGGGGAAGGAGGATTGTAGGGTACTAAGGGTTTACAGAAGCAATAAGTGATTTGTGTAATTTACTATTTGACAAGTCTATTTTTCTCGTCATACATGTTCACTAAGAATTCACATTAGCAGGTGCAGCACAGAGATTCTTCCAAATGCTGATATAGCATTAATGGTTACTTAAATTTGTACTTTCAGTGAGTAATATGACAGGGTTATGGTGTCCAAATCTAATACCATCTAAGAATGCAGCTGCTGGTAGCAGTGTTGAACTTAGGCAGACTTCTGTATTGTAACACCAACTAAACTAGTTTTTGTCCTTTTTCTTTTTGTCAAATTATATTTTTAAATTAAAGTACTGTTTATTTTTACTGTGGAATAAATACACCAATACAAACATTGAAACATTTCAGATTTGAAAGTTTTATTGTTTCATCTTTTCACCAGGCCTTATAATAAATGTTTCAAAACATTCAGTTTCCAACCTCAACTTGGACCTTTTGAAGCAGACATCTGGTTGAACAGTCTCTAAACCTCAGACCTATGCTAATGGCCAGGTAGTAGCCTTTTACAAGGAATAATCACCAATATCTGCTTTAGTGAAAGGTTGCCATATTTCATAACTTAGTTGTGTATTAACTGCTATAATGTCTTATTTCTAATTTGTAAAAAGAAATTAAGTTAACCCTTCCTCCCCCCCAGTAAAACCATATTGCATGAAATGCTGGAAGCTGACAAAAAATAAAGAAATAAGTATTCGATGGTGATGAAATGCACCCTTTATCGTGGACTGAAATAACCATTAGAACTGCATACCTGTGGATTCCCCTGTTTTTTTCCAATCACACAAAGCCCACTTTCCTTGTGTAGAAGAAAGATAAAGGCCCCCTTTCTTCCTCCATCCCCTCTTCCCACCACAGGATATGTCAAATTTCCTTTTCTTTCCATTTCCCCAAATTTGTTTTTCATGTACTGGTCTTAAAAGAAAGTTAACTTGTTTTCCACTTAAATACTTCACAGGCTCTGATGTTCCAAGAAAATCTGCCTTAAGAGTCATGATTGAAGAAGTGTAACCGTGTATAGTTTTTTGTATGAGAAAATGAAGCCTGAGCCTAATGTTGATATCTTAGAAATGTAGGAGAGGCCTCTGAGAATAATGGGCTGAAGCACATAAGAGAGAAGTAATGAAGCCCCTCAGGACGGAGAGTTAAGAAAACAGGAGCATTGTCTTTACCAGCAAAAGATATTAACCACCAGTGACCCATACTTTTCTTAAGTCCTTGTGGAAAGGGTAAAACTTCCAGAGCCCAAAAGAATCCCTGTGGCACTGGTAATTTTTTTCAGTCTCCTTCTGCTGAGTAGTAGCCATATGCTAATCATGCTCTAAGAATCCTCTAACACAGGCTGTCTGTATCTGTTTCCACAAGTCTTTACACATTTATCACAGGTAATTGGGGGACATTAAGATTATTTGTAATTATTAGAGGCTGTGTTTGGAGAGTGATAGTCTATTACTGGTTACCTTGGCAGATGTTACCTATATCTAACAATGTAACAGAAAATGCAATGGCTTCTTATTCCATTGCATTTCAGCTGGAGTGAAGACCCTTCCTCTAGAATACATGGGAGAGTCAGAAAGTCATTCAGCTGTGGGTTTCTTATAGGAGGCATAGGCTGGGAAGGGGATCCTTCTAAGGCGTAGCAAGCTGACCAAACCACATGTCTCTGCAGGAGTTCTGGGAGCAAGTGTAGCTCTGTTGCCATAGAAACCAAGTCTTCTCACTGACCTGGGCCATGCTGCTTTTGACTGATGCCTAAACATAGTGCCCCTGGAGGCAGAGCCCAGGGAGCAGTTGAAAATGCTGTGGCTGCAACCAGAAAATGAAGAAGCCCATGAAACTCAGTAGACCAGCCACTGCCAAAAAGTCAGTGGCCTTTCTATGCTTCTTTCCTCCCAAGGCACGTTACCAAAACTGTTGATTACAGTGGGGTGGGTCTCTGTTTTTTATGCAAAAGGACAGCTGGCTTAGGCCCCTAACTCTAGGAGAGGTTTCACAGCTGAGAATCTTGAGCACAAAGAGGCACTTCCCTCCGGTGTATCAAGCAGGCACCTAAAGCTCAGATCAATGGGACTTAGACACCTAAATACCTTTGAGACTCTCTGCATTTCACTCCTGGGTAGCTTAGGCAGTACCCTGGGCACTGCTCTGAATAAATTCTAGCAGGGAAAGTCTTATGCAGGAGAAAAAGTCTATCAGCTGTTTTAAATAGGTCATTTCTGATTTGGCAGGGTTCCTCTCTGACTGCAGATTTCCAGAAGCCCTGAGTGGATTGAAAGGAAATACACTAAATGAGTCACTGTTATCAGTGATGGTGCCAAAATGAGCCCTTTCTGTCCTGAAACCCAGTAGAACAACCTTCTCTTTAACATGAACAGCCCCTTTCTACACTGGTGGTGACAAGGTCTAAGTACTAAACCTAAAAATTAAAACAAAGTAAATCTGAGTGATTCCTCCCCAATGCCTCTTTTGGCTCTTCCTGCACTGTGGGAGACTCTCTCTCTCTCTACTCATTAGAACATAAAAGCCAGCTCCACATATTTGAAAGCTCCTTTCCTTCTGACCTCTTTAACCATATGAATAGGAGGGGTAGCTCATGCCTTGCTCAGGAAACAATAAACGAACCACTGGAGGCACTTCTTGGCCACCTGAGCCTACCTTCCAATTCTGAGAGTCCAGCTTGCCCCCCTACCCTTCTTTCAAGGAAGTGATCAGAGTTTGTTGCAAGACTCAGGGCCAATCCAAAAGACAAAGCTTACCCACCTTCTATGCTATCATAGATAGTGGAGTATGGCTCCCAGTGGAAGGACCAGCGACTTCTGGCAAAAGCCACAGTTGGAAGGGGACTCCCCAAAAACGCTCTAGCCAAAAAAGAAAAAACTACAGGGAACCATTTGAGAGGCCTTAGAATAGGTATCCCTAGTTGGCAATGATCTATTTCAGCACAACACTCATGTTCTGGTGTGATGGTCTTAAGAGCACAGACTCCTTGAAGAAGCATTGCTTGAGAATAAGGCTATCCAACATCTGCCAACTGCCCCTCTGCTCAGCTTTCCTTTTAGAAAGAAACCAGGTAAGATCTTGCCTCCATTCTAACCATCGTTCTCTTTGTTACAGTTCCTAATTCTCACCCATTTCCTTCCACTCTTTCTCTGGTATCCAGCACACACCTTTCCATTCACTGGTCCTTTGTGGTTTACTTCTGAGAAAAGACACTGTGCAAAGCCATGGTATTATCTTCTGGATTGCTTCAAAAGACATCTCAAATTTATAAGAGCAGCATGTTCTTTCTGAAGGCGCTATGCCACACTAACTGCTCAGGCTAAAGTCCCTGGTCATATACTGGAGGATATTGATGCTCCTCTTCAGAAACTAGCTAGATTCTAAGATCCGCAGCTAGATGAGGAGCATGCCAAAAGACAAAGTGTCCTGGTTACATAGATAGAGAGAGGCAGTGACCGTTACCCGTGTATTCACTTCTGGGAAAATGGAAGAAATTCCAAGGCCTGGTTGTCTGCTCCACATTTACTGATTTTGCTGGAGCTATGACACTTGCTCAGAAGTGAAAGAAGCTGGATTTTTGGCAGTGGCAAGATAAAACACTCCAAATCCTGGTGCATTACTCAGCTGAACGTAAACCCCAGTGGTGTGAGCATTGCCTTAAACAATTTAGGTCAAAGGTTTTTGGGGGCTGCTAGTCATGGGCCGTATGGAGGTTTCACACACAGGGCTTGCAGCAGCTGGTCCCAGAGAGGTAAAAAGGAGCAAGTAGATACTCAGAGGCCAAGAAGTAGGGTGACCAGATAGCAAGTGTGAAAAATTGGGACAGAGGGTGGGGATGGGGGGGTAATAGGTGCCTATATAAGACAAAGCCCCGAATATTGGGATTGTCCCTATAAAATCGGGACATCTGATCACCCCACCAAGAAGGGAGAGTCCAGCTTTGAGGCATTGTAGCCCTAAGAATTGGCTTGAATTGTTCTGTTAACCAGAATACATTTTTCTGCCTACTTCAGGCCAAGCCTGGGTGGGTGCTTAAGATAGTGAGCACTATCTGTCAATGCCCTTTTGGGAGGATTTTGAGAGGAGCAGTCAGCAGAAGGCACTTCGTTCTATGTTGCATTTCTTATTGCTAAGAAAAGATGATTTCATACTTTATACTTAGTAATCTTGCTACCTTGGTAACCAGTAAAAAGGGAGAGACTGCCTGTCACACTCACTCATCAGGTCATTGATAAACTCCTATATTCCTGTAAATAAAACCTGTTTTTCCCCAGGAAAGTTATTATCCTTCATTGTAAAATTAGCATCTGGATAGAAATTTCCAAGGGCTCTCCTAAATTAATAAGATTTGAAATGTCATCCCCTAAAACAAAGTTAGAGTTGAATTCTGTGTGAATATTGTTAATTATATTGCATCATAAATGCACATGGTACTTTACAAACATGTAGGAAGATGAAGTCCATTGCCTCAGGAACTTACAATCTAATTCCAAGACATACTACAAACTATTAATCTATTATTAGTAATATTCCTTATTTATATTATCATAGCACCCAGGACCCCTGTTGGGTCCTGTTGGACAAGGCTTTGTACAAACAGGGACACACAGAGTCCCTGCTTTTGAAAGCTTTCACTCTGAGAAAAATTGTATAGGCTTTTCTGTAGTACTATAAAATCAAGGCCAGGAGCGGCGCCAGGGTTTTTGCCGCCCTAGGTGGCAGTGCTCCTCCTCTGAGCATTCAGGGGGCCCGGGGTCTTCAGCAGCAGGGGTCCTTCCGCTCCGCGTCTTCAGGGCACTTCGGTGGCGGGTCCCAGAGCGAGTGAAGGACCCGCCGCCGAATTTCCGCTGAAGATCCGGAGCGGAAGGACCTCCCGCCGCCGAATTTCCGCCGAGGGCGGCAAAATGCCGCCCCCCAAATCCTGCCACCCTAGGCGACTGCCTAGGGTCTCCTAGTGGAAGCGCCGGCCCTGATCTAGGCTCTTCTTACATACATTAGTAACTTATCCTCACAGCACCTTATGAGGTAGGTCAGAATTATTTTCTCCAGTTTACAGATGGGAAACCGAGATGCCAAAAGATTGTGACTTACTAAGGAGACACCAAGTCTGTGCAAAGTCAAAAATAGTCCTATTTACATTACTTGTTAAAATACCGGTGTCTATGGACAGGAGTGGGAAGGAGGCAAGCTTGTAACTGGCATTATTACTTGCCTTGCATTAACAGTTTGCTTTGTTTCCAAAAGAGCCTCTCAATATTATTCCAGATTTTACAGCAGAAAACCCAACACCAACACTCATGAGGACACATGAAAACAAGACGCATTTTAATTAGAATGCAAACTCTGGCTTTTAACATTTTGGCATGAATGCACACTAGAGAATGAAGTTTTAATGAAATAATCACACCCTGGAGTGTTGGGGGAAGAGGGAGGAGCAGTTAAATTCTACAATGCTCAGAGGTGTGATTATCTCAGGATAATCACCCACCTCTTTGGCATTTTCTTATTGTTATTATAAGCCTTTAAGCTAAAACATGTTAAATGATGATCATTTACCTTCATAGAGCTGTCACAGCCTGAATTCAGTAGTTCTATCTATGTAACTCAATTCAGCAGTTCTATCCATGTAATTAAATTGCTTTTGCATGTCCACATTATGCGCCTTATGCTGGTGGTGCGTGTCCTCACTAGGAGCGCTTGCACTGATTTAGCTGTCAGTTTGGGGCATTGTGGGACTGCTCTTGAGAGGCAGCAACAGTCCATGTAAGCAATGACGTGTCGACACTGACACTGCGTCTACCTAGCTACATTGACATAAGCACTATGCCTCTTGCTCAGCGCGGCCCCAACATCACCGCAGCCGCCTCCTGCGGCGGCTCAGGGCTCGGCGGCCGAGCGCTCCGCAGCTGGCGGGCAGATCCCCTCTCCCTGGCAGCTTCCTGCTTCCCTTGAACCCCGCCCCTTGCTAACGCTGGGCTGCCCGGGCCGAGGGAAGCAGGAAGCTGCCGGGGAGAGGGGATCTCGCCAGCTGCTGCCCGCCCCACTGCTCCGCTCCCCCCAGCCCCTGGGAGAAGCGAATAGCGCCCGCCCACCACCCCTTCCCCGTGCCCGGCCCCCCCCCCGGAATGATCCCCTCTGAGGGGAGGGCTCAGCATGGCCGCAGCGTGGCCGGAGGAGCTAAGGGGGGGTGTGCGGAGCCTCCGGAGGAGGAGCTAAGGGGGGCGTGGCCAGAGGAGGAGCCATGGGGGGGCGCCTTTTTATGTTTGCTCCCCCTGTACTTAGAACCTGGCTACGCCACTGGCGCTGCTGTAAGATTGCTTATGTAGCTGCTCTGTTCTGGCGGGAGGGAGCTTTCCTGTCAACATAATTAAACCACCTCCACAAGCAGCAGTAGCTATGTTGGCAGGAGACACTCTCCCACTGACATTGTACTGTGCACGCTACCACTTATGCCGGCAAAACTTATGTTGCTCGGCGGGGTGTGTGTGTGTGTGTTATTTACACACCCCTGAGCAACATAAGTTTTACCGACATAAGTAGGGTGACCAGATGTCCTGATTTTATAGGGACAGTCCCGATTTTGGGGTCTTTTTCTTATATAGGCTCCTATTACCCCCCACCCCCGTCCCCATTTTTCACACTTGCTGTCTGGTCACCCTAGACATAAGTGGAAGTGTAGACATGACCTTAGTGTAGCCACCTACAGAGTTAGGTCAACGTAAGCTGCCTTACATCGACTTAACTCTGTAGTGTAGACCAGGCCTAATTTAAACAAGATGCTTTCTCTCTTCTATAGGTGTATTGCATAAATACAGATGCAAAGGTCAACAATTGGTAGTATGCAAACACATCTTTCAATTGCTTTAGAAGGATGCTAACAAAGGGATTGATTTTACAGTGCAATCAAACATTCCATTTAAATCCTGCTTTTAAATATGCTATTTCTCTAACAACAAGGATGTTTCAAAGTAAGAGCCCATATGAAACTGTTCATTACTATGTTAATATATGAATTGCTTGATCCTGCCCTAAAATGAGGTTCAGAGGAAAGACATTCTGATTTTGCAATGACGAAAACATTGGAAGAAATGCAGGCAAGAGGAACTAAAAACAGAAAAACAGAAATCTAAACCTATCACAGAAAGGTGTCTGCTAATAGTGTAGATAGCAATAAAGATAATCATAGGTTGCAGGGGCCATTTGTCATATACACGTCAGAGCCATTGCCCTCCAAATCAGAGTGAAGTCAGAGTACAGTTTATCTCTCCAGGTTGCCTATCAATTAGTGCCCCTACTAACTACCAGCACTCATTTCAGATTGTGCAAAACACATTATTTTATTAGCAAATGTTCAAAGAGAAAATCAGAAAATAAGGTAAGTGTAAATTTGCCTAGATGAACAACAGGGAAAGCATTGCTAAGCTGGCCCTAAACTTAGCTGCTAAGTATTGAAATATTTACCTGCACTTTACTGTATGGTATTAACTTGTCTTTATCTTCTGACCCTTGACAAAGATCAAGTGTTCTCAGGGGGCCTGATTCTGGTCTCAGTACACTGGTGTAAATTGGAAGTAACTCCACTGAATTAATACATGGGTTTTAGCATTAGGCCTTAAAGAGAGTGACCCTGAGTATTAATTTACTTGAAGACAATTTGTTTTGTAATTAATTGGAACTGATTCCAATTAGCTACAGCATGAAAACTAGGCAGGAATTGCCAGGGCCGGCTCTGACTTTTTTGCCGCCCCAAGCAACAACAACAACAACAACAAAAAATCGGGGCGGCCGGAGCGGCAAAGCAAAAAAAAAAAAAAAAAACCGCGGGGGGGCCGGAGTCAGGGTGCAGGGCTGGGGCGGGGGATGGGGGGAGAGAGAAGGGAAGCGTCCAGGGCTTCAGCGGGGCGCTCGCCACGCGGCCCTGACCACCACCCCGCCTGCCGGGAGGGCTCCGCGCCGCTCCGGTCGGCAGGGAGGGAAGGACGCGGGCTGCCCTGCTGGGCTTGCTACAGACCTGGCACCGGCTGCGGCAGACGGAGCGTGCAGCCCGCTCCCAGCAGGGCGCTCCCCTCCTCCGCGTCCCCGCCCTCTACAGGGCGGCCGGATCGGCGAACAAAACAAAAAAACCCCAAAAACCCCAAACAAGCAAACAAACAAAAAAAGCGGCCATGCCACCCTAGGATTGGGCGGAATGCCGCCCCGTAGAATCTGCTGCCCCAAGCACAAGATTGCTCGGCTGGTGCCTGGAGCTGGCTCTGGGAATTGCTAGAGATAGAAGAATGTTTGATGTGAGGACTATGGGGAAGCTACACAATAACACGGTTGTAGAGTGGGAGCTGGGGAAGACAGGATCATGGGGTCACTCTAGGGTGCCCCATGATCATAGCAACTCACCTGTAAGGTGGGTCTCATATTGGACCATCCCAACGCTTTTTATGAGAACCAGGATTGGTCTGTGGATTGAGTGTGCTGCCCTAAAAGGTGGCACAGGACAGAAGCAGGCCTGGATCTGGGGGTTTATGTGTGAGTCCCCCTGAAATTGTACAGGGTCTGGATCCAAGGTTTGGGAAGTTTTGCCCATCCCTAGTAGGCAGCATATTTTAAATAAGCAGATCTACATGTGGTACTCTGGCTCCAAAGGAGGCTATTCCATGCTGGAAGATCCACAGACCCTGGATGCACAGAAACTCAGCAGAAAAACACCACTTTTTCACCACCAACTTTTTCTTATTCAGAAGCTATTTAATTTATTTCAGTATTTCACAGTATTTTTAACATTCTATTCCATGCCATGAAATGAATGAAATTGTAGGCACTGTTTGAAAAGTATCTCTAAAATGTCCATATTAAAAGAAATACATTTGTAATGTTTATTGTCTTTCTGCCAGTTGGAACAAACTCTGGAATTCTCCGTTGTGAAGTACAGAACCTTGTCAACCCAGCACCACCTGTCTGCTGTGAGTATGCAAGTGTGCCTCTTCCAATAGTAGCAAATCTTTGAAGAAGTTCTTATAATGATGTCCATTTGTAAAGGTATCAAAAACTTGCTATCTTCAAGCACCCCACTGTCTGGCTCAAATAAATACTGGAGCTATTCTCTCACCTGCAAGTTCTTAAATTTACAGTTGTGTGGCTTAAAATATACATTTATTTTACACATCTTTGTATGTTTCATGTAGTGAAGTCATACATCAATCTTACTATAAATTGCTATGTCTATTTCCAGCTTGGTGCTGCCTCAAGACTCCTGGGTTCAATTCCTGACTCCCTCACTTACTCTGGCTTCTAATGTTGGGTGCCCAGACAATTAGGGCTAGGTTGTACTTTCTGTACACTATAATAAGGATTTTGCTTGGGTGAAGGGGGTATGGGGGAGCAATTTGTAACACCCTATATAGAGTTCCATATACTGCCTGCTGCACATGGAGGAAGGGCATGGCCGTGGCGCAGCATAATCACTGATGCTCCCTGTTGAGATGACCCTGTGGGGAGCCACAGCACCTAGAGTTGGTAACCCTTATGTGGCCACCCAAGGGTGTGGTGAGGGGAATCCTTACTCCCTCCGAGTCCTATTCACCTGCATGACAGAGTAAAGACTAGGCACTGTCTAGCTCATAATAGCTTGTAATGTGCTAACTTCATTTTCAGTCGGTAAAATCACAGAAGCAGTGCTGACGCTGCCTCGACTCCCTTCCTACTGCAAAGATGCCCAAGGGATACAGAACCCCAACTCCCCTTAAACTAGGCTGACCAGACAGCAAGTGTGAAAAATCGGGACAGGCGGTAGGGGAGTAATAGGAGCCTATATAAGAAAAAGCCCCAAATATCGGGACTGTCCCTATAAAATCAGGACATCTGGTCACCCTACCTTAAACTCTTGAAAATCTCAGCCTCACTCACTACTGCTGATATTATTAGGGTGACCACCCATCCCGAATTGGGTGGTACAATCTCGAAATGCAGAATTCAAGTCCCAGTCCCGGGCTGAATGAATCCGGGACAGCATTTCCTGTAGTGCTGCTCTGCGCCTGCCCAAGGCTCGGGGTGGCACTAGCTTCCTCCTGGTGGTGGTGGTGGTGGTGTGTGGGGGGGTTAGGGTGGGCCTTATCCCCTCCTCCCCCTTGCCATAAGGCCCCGCTTCCTGGCCAGGCCAAAAGCTGGAGCTGGGCAGTAGTAAAAGCCACACCGGGAGCCCGGGCCCTCCACCTGCTCTGGGTGGCACGCTCTGATGGGCAGGGCATGGGCCAGAGGCTGCTTTCGGGCACTCATGGTCCCACATCCAGGGCAGGTGGAAGGTCCGGAGTTCCTAGGGTTGCCAACTCTGACTGAAGCTATTCTGGGAGATTTTTTTTCCAACATGATATAATGTCATTTTCTTAAAATCTCCTGGATTGCTTTCAATAGTCACCGGGAGATCAATGCCGATTCCGGGAGACTCCAGTCCAATCCTGGAGGGTTGGCAACCCTAGGGGCTCCCCGGGTGGCTCTTACCACAGCCTGGCTCTGGCTTCTGGCCTGGCCAGGGGGCGGGGCCTTGGAGAGGAGAGGAGGAGCGGGGCAGGGCCACAGAGGAGGCATGGCTCCTGCATGTGTCCCACTTTTACCTTTTGAAAAGGTGGTGCCCCAGATACAGCAGTCAGTCTGGGTGAACTACTCTTGACTCCCTGCCCCTTTTTAAGGCCGTGGGAGGAGCAGGATACCTTTGCAGCACCATGAGCTTCGAATCAGGGCCCTGGCCAAAAATCTGGAGCAGGGCAATATGGTGGAGGAATAGCTGCAGGACACATCATCACCCTATGACTTGCAGTGAGTAGAAGCCATTCAGGGATATATGAAGACCAGGAAGTTGTGAGTGGGTGTGCCTGAGAATGCACAGCTGGCCACAGCAGTGCCAGCAGTAGTCGGTCTAGTATCACAGATAGCTTAATCAGCCTAAATGAGTTCTGTAGTAGAAGCTGTCTATGCCTTCACTATAATAGGGCTTATCTCTATTTCCTTTATGCCTAGAGTACTCAGGGAACGTTGTGAAAGGCACTTGGGATTAATATTCAGTATAAAACACAGGATCCTTTACAGGAACCTATTGTTTTCAACAAAAATGATAATTCATCAAGCAAAAAATTGAAAGGAAAAAAAATGTATCCTGTGCAATGGAGCTGTGCTTCATTTGTAAGGTACAAGAATCACAAACAAAGCAGAGGTGTGATTTAGTAATCATGTAATAATCCTTAAGGAAGCTCCAAGCTGCTTGATTGTAGTATAAACTCCTTTCTAAATTATGCACAGTGTACCAAGGCTTAAAGAAGCAGTTCTTAGCTAATGTCGATATAAAGTTTTGGGAGTCCAAGACTGACATTTTTGCAGCACAGTTCTGCTCTACTCAATTAAAAAGGGAGCAGGGTTCCATATGTGTCTCTTGATATCTTTCAGATCAAACATGCTCACTTTAGAGGTAAAAAGATGTTTTTTTCTAACTCCCAGCTCCACAAGCTCAACCTGGCTCTGACAGTCAAGCTGGAGTCTTTTCTCCTGGTGCATCACCACCAGTAAAAATCAACAGCAGCAAAACAAAACAAAGTGTCCAGCACCAAAAATTACTCTCACAAGTGCCTTTTGTATAACCCCACTGCCTTTGTTGGGTTTGCCCAGGCGTAATGATCATCCCCATAATTGGAATTTAATACACAAATCTGTTGATGATGCACAACTAAGAGCACATTTAGCTTATTCTTCATTAGCTGTGTTGGCCCCCCGACTAAAATAAGCAGACAGGACTCTGCATACACACAGGGAGCTGATCTAATGTCTTCCAGAAAGGTGCTGTTTTTACATAGTCATCTTCCAGAGCAGAACTGCACTTTAAAAGTTTGATTAAAGGGCCGATTTCTGGCAATCTCATGTGTGCTGATGTGTGCCAAGAAACTTCAGGTCTGTGAGGAAGGACTCCAAGCCTAGTTTCCTCACAAAGCCCATGCAGAAGCATCTGTGCAGTATTGTCCATGACAGGAGCTATGGAGTGGCTTTCTAGGAGAGAGAGGCTAGTTTTCAGGGGGATGTGGGCTGCACATCTTCAGGTGTGGGCAGGAGCGCCGCCAGCTTTTTTGCCGCCCTAGGTGGCGGAAGGTCCCGCCCCCGAAATGCCGCCCCCGACAGAGGCAGCGGAAGGTCCCGCCCCCGAAATACTGCCGACGACCGGGGGCGTCCAGGTTGCTGCCCCCCAAATGTTAGTGCCCTAGGCGACCGCCTAGGTCGTCTAATGGGTTGCGCCGGCCCTGGGTGTGGGTATGCCCCCAACAATGCAAAATCAGCTACATCTCCACCTTTGTGGAGATTAGTTTATAGAGGGAGGGAATCTGAGCATGTGCTGCTGCCAGCTCTAATATGAAAGCAAATAACAGAATACAGAAATGTAGGGCTGGACTTCCATTGATTTAAATGAAGCTTTGTCAATTTGCCCCAGCTGAGGATCTGGTCCAATATCTTTTTATAGTAATACAGTAGTACAAAACATAAGAAAAATCTTCAGAGCATAGGATCTACCCACATTAATCTTCTCTCTTTCTTGCTTTCCTTCCTCCATCCCCTTTGTGGTTTTTTTTTAATTCTCTTTATATATTTTCAATTTTCCTGTTTCAGGTGATGCCATCTGGTGATGCCTCCCTGCTGTTCTCCTTTCTTGGTTCCCCCTTTGTTTTTCTCTTCCTGTCTCACTCCTTTCCTGCAGTTTGTAAACTGAGCAATGCAGTGAAAGTGATGCCATCTGGGCTTTCCTAAGCACTGTCCATCACTCCTCTACATTGGAATCAGCTTTGACACACAAAGAACTTCCCATCCTGGACTGAAAAAATAAGTCACATTTTGCCCTGCGCATAACCCATTCAACTCCACTGAAAACCAATCAAGGAGTTATGCTGGCTGTAGTTCAGAACAGTATTGGTGCTGTTTCTGATGCAATGCATTCTATCTCACTTCCCGGATCTGATTCTCCTTTTACTCATGCAAGTTTATTTCCACTGAGGCCGATTCTCCTTTCTTACACTGGTGTGAATCAGCAGTAATTCCATTCAAACCAATTTTTATTCCAAAGCAAAACTGGAACAAATGAGAGGAAAATCAGCCTATTAACATAATAGACTTACTCCAGATTTACACCTATTTGAGAAGAGAATCAAACCCTTTGCCTCCCTTCTGTTCTCCTTTCTTGGTTTTTCGCTTCTTCTCTCACTCCTTTCCTGCAGTCTGTGAACTGAATAATACAGTGAAAATGAAGGCCACTTTTTAACGCCCATTTCTAAATGAAGAATTTTAATGTAATGTTCTCAAAGAATTTGGCAGATTGTGCTAGGTTTCTGCAGCTACTAGTCATTACTAGGGTAGATCTTCAGTCAGTGTATATCAGGATCAGTGCATTAACTGTCAACTGAGTAAATTAATAAGGCTGAGATTTTCAAGAGCTAAAGGGAGTTAGGTGCCCAACTCTAATTTGAAATTCAATAGGAGTTTGGTGCCTCACTCCCTTAAAATATCCCAGCCTAAGTGTTTTAAAATGCCTTTCTTTGTGTCTTACTTACCAATGACAGGTAGCATTAGCATTCAAGGTAGGTGAATGTGCTGGAAAGCCAAAGAAAAATCTTTGCAGAATTTCTGTAGATTTCTACAGATTATGACAGGAAATTCCCACAGATTTTTTTTTCTGTCCCTACCTGTGAAATCAAGTAGCAAGTGTGTGTTTGGGTTTTTTGATGCAGTTAGCTGTAATGGGCCAGATCTTGCCAGTGCAACGCACACAGAACTCACACTGACGTCAATGGAAGTTCTAAATTTGGGTTCATGGCAGGACATATGACCCAGTTTTATGCTCCTTAGGGACTGGAAAGCAGAAACTTTAGTTAATGGGACACAGTGAGTCTAGGTCTTGTAAGTACAATTCTACTCTACAAAACGATCATACCAAAATGACTTCCTGTGCTTTGTTATATCTTAAAGTCATATCTGCCCACTTTAGTGATACAAATACATTTGTACTAATTTTCTCTCCTAAAGAGACGACAAGAGAGAGAGAGCTGGATTCTGTTCCTACAGTGCATCAGTGAAATAACTGTTTGTTAAATTACAATGAGAGGGTCTTTCATCAGTGCTGGATCCCTGACAAAGTTCCAGCAGTATCAATGAGGGCATAATATGAAGATAATGGGGTAGGACAAGTGCCCGTGAAGGTATGATTTCACCTGCAGATTCTTCACTACTGGTGATGATGCACTGGAAGAACAGAACTTAGCTTGATTTTAGGTCTCGAGGGGTTTGTGGAGCTGGCAATTAGGGGAAAAACTTTTTATTTATAAAATGAGCACATTTGATCTGAGAATCAATAAACATGGGGCACAGTGATGCCATTTTTATAGTCTGTTTTCAAAGTATAATCACCCTTTAATTGGTCCTGCTGGTTCAGTCTGTCTTCAACTTCCTTTTTGCGTACTCGGTGTTTTGTTAGACAAGGAAAAATGAGGAATATAAAAATGAGACTGTCTTTTCATATCCTTTCAAGCCACTAAGAGAGTTTAAAGGCATTCAATACCTGACAGAAACCGGACTTAAAACAAGTTACCTTTTTTTTATAAATTCAAAAAGGAACAAAAGGGAAGCATCATGTTCTGTGTATTGTAATACCCTCCCTACCTTTTTGTATCCTTTCTTTTTGTTAATACCCAAACCACTCCACAGCTGTTAATGCTATAAAGCTAGTCCTGCAGTCCTTACTCAGTTCTTATTCACTGACTTTGATGGGAATTTTGCTTGAGTAAGAATTGCATAAGGACTGCAGGGTTTGGCATACAATTAATTGATAATTTGCTTTCAGTATAGCAGTAAGGGCCAGATTCAGATCGGAGTTACACTGATGTTACACTGGTGTACCTCTATTAGCTTCCATGAAGTTACTCCAGATCTGCACCAATACTTCTCAAGCGATGCAAGTATCAGCTAGTCTGCTATAAATTGTAAAGTCTGCATTTTGAATACTGTAGGAACTGACAATTATAAACACAGATTAATAGCTTATAAAGCCAGAAGGGCCCATTAGATCACCTTATCTGACCTCTTGTATAACACAGGCCATATAATTTCATCATGATGCACATTTGCTCTCTTCAAAGACTAAAACAAGCTTCAGCATTAATCATGATGGTTTCATTTTAGAATGGTCACAAATGCAAAATGGCCATCTCATTGTAGCCTTTTGGTTCCAAATGAATAAATCAAATGTGATTTACTATGTTAATCCTTTATAAGTGGTGCTTTGTTATGGACATACTGTGCAGGGCGTGCTCTTCAAACACAATTATGAAGGTTTTGAAATCCATTTGAGATCTTGCATAAAAGGATTTAGAATAAGTATTGGGGCCCTAATTCCCCCTACCTGACACCTTGTGTACTCATTTACTCCTGTGAACAAAGCCTGATGCCATTCTCATTTGGTATAGTTTTAACCTCATTTTGAACAGGTGCCAATGACCACGGATGGTACAAGACTGTGGAAGGATTTTAGGCTAATCTAGAATAATGTAATTTAAAAAAATAATTTTTGGTTACGAATTTTGAGTCAGATAGTCAGTGCAGATCAACATATGGTAGCTCTATTGGCTTCAACAGGACTAAACCAGTGTATATCAGCTGAAGCTCTGACCTTGTATTTTAAGATCATTAGAAAAAGGTCCCACACTGACAAAACTGGAAACTATGGGCTTGTCCACATGTTGGGGAGATGTGCTACCAGGATATGAGCACACTGCATATTAATTGGTCCATGTAGACCCTGTTGGTGCACAATAAGGCTCTCTAATGTGCTTTAACATAGTCACACTACCTTAAATCACACGAAGGAACCTTTAGTGCACACCAGCCTGGTTTACACAGACCAATTAATGCGCAACATGTTAGTGTGCTTCAGAAATCACACTCCTGTAATGAGCATTACCCACCATGTAGACAAGCCCGTACTCTGCAGCATATCCACAGAACAGGCCTAACTCAGGTTATGGCAATGTAAGTTTACCCACATTGCCTCACTCACATGCCTGAGTGTCTTCTATTCGGTGTCCAAATCATTTCACTCCTTTGCCTCTCTGCTGTGGATGTGTGAGAGAATGCCAGTTATGAACTGCACACTTGTCCTCTTGGTACAGGATGGAGAACATCAGCCCTTTTCATATAGATCGCTGGGAGTGTTGCCTGAACGGAGGAATTTCCTAATGAAGGTGCTCAGACAGTTCCATAAAGATTGCTATAGAAAAGCCTATAAATAAACTAAATAAATAATGTCCCTTGATCACCACCATTCAGACATTTGAACCCTTAATCTAGTTGCAACCGGCCCTCTGGATAAAATTTTCAAAAGTCCTGGAGGTTCCACCGACTTTCAATAGGATTTAGGCACCTAAGTCACTCTGGCACTTTTGAAAACATTAGTCTATAACCTATTACCAATTTCCTCAGGTGTACAGTGCCAGCGAGGACTAAATTATTAATTCAGAATGCTACATTTCAGCACAATACTATATTCCTTCTTGCAATTAAAAATCTTTAGAAATAAGTTCTGCTTCATTGATCTCTTCGTGCTTTATCTCGTCTAATGAATTTTAATGTTTAGATAAAACATTTCTCTCTCCCCCTTGCTGAAGACCTGTGCTTTCTTCTTCATTCAACATGTGACTAATTTCTTATTTAATGTTAAGCATCACTGAACGACCTTCATTTGAATTTGAGAAATACCTGACATTAATGTAACACAAATTACACTGATGCTGACAGCTGTGTTGAAGGGAACATTCATGTAGCTTTAGAGAAACCTTTCTGAACACCGAAAAGCGACATGAGACATGAAATGTAATTGGAATAGAAAAACTGATTTTTAAAGTGCTATGTGAAGAAAACACAGGAATTGTGGGAGGAGCCAATCTTCTTCCTGGCTTCCTTCCATCCTAACATTTTTGGTATTCTTAAAGGTGTGCTGAATGTTTGCAAAGTATTCTATTTCAGATTTTAATTTCAGTGGCCCACACCCTAAAGTTCTTACTCAATTTTAATTTGGGGTTTGTCTACATGGGGACACTCAGAAAAATTAATTCAAATTAACACAAAGGAAAGCAGTAATCTATACAGCACAGTGGTGGGTGGTGATTGGTCATGTCCTGATAATGTAACATTTTAATTAATCCCTGCATCTGGGATTATTGGCAGTGGAGAAAGATGACACCACAAGAGCCGACAAGGACATTAGTAGTCTAGAAGAGTGATAGTGCATTGTCCAGGGACTCAAAGTGGTGTGGTTAGTCTGGTTTCTGGGCATGGCCAGAGTTGTGTTAATGGTTGTCTGACTGCATCTAGTGGAAAGTGTTGGAGACGGTCCACACTGGGCAGAACCCACACTTCAGAGTGCTCTCCCTCCTGTGTTCCTGGAGGTATTCTGGCTGTCTCCTAGAGCCCCTTGTTACTTTCCTCGTGATATTTTACCAGGCTTGTTTTGATCACTTACTTACATGGAGATATTCTATTCTATCTAGGGCTGTATCCTACACCCACCACTGTGCATCTGAGTGCATTCAACATAGTAGCTATTCTGAATACTCGAGTGTTTCTTGTAATTCAAACTGCAGACACAGAAAACGGATTAGATATTATTTGTGTTGCAATAGTGTCTGGAGGCCCAGCTGATTCAGAACTCCCTGCTAACTAGGCACCAGACACTAAGCACATAGTAAGTAACAGTCACTGTCCTGAAGAGTTTACAGTCTAACTAGACAAGACAGACAAAGGGTGGAAGGGGAAATAACACACAGCAGCTCTGTGGCAGGGCCAAGGATATAACTGGGCCTCCCATCCTCCTTCAGTGCTCCGTCCACTGGATCACGCTGCCTCCCTAATGCTTTATTCTTGTAATATTGTCATTATGAACTGATATTTAGAAACATTCTACTGCTGCATGGCCAGTTTTTACCAGTTACTTAGTCACAACAAGTAATGTGAACTGTGTCAGAAGATACAGTGAGCTGCACCCAGCACCGAGTGTCATTAAAGGGTGCATTAGGTTCAATAAAATAATCCAAGATTTATCATAGAATCATAGAATTTCAGGGTTGGAAGGGACCTCAGGAGGTCATCAAATCCAACCCCCTACTCAAAGCAGGGCCAATCTCTAACTAAATCATCCCAGCCGGGGCTTTGTCAAACCTGACCTTAAAAAACCTCTAAGGAAGGAGATTCCACCACCTCCCTAGATAACCCATTCCAGTGCTTCACCACCCTCCTAGTGAAAAAGTTTTTCTTAATATCCAACCTAAACCTCCTCCACTGCAACTTGAGACCATTACTCCTCCTTCTGTCATCTGGTACCACTGAGAACAGTCTAGGTCCATCCTCTTTGGAACCCCCTTTCAGGTAGTTGAAAGCAGCTATCAGATCCCCCCTCATTCTTCTCTTCTGCAGACTAAATAATCCCAGTTCCCTCAGCCTCTCCTCATAAATCATGTGCTTCAGGCCCCTAATCATTTTTGTTGCCCTTTTCTGGACTCTCCAATTTTTCCAAATCCTTCTTGTAGTGTGGGGCCCAAAACTGGACACAGTACTCCAGATGAGGCCTCACCAATGCCGAACAGGGAGGAATGATCACGTCCCTCGATCTGCTGGCAATGCTCCTACTTATACAGCCCAAAATGTCGTTAGCCTTCTTGGCAACAAGGGCACACTGTCAACTCCTATCCAGCTTCTCGTCCACTGTAACCCCTAGGTCCTTTTCTGCAGAACTGCTGCCTAGCTGCTTGATCCCTAGTCTGTAGCAGTGCATGGGATTCTTCCATCCTAAGTGCAGGACTCTGCACTTGTCCTTGTTGAACTTCATCAGATTTCTTTTGGCCCAATCCTCTAATTTGTAAAGGTCCCTCTGTATCCTGTCCCTACCCTCCAGTGTATCTACCACTCCTCCCAGTTTAGTGTACTCTGCAAACTTGCTGAGAGTGCAATCCATCTCATCATCCAGATAATTAATGAAGATATTGAACAAAACCGGCCCCAGGACCGACCCTTGGGGCACTCCGCTTGATATTGGCTGCCAGCTAGACATGGAGCCATTGATCACTACCCGTTGAGCCTGACGATCTAGCCAGCTTTCTATCCACCTTATAGTCCATTCATCCAGCCAGGGCTGGCTCCAGGCACCAGCCGACCAAGCACGTGCTTGGGGCAGCACCTTGGAAGGGGCGACCAATCTTGGGGTGGTGGGGGGCGCTAGGGGTTTTTTTGTTTTTTTGGTTCAGTGGGGCGGCGCTCGAGGTTTTTTGTTTGTTTGTTTTTGTTTCAGCGGCGCAGCACTGGGGGGGCGGGGGCTGGTGCAGCACGGCGCTCGGGGTTTGGGCGGCCCGGCATGGCCCGGCGCTTGGGGGGAGGCGGCAGTTTGGGCGGCCCGGTGCTCGGGGGGGCGGGGGTTTGGGCAGCCCGGCCTGGCGCGGTGCTCAGGGTTTGAGCGGCCGGGGGAGGGGGGGGGGGGGGGGGGGGGGTTTGGGCGGCCCGGTGCGGCCCGGCGCTCGGGGTTTGGGCAGTGCAGCACTCGGGAGGAGGCAGGGGTTTTGGCGGCGTGGCGCTCGGGAGGAGGCAGGGGTTTGGGCGGCGCGGCGCTCGGGAGGAGGCGAAGGTTTGCGTGGCGCGGCACTCGGGAGGAGGCGGGGGTTTGCGTGGCGCGGCGCTCGGGAGGAGGCGGGGGTTTTGGCGGCGCGGCACTCGGGAGGAGGCGGGGTTTTGGGCGGCGCGGCGCTCGGGGGGGCGGGGGGTTCGGCGGCATGGCGCTGGGGTGGGGGGGGTTGCGGCAGGGCGGCACTCTTTTTTTTTTGCCTGGGGCGGCAAAAAAGTTAGAACCGGCCCTGCATCCAGCCCACACTTCTTTAACTTGCTGGCAAGAATACTGTGGGAGACCAGATTAAAAGCTTTGCTAAAGTCAAGGAATAACATGTCCACTGCTTTCCCCTCATCCACACAGCCAGTTATCTCATCATAAAAGGCAATTAGGTTAGTCAGGCACGACTTGCTCTTGGTGAATCCATGCTGACTGTTCCAGATCACTTTCCTCTCCTCTAAGTGCTTAAGAATTGATTCCTTGAGGACCTGCTCCATGATTTTTCCAGGGACTGAGGTGAGGCTGACTGGCCTGTAGTTCCCTGGATCCTCCTTCTTCCCTTTTTTAAAGACGGGCACTACATTAGCCTTTTTCCAGTCATCCGGGACCTCCCCCGATCGCCATGAGTTTTCAAAGATAATGGCCAATGGCTCTGCAATCACATCCGCCAACTCCTTTAGCACCCTTGGATGCAGTGCATCCGGCCCCATGGACTTGTGCTCATCCAGCTTTTCTAAATAGTCCTGAACCACTTCTTTCTCCACAGAGGGCTGGTCACCTCCTCCCCATGCTGTGCTGCCCAATGCAGTAGTCTGGGAGCTGACCTTTTTCGTGAAGACAGAGGCAAAAAAAGCATTGAGTACATTAGCTTTTTCCACATCCTCTGTCACTAGGTTGCCTCCCTCATTCCATAAGGGACCCACACTTTCCTTGACCTTCTTCTTGTTGCTAACATACCTGAAGAAATTCCTTGCTAGCTGCAACTCCAAGTGTGATTTGGCCTTCCTGATTTTGCTCCTGCATGCCTGAGCAATATTCTTATACTCCTCCATGGTCATTTGTCCAATCTTCCACTTCTTGTAAGCTTCTTTTTTGTGTTTAAGATCAGCAAGGATTTCACTGTTAAGCCAAGCTGGTTGCCTGCCATATTTACTATTCTGTCTACACATCAGGATGGTTTGTTCCTGCAACCTCAATAAGGATTCTTTAAAATACAGCCAGCTCTCCTGGGCTCCTTTCCCCTTCATGTTATTCTCCCATGGGATCCTGCCCATCAGTTCCCTAAGCGAGTCAAAGTCTGCTTTTCTGAAGTCCCGGGTCCATATTCTGCTGCTCTCCTTTCTTCCTTGTGTCAGGATCTCATGGTCACTCCCTCCCAGGTTCCCATCCACTATTGCTTCCCCTACTAATTCTTCCCTGTTTGTGAGCAGCAGGTCAAGAAGCGCTCTGCCCCTAGTTGGTTCCTTCAGCACTTGCACCAGGAAATTGTCCCCTACACTTTCCAAAAACTTCCTGGATTGTCTGTGCACTGCTGTATTGCTCTCCTAGCAGATATTGGGGTGACTGAAGTCCCCCATGAGAACCAGGGCCTGCGATCTAGTAACTTCTGTTAGTTGCTGGAAGAAAGCCTCCTCCCCCTGGTCTGGTGGTCTATAGCAGATTCCCACCACGACATCACCCTTGTTGCTCACACTTCTAAACTTAATCCAGAGACACTCAGGTTTTTCTGCAGTTTCATACCGGAGCTCTGAGCAGTCATACTGCTCTCTTACATACAATGCAACTCCCCCACCTTTTCTGCCCTGCCTGTCCTTCCTGAACAATTTCTATCCATCCATGACAGTACTCCAGTCATGTGAGTTATCCCACCAGGTCTCTGTTATTCCAATCACATCATAATTCCTTGACTGTGCCAGGACTTCCAGTTCTCCCTGCTTGTTTCCCAGGCTTCTTGCATTTGTGTATAGGCACTTAAGATAACTTGCTGATTGTCCTGCTTTCTCATTATGAGGCAGGAGTCCTCCCCTCTTGCGCTTTCCTGCTCGTCCTTCCTCCCGGTATCCCACTTCCCCACTTACCTCAGGGCTTTGGTCTCCTTCCCCCGGTGAACCTGGTTTAAAGCCCTCCTCACTAGGTTAGCCAGCCTGCTTGCGAAGATGCTCTTCCCTCTCTTCGTTAGGTGGAGCCCATCTATGCCTAGCAATTCTTCTTCTTGGAACACCATCCCATGGTCAAAGAATCCAAAGCCTTCTCTCCGACTTAGTGATTGCTGTCTTGCTCCAGGCATCTGTTTTCTTCATAACGTCCCTCACATGTCATATAACACCATCACCCAACAACACCAACCATATAAGCAGCATTTAAAGACCCACGGTCATTAATAATGTGAAGACCTTACAATACATAACACCCCCAAAGCATTTATGGCTCTAATTTGCTGTGTAGAACTTTAAACGCAATGTGGTCAAACTGAAAATCAGTGCTTTAGCCAGGGCCGGCTCTAGGTTTTTTGCTGCCCCAAGCAAAAAATTTTTTGCCTGCCCCACCCCCCACCAGCCCTGGGCTTTCTCTCTCTCTCCCCCTCTCCCCCCGCAACTGCACCCTCCTGCCGCCCCAGCCCTGGATCACTGGTAACATAGCCATAGGTCTACACCATAATACCCCTCCTGCTCCTTGTCATCCTTCCTGGAGAGACTAGCAAAAATTCCTCCCCTAGCTGACATCCATCACACACCCACCAATAGCTGCCTCTTCCTCTCAACGAGTGCTGGGACCCAGAACACAGCCAAGAGGAGAAGGAGAAATTTGAGTGGCACAATGGGAGGCTGCAGGTCACTGAACCTGTGGAAGCTGGGTCACTTTCAACTCCTGTGAGCCAAATTGCAGGATTATGTTCACAAACTCCTTTGCAGACCAAGCCGTCACGCAGCTCTAGTGCAAATGGAATGGCTGCTGTACACCCAGAGGATGTTTTCTTAGAGTCAGAG
This sequence comes from Terrapene triunguis, assembly GCF_002925995.2. Lineage (NCBI taxonomy): Eukaryota > Metazoa > Chordata > Testudines > Emydidae > Terrapene > Terrapene triunguis. The sequence continues at coordinate 4,762,442 of NW_020664471.1, read as the reverse complement.
TCAGACATGGTGGAGCCCAGTGTAAATCCACTGATTTCACTGTTATACCAGGTCTGAATCTGACCCTTTGTCTCTATTGATCCTCAGACTCCAATGTCAGCAACGTGGACTGTAAAAATAATAAAAACAGTTTCCATTCCCCCAGTCAGAGTCACCATGCCCAGTTCTGGCAAGCCTGCAGGCACACAGAGTCCCCTAGAATAAAAATAATAGCTGTGTACCATTACCACTATTTCTTCCCTTATTTACACTATGAAATACTACAATGCAAGCAGCGTAGGTTACATATGCACTCTTCTTTCATTGACTCTATATTGCATTCCTCCAGGAGTGCGAAGTAGAACTGGAGAAAAATGGCTGTGAACCTACACACATTTGGTGAAACTTTTCAGAGCAGTGAAACTTTCCATAAACTCACCAGGTTTTTTCTTTTCAGAATCCCGGGACTTGCAGAGCGGAGTCTAGTTAAGTTTTCAAAAAGCCGAGGGACTGTTTGTGTGCACTAACAACCACTTCCATGACCCTCAACTCTTTGTCTATTTCTCCTGTTGATTCCTGCATTGCCTTGGTGAGCTAGAAATGGTGATATAAAGCCAGATTTTCAAAGGTATTTAGGTGCCTAAGATGCAGCAAGGTGCCTAGTGGGATCTCCAAAAGCACCTAACTGAGTTAGGTGCCCAGTTGCCATTGATTTCAATGGAAGTTAGGTGCCTAGCCTGCTCAGGCACTTTTGAAAATCCTACTAGGTGCCTTGCTGCATCTTTAGGGACCGAAGTACCTTTGAAAATATGGCCCATACATCTGCTGGTCACTATACTTGTGGCTAGGTTTTGACACCCTTTCTGATGTTGAGTTGCACCTTGCTTCATAAGTGAGTCCATTGACTTCAATTAGGCTATGTCTACACCAGCGCTTTTGTTGGTATAGCTTATGTAGCTTAGGGGTGTGAAAAAACCCACAGCCCTGAGTAACATAAATTACACCAACAGAAGCCCCGGTGTGGACAGCGCTATGTTGGCACGAGATGTTCTTCCACTGACATAGCTATTGTCGCTCATTGAGGGATCTCCCATCAGCATAGAGCGGCTACATGGGAGATCTTACAGCAGCGCAGCTGCATCGGTACAGTGGTGCTGCTGTAAGCTCTCTAGTGTAGACATGGCCTTAGAGTAGCTGTGGATTAAGGTACTATTCAACATGAGTAATGGTGTTAGAATTCTGCTCTTGCTCTTTATTCCTGCAGAGCAGTGATCTCCTTGAGGCCTTGAACCTCTTGTTATCTTGTATAATTCCACGTAACAGTGTTTGCCTGTTGCACTACACCTTCTTAGCAAGTATTGATCCTTTGGGGAATAGGTTAAGTGGGCGTTGCAGACACACTGATGCAGGTGCCTGGTGGCTCTCTGGGACAGAGAAGATCTAAGGCGTGGGCTGAGCAATCCTAATGCAAAAACAACAAGGAGTCTGGTGGCACCTTAAAGACTAACAGATTTATTTGGACATAAGCTTTCGTGGGTAAAAACCTCACTTCTTCAGATGCATCTGAATTGGCTCCACTGCTGAGCAGGCGCCTTTCCCAATTTACTCTGCAAACCACAGTTCAGACACGGAGGAGCATTCAAACTCGCTGCTTTTCTGGAAGTTGGCTTTATTAACCAAAAAATCAACTCAAACTTTCTTCCCAAATCCTGCTCCCAGAGTTCCTGCATTACGATTCAAGTATCAGGGGGTAGCCGTGTTAGTCTGTATCTACAAAAACAACAAGGAATCTGGTGGCACCTTAAAGACTAACAGATTTATTTGGGCATAAGCTTTCGTGGGTAAAAACCTCACTTCTTCAGATGCATTTATGCCCAAATAAATCTGTTAGTCTTTAAGGTGCCACCAGACTCCAGTCAGCATGCAGCAGCAACTGTCCAATTAGCAGATATTCCCTCATTTCAGTCTGCACTCCTAGATTCATTATTCTAAATCTATCTCCAAATTGAATAGTTTTTTTCCAATCTATAATTAGGCCAGGTACTAACATGTTCTAAATCCTTCTGCATTTGACTGCATTTCTCCTCATTAATTTTCTTCTTTACTGAGCGTTAATATCATTATCAAAGTCATGGGTTTTGCTGCCCTCGTGTGGTGTTACCTTGTGCAAGCCACTTAACACCTCTATGCCTCAGTTTCACCATTATTAGAGAGGGGATAAATATGTTTAACTACCTCTGTAAAGGTCTTTGAGATCTATCCATAAAAGTACTATGTAAGTGAAGAGCATTGTAGGCAGAACACATCTATAGTTACCAGAGGCATATTAAGGTTTCGTGGGGCCCTGGGCCAGAACAAGTGGGGGGCCCCCTTCCCACACCTGTCGCTTGCAATACCGTCCCCGATACACCCCCTTCCGCCTGGCCCCACCCACGGCCTTACACCATTCTGATCCTCCCCCTGCGGCCCCGTCCCTGTTCTACCCATGGTCCCGCCCCCATTCTAACCCCTGCCCCCCCAGTTAACCTTTATGTAGTGGTTCATTCCATATCATTTTGTTCCTCCGATTACTAGATTGCTTCTAACTTCCTAAATGATTCCTTAACAAAGCTCCTGGCATCTTTTCTCAGTGCAGTCATGTCAATAGCCCATCTGGCAGGAAGATCAACAAATTTTGTTTTACTGAATTAGACCAATTCAGCTGTGTACATGGGATGGTGGTGTCTGGAAGATGCATTCTCCAACAAGGCCATTTTGATTTTTCCATGCATCATAAATGGGCAGATTATATTAAGTCCAGCTTCACTGCATTTTCAGGTCCCCCAAGAGACTCTTCTTTCCAGCTTCCCCCATCTCCCTGGATGGATGACTCTATCCCCAGCCACATCCCACAAGCTTACTTTGCTTCAGCGAACAGTGGTGCCACCACATGCCAGGACAGCGGGGGGTGTTCTAGCTGTCCTCCTTCCAAGGTGAGGTGCGCAGTATGCCAGTGAGAATCATGCCACAAGTTATTGCCCATCTGCCACCTGCTAGGGCTGCCATCTTCCTGGCTATGGGGAAGCTGAGCAATAATACATCCACTTCTCCTAGCTTCTGCAAAGTCTATATCTAATTTCCTCTGTCCCTCTTGTTGAGGGCTTCCCCTTTACATGGTGGAGGGGATTTCAATGCTTCCTTCTTCTCTGCCTTCTGCTTGCTTGTGTGGGAGCCTATAGAAAGCAAAATGGCACCAAATTACTGCTAGGCCTGGATGGTAAATCATAGTGTAGGGAGAGGCATGCAACAAGCTGGGGGTTTGGCTGTGAGTCGCTCTTTAGACTGTAGCATACCTCAGGTGGAAAACCAGCATAATGTGCAGAGGACAACACACGGAGGTTGCTAACTTTGTAATATTTAAAAACTGGACACTCCAGCAGGAGTGTCAGAACCTCCCCTTCGCCCAAAGCCCCGCCCTTCCCTTCCCCTTTCCCTGAGGCCAGGCCCCTTCCTGCCCCTTGCCCCTGAGGCCCTGCTCCTCTTTCCCCCTCCCTCTGTCGCTCACTGCTTTTCCCCTCTCCCCCCCTCCCTGCGTGGGTCAAAAGGAACTCGCCTGCAGAGCCAGGGCTGGGAGCTGCAGCCACTCGATGCGGTAGGAGGTGGCCCTGGCTGAGTAGGGGCTGACGCAGGTGATGGCTCAGCGCGTCCTGCCCACAGTAACCAGACTTTGGGTGTCCGGTCAGTAGATCTGACCGGACACCATTAGGTCCCCTTTTCGACTGGACTTTCCAGTTGAAAACCGGACACCTGGCCACCCTACACCACACGCCAGCAAAGGCTACAGTCTGCACTCCCATCTTGTTCCAGCAATTTCTATGCTGTTCCTTTCTCTGACACATTTGGTTCTGAGACAGTTAAAGAATACGGTGAATATTTCTAAATGATGTTAATAACTTGTATGGAAGAAGACTTGAATTATTTATTAACTGGAGGCCGTTATCCTTATTACTGTATTCACATCAAAAAGGGGGAAATCCATCCATCAGCACAACCCCCTACATGTCCCTTTCTCCATTTACAGGTCAGGAGGAGTGCAGTCACATTGATCCCTGGTCACTACCTGCTGAATCGGAGGTATTCCCAAATGCAGACAAAGCCTTGAATTCTATTAACGTGCTCTGTGACCGCAGAGAAAACACTTCACCTCTCTGGGCCCCCATTTCTCCCTGCACCTCCATTGGTTGTCTTGTCTGTTGGACTGTAAGCTCTTTGGGACAGGGACCATCTCTCATTACATGTTTGTACGATGCCCAGTACAACCGGGCCCCAGGCTCTGTCAGGGCATGTAGGCGCTATGGTAAAACAAATAATGACTGAAGTCACTTTGAGATCTATGGATGAAAAGCTTTAGGGAAGTGATAGGTGTGCCTATTAAATATAAAGGGCCTTGTTTCCCAGAGTAATTTGCTAAAGTCCACTACAGCTAGGTAAAAAGTTTCACAGAGCTAGCGAGAACACAAGTGAGGCGTTAATGAACAAGCAGGGTTATAGTATTGTGTCCCTAAATGAATTTGTTATCCCCATACTAAAAAGAAGCTAAAAATGACACCTGAAGACGATGAGACTTTTTCCTGCGGGGGAAAGAAAGATTAAATAGCTTTATGAAAATGCCAAAAGGATGAGTAATTACTTGTCGATGAGGCACCAAGCCCAGATTAATTAGATGCTGGAACCTGGAAAGGAGGTAGGGAAATCCTGAGTGGAGATATTTTTGGTAGCCTGTTATGGATGGTGAAGGCCTGTGTGCTCTGTGGCAAACTAGATCAAAATCACACAGCAGGAGCCCCTAAATTATTCACAGGAACCCCAGTGTCCTGTGTGGCATTGCCCTCAGCGTCTCTCCACTTTACTGCCCCCTCCCCCTGTCCCGACACAGTACAATATGTGCAATATCCTTTGTTGTTTTTCCTTTTGATATTACATTCAATTTGACACTGTCCCAGATTTTCAATTCTCTCTGTGCCACCACTTTCCCCCCTATATTGACAGTGAATAACTGCATAGCAGGATTTGTCAGGGAAAACTGAACGTTTTGGTAGCTGTGTAGGGAATAGCTGGGGCTTTTGGCACCCAAGAAGTGTGGGAGCTGGTTTTGTTTTTTGCCACCCTGAAGCCCATTGAGGCTTTTGGTACAGTGGAGGGGATACATCTCCTCTTTCCTTCTCTATTTTGGGGAGGGGCAGAGAAGACTTAAAATATAGGGGACGGGCCCTGAATTCTTCCTTCTCCACTACAGCAATCACTGACAGCAACTAGCTGCCCCACTTCATTCCAGGCCTCTGTCCAAAATGATAAAGATGCACATTAACTTGCAGCCACAACTACATTGACTGCAGTGGAATTGCATCTGGTTATGCTTGTGGCGCCATATGAATTTAGCACCACTGTAATATTGCATTAAAGAAAACGTGTAACAAGATCATGCAGATAACAGATTCCTATCACATCAAAACTAAGCACTGGATCCGCGGTTTTAGGAGTCTTAAAACTCTACATAAGCCACCTCAAACAGTGGCAGATTAGCCATTTTACTAGCGATCAAATTAAACACAAGAGTAAGGGAATGTCAAGTAAATGATGAGGCAGAAGCCTGAACTATTCCAAATGAGCAGAACACATTTGAGCCACAGAATATTAAATGTTCCTTAGTCCTTCTAGCAGCATGATACAAACTTTTCCTTTTTTAAAACCAATGTAATATGAAGAGGGATTAGCACTCAGATTGGGATTTGGGTGCTTAACTCCTACAGGCTCCTTTGGAAAGTCTAGCCTAAATTTAATCTCAAATAAAATACAAAGTGTTTTGGAAAAATAAAGTCTCATTTCATTTGTTAAACAAACAAATCTCAGAAAACTGTTTTGCATTTGGAGAGTTTGTTACGCCCTCACAGACTTCAGTGAGATTCCTCACAGTAGTAAACACTTTCAGGATCAGGCCTTTAAATCCTAGTCCTGCAAATACTTACACAAGAGTAACCCTACTGAGTTCCCCATGTGATTTCAATGAGGCTGCGTCGCATCTCCCTAATCCTGCACCCACTGAAGTCTCATAGACTCAGACTTTAAGGGCAGAAGGGACCATCGTGATCATCTAGTCTGACCTCCTGCACATTGCAGGCCACAGAACCTCACCCACCCACTCCTGTAACAGACCCAGAACCTCTGGCTGAGTTATTGAAGTCCTCAAATAATGGTTTATTGACTTCAAATTACAGAGAATTCACCATTTACACTAATATAAATCTGCAAGTGACCCAGGCCCCATGCTGCAGAGGAAGGCGAAAGCACTATCTGCAGCACTAACCTGCTATTTGCCACCATCTCATTGCTCACTCTGCTTGTAGGTCACATCTCATTCCCTCAGCCCCTGACTGTCTTATCTATTTAGATGGTAAGCTCTCTGGGACAGAGGTCATCTAGTACTTTGTACAGTGCCTAGCACAATGGGGCTCCATTCTTGGTTGGTCCCTAGGCACTACCGTAATACAAATAAAACAGAATAATTAATAAAAGCTGAGCATTCAGGAACCAATTAAAAAACAAACACATACAAGTAAATGAGAAGGCACAAGCCTGCGCAATGGGAATCAGGATTATTGGATTAAAGGGCTAGGTCATTTTAAAGGTACAGTATTGATTTTTCTACAATTGGGGCTGTGAAAAGCCGTGTTTCACTTTTCAGCAATCTTTCTGTATGTACAGGAGCTACTGGCATTACTGAAAAATAACTCAGGCCTGATCTACATCTAAAACTTAGGTCAACCTGGCCACATCATTCAGGGCTGTGAAAAATTTCACATCCTATGTGGTGCAGTTAGGTGGAACTAACCCCCACTGTAGAGAGGTGGATTAACTACATAGATGGAAAAACCCCTTCCACTGATGTAGGAAGTGTCTCCATTACAGCACTACAGCAGCATGTATCACTCAAAAAGTGACAGCTCTCAGTTCCAACACAGACCTCAGACCATCACACAAGGGTGTTTTTTATTGCAATTGTTTTATTGGACCATATCCTGAAGTCCTTGCTCAAGCAAACCTCCCAGGGAAGTCCTCAAATTCAGATTTTGGTGTCCCAATGACTGTTTTTCAGTCCCTCTCCTTCTAGCTGGAAGAGTTTGAGGTTGCCCTTTGCCTCCTAGCTAACACTTTTTAGCTATGGGATTACTTGGGGAGTCCAGTACGTGCTCACAGTTTTCTCACTGAAATTGACAGTCTTTAGAGTAGGATAGTATCAGGTCAAAAGCTTGCTCTCTAAGTCACATTCAATATGACTCACCAGTAAAAAGCCCCTTTCACTTGTCTTGGTTGTAAGGATCATCAGGACAATTTTAAGAAGCGATAGAATGTCTCTAAAGTCTTCATGCTGTAGCCTGAGCAATACTTTCTGGCACAAAGCGGGTGTCTTCAGAGGGCATAGTGTGTGCAGAATTCAATTTCCAGTCACAATGTCTGTCTTCACTGCAGAGTTAACCTGGGTGATCAGCACTCAGGTCTGAGCATCCAGTTTAGCGTACCTTGGGTTTGAGTGGCCACACTGGAGTTACTGGGTCCTCACTGGTGCTGCACCCCTCATCCCCGTATATGTGACTAGGACTTCTGGGGGCATATCCCATGGGACTTTGTGCTGCAATAAGCTAAGCCTTAGCTGGAAGGAGATCACTGCCTGTAATTGCCCTCTTCAGCCTTGGAATTTTTCTTTTTACATTTCTATAGTTTCTTCTATTCTGCAGTAATACAACTGTAACACCGACCAGCCCGGTTGTCATCATCGGGGATCAAACCTGGGATCTCTTAAGCTTAATGCACGAACCTCTACTGCATGAGCTAAAAAAATGCATCTCTTACCCAAGCCTGTAGCAGGCTCATCAATCTCTAGCTGGCCTAGCCACCCCTAGAGGTGGACAGAGTGCCACACCGAGCAGGTTTATCCCAGGAGTGGACAATGAAGACACTGGTAGAGCATGTGGCTTTAAGAAACACCCAATGCAAACTTCTGTGCACTTGGCAGTTGGCTGGGGTGGAGCTCTGTAAAGTCTGCACTTTATCTCTGGAAACTGTGAAAGCCGAACCCACTTGGCTGTATAAAAGGCTGCTGCTAAGCTGTCTTTCTTTAGGAAATGAGAAGAGTGTCAGTTGCCATTTTGGGACAGCTGGAGATCAGATTCAGTAACTTCTCTCTTTCTTAAAAGGCCCTTAACTCCAGCGGGATGTTAGTTACATCAGCTGCCAGCGCTTTACATTGTTAAGTTAGTATACCTCAACTTGCCCCTGAAGAAAATGCTAGGCCTGAAATCCACATAGCTTTGGTTTCCCTTTAAAAAACGAATTCTTTGTGTTTTGCAAACATAGGCTCCAGCTTTGTGAGCATCAGAGATGCCTTGGCTGTACTTCATATCTCCCTTATAGACCCAGGTTCCACTCACATTTTGTCATCTTCTGTTGGGCCAGAGCAACCTGCAAGTTATCTTCACCCATCCATCCAACACCTTTAGTAAGCAGTCATTTACTGTATCTGACATTTTTAGTGGGAGGTTCTCCGCCCTCTTTCAAATTACATGACATCTTCTGATGGCTGGGCAGGTCACACATTCTTCCATTCAGCAGTAGCAGGAGGTCAGGAAAACGTCTTACTTCCCTCTATTTACTAATCACTACCACAGTCTGGAGCATGAGAGGTTTCAGATTGTACTTTTACGGGCATGGTCACCCTGACCTTAAAGGATCCTCTGGTTTTGTGCCTGAACAATTGTAAAAGCAATTAACCTAGGATATAACTTTATATCTAAATTTATTTGTGGGTGCAAATTATGTCGCTTAGCATTTAAGCTCCTGTATGTGCTTTCAATTACTTACACACTTAAACAACTTAAACTGCAGGTGAAAATATGGAAGCCAATATCTAAAAATCTGCAATAAAATTTCCCTGCTGTGAACACACAAGTTTGCCAGCAGCTTCAGCTGCTCTGAACTGTCCTTTTCTTCCAAAAGCATTGGCAATGACCCCCATAAATGACTTTCATTAAGACAAATATGCTGTATAGGTGTAGACTTTGATGGATACTTGGTTCTAAAGGTGGAAAAACCATAAAACAGAAAATTGAAGGAATACAACCAACCCTGATATGTCTGAATATAAATCTAAATCTTCGCAGAGAGGGCTCATCATGTGCGTTATATAACATTAATGCTCACTGAATTGTAAAGCTCATGGGAATCCACTGCACAGTTTAGAGAAGACAAACATTTGTTTTTCAGAAAGATTCATTATCATTTGAAGTACTTGTTTAATCTAAACAGAAATCCTAAGGGGATAACACTGAAGAGCCCTGTCTCTGTAAGTCAATTTTATATGTAAGTGACAGGAAATAAAATGACTGAAAAAGACTACTCTTGCTAAGCAAGGATTATTGAGCTTATACCATTGCTTTCTTGAAGGATATTTTGCCCTTCAAAACAATTATACTACAAAAAATATAATGGGTCACCCAAAGACTAGTAACTAGAGCAGGAAGGAAAATGATTCTTTTTCTTCATGGAAAATTTTGACTTTTCATTGAAAGCCTAAATGTTTTTAGCCAAAAAGATTTTGGTTTTTGGCTGAAGACCAAAAACTTGGGAGTGTTTGAGTTTTTGTTTATTCAATGAAAAATCTGAATTTTTCTTTGGAAGGCAGACACGTTCAGTGAAAAATTTCCTTTAGTTGAAAACCCAATTTTCTGTCAAAAGGTTTAGCTGGAGAATTATTGACCAGCCCTCCTAGAAAATCCCAAAAGGCATTTAACAAAGTTGACAATACTGTTCAGTCATATTCTCTGTGCAATCGTCTCATCTATTACTTAATCTTTGTAATAAATAAAGTGAAAATCACATTCAAGTCAAGCAGTAAGAAGATTAACTGATCAGAAATGAATGGGAGTTACATGTCTTTAAGCCGCTCCAACTACCTCCCATATTCCTACCCAACTTGACTCTCATCCTCACGCTTAGACCTTAACTTTCTGCTTCTATTTGTCATGCAGTCTCTTCTATTGAACAGGATGACTCACCTGTTACGTCCTGCATCCTAACATGCACCTACAGCCCGAGGCCATTCTCAAACCAATGGCAGCCTAACTAAACTGAACAAAGGGCAAGATTATCCCTTGTCCTGCACATGGGAGCAAAAGGATCAATAGCTCCTTCTTATTCCCCTGCTCAGGATATGAGCCCAGCGAGTCCAAAGCTGAGTGCAGAACAGCCTCTGTGGGCCCACTATTCCATGTCCCAGAGGTGGGCTGGGACTGTGTAGAGATTTGGCTGGGCTTCACAGGCCTTTTCATACACCAGCTGGCCTGGTGAAAGAAGTCGGACTGGAAGAAGTAATCTCCCAGTAGCATATACCAGTAGCAGATTACTTTCCCATTTAGAACAAGTGGGGAGCAGAGGAAGCAAGAGTCACAAATCCCTCCTTGGTCTACTCTTGGAGCAGCACAGCGCCCCACAAAAGCTTATGGCCAAATAAATCTGTTAGTCTTTAAGGTGCCACCGGACTCCTTGTTGTTTTTACTTAAAAAGTGATAGCTCTCACTTCAAACACAGAGCTCAGAACACCACACAAGGGTGCTCCCAAATTAGTTTACAGGAGAGACTCAAAGCAGTATAGGTTTTGAACCATTACTGTAGACTAGGGTCTTTTAAAAATATGTATTTAGGCAATTTAAAGATATTCTATTAACTGTAGGGTGACACAATGGAACTAGTGTGCGGATCTAGGAGATTATACATTGGTTATACGTTTAAAAAATTACTTCCATTTTCAGAGATCTTACTGGTCCTAATGAAATATTCCCCATTTTAAGTAAAGGGAATGTCTCTCAAACAGGTAGAATCTTTAAAATGCATGAAACTTTTTAAAGTATGATGGCTGTACCTGTTAATGTTTTACACCATTAGCTCCTACTTTAACAAGCTTTTATCATTTTCAATACAGCTTTAGTATCGGAGTGTTTTGACCAAAAGCTGTATAAATCACTGTTTCAAGCATAACATCGAGTCACAATCAAACCAATACTTTTGATTCAGGGCTCAGTCCAAGAAGGTGCTGAATGCCTTCAGTTCTCATCTAACTCAGTGGGAGCCGAGGATACTCAGCACTTTTCAGGAGTTGCTCAGCATCTCATAAGATCAACAGTAGAATTTGAAGACAAAGCCAGGATCTTTTTGGAACTTTTTCTCTTCATGTGCTTTAGTCTCACCCTTGGGTAACCAACCACATCTCCCATCACCTGAGGAACGTATCAGCCATAATTAGATAGGACAGTGCACGAATGGACATATTCTTTATAAATCAGGCATTCATATTTGTTTGTGTTTGATTGGACCACGTAGGCTCTTGAAGAACCTGACCACTGTACTGATTCCTTTCTAGCTCTTTCCCTGATTTTATTGTGTTAGTTTATACAACGTGTTCAGTGTCCCTTTGCCATTTCAGTTGGCAAGCCAACTTGTGCAAGAGCTGAAAGATGCTAGATGAACTGATTTAATGAAGCAGTTGTGTTGCAGCAAATGATAGAACATCAGACCTGTCAACTACAAACCCTTCATTCTAGAAGTGTATTGTTACAGGCTATTTAAAACATTGGTGAAACAGTTGCTAAATATGAAAGAGAGTATTAAATGATTACAAATTCAAAAGCTTGTGTGATATGAAAATATTACTAAGGGTCAGACTTCTAATTGCTTTATAGCTTTTCATGCTAAAAGGCCATAGGGCAGATTTAAGGACCCCTTGGAAAATACTACTAGTGCAGGGGGCCTCTACTTCAGGCACAGAGACAGCTCTGTGTCACCCCACAGAAGACCCTGTGCAGGCGTGTGGTGGGCCAGAAAGATGGATCAGAGACAAGAGTAGATGTTCCTGTTGTGGTCAAGTTTCCTGGCTGCTGCATGCCCCACAGGAGGTATGGCAGCAAGGAGCCAGCTCCCATGAGGCTGGTCGACACTACCGCGGTAAATCAATCTAACTTATGCAACTTCAGTTATGTGAATAACGTAACTGAAGTAGAGGTAGTTAGATCGACTTACCGTGGTGGCTACACTGTGCTGTGTCAATGGGAGAGCGTCTCCCACCAACTTCCCTTATGCTTCTCGGAAAGGTAGAGTACACAAATCGATGGGAGAGTTCTCTCCCATCAATTTAGCGTGTCTTCACCAGTCCCACTAAATCAACACTCGCTGCATCGATTGCAGCAGTGCCGATCTACTGGTAAGTGTAGACATGCCCTTAGTCTGTGTCAAGGTTAAACTATCTCATAACAAGAGAAGGAGCTTTCTATGCCCCTGCTGAGGAGGAGCTGTGTGCTACTCAGCCAAGCCAGGGAGAGGCACTCCCCCACCACTTCCCCTGTGCCTCTTACTTTAACTTAACCCCTGCCTGTGCTAGAAGCCATTCTCTACCGCCCAGAACTGAAGAAGCATAAACTGCCTCCTTTCAGTTTCTGCACTAGGCTTAGCCCCAGTGTGAGGATGAATTTGCTCAAAGGTGTGTCCCACTAATAATTGTATTCCATTTTCATAGTCTCCTTCATCCCCTGCTGGGGACCATTGGAGTGAACGGAAAAGCAACATTGTACTGGGCAGTAGTTTGACCCAATATATGTCATGTTGCTGCTTCAGTGTGCAAATATGGGAAAGAGAGAAAGAAAAAAAAAGTATTTTTGAACATCTTTTTATGCAGAAGAAAATGGCCATTCGTTTCCCTTGATCAGGCATTTAAAAAGGCACCACTTGGAAGAAAGAGGTAGACTCTACATGGGCTCCAGCAGGATTTGTGTCACACCTCTGTTCTAAGAGATCAAATGTTTCCAAGTCCCACAGCACGTTCAACTGTGGTGTGTTGTTGCTAGGAAATGTTTGATGAAAGGAAGGTTCAGCTGGGTAACTTTTTACCTTTAAGCATTTAAAAATAACTGATTAAAACACAGCACAAAGGTTCAGCCCCTGTAGAACTTGAGCAGTAAGTGCTTCCATGAGTGAGTCATCCCAGTCCCACTTCAGCGACGGACACACTAGTGAATGAGGGGATAAAAATCAACAATGAAACAGTAACTGAAAATGTACAGGCATCTCAGGGAGCTTGGCTCCTCAGTAAAAACAGCCCCCCTCCCAAAATAAAGCACCCCGGGTCTGATTCACAGCCCATTGCAGCCAAGGAAATGACTCCCACTTTGCACTTTGGATTAGGGCGGTTCTATAAAATAGAAAGAGGCCTATAGGGTAACTTTTCAAAAGTACCCAAGTGAATTAGGAGCCTAAGTGCCATTTTCAAGGCAACAGACTTTTAAGATGGGACTTCGGTGCTTTTTAAAATGTTACCCTACTTCTCCATTTTCACCCACAATTTTGCATGTAGAATGAATTGCAGGTGAAATTAATTGTGGACACAGTTATTAATATTTAAGAAGGAGATTTTTAAAGGCATAAATGGGAGTTGGGCACCCAAATATTACTGACTTTCAACAGGAGCTGGGCTCCTAACTGGTCTTGTGCCTTTGAAAATCTCCCCCCTACATAGCTAATTGCCTTTTGGATGTGATCACAGAATCTGCATGTTGCTTGTGCCTGCAATTAACAGCAACCCCCCAAGGGAGCACCTGCAATTGCTTGTGGATCTAAAATTATGGGAGCAAAAAATAGAGGCTGAATACATCAGCCTCAAGTCTTTACATTAGACAGAGGCAGACTGAGCACTGTGATGTCCTCTTACTTTGAACTGCCATAGCTTACACGCCACAACACAGACCTTGTCACTGCTTTCAGCCGAAGCTGCAGTCATTAGAAAAAAAAAAAGTCTCCTTAAAGCAACCTTCACCGCACTCGCACCTGATTACATATCTCTAAACTTGCTGACCACAACGCAGCTAAATGTAGAACAAAGGCGCCTGGGGACAAATGCACATTTTGGAACGGCAATTTCCTGGGGCTGGGATGATGGGTCAAATTCTGTACATTTAGAGTCGCTCCATTATTTTGGATGTTCACCAGTGCAAGTGAAAGCAGAATTTGGCCCCATTTCTTTTTTATACGTGTCTTGTACAGTGTTGAGCACATTGGTAGCCCAAAACAATTGGTAGATAATATATGTCAAGGATGTGGAGACATCACAGACTGGCAGGATCTAAGACATTGTGTAACTCCTGAGTTCTAATCTGAGTTTATGGCAAAATTTATCGCATGAGTTTGGGTAAATTATGTAAGCCCAGATCCACAAAGTCACATAGACACCTACCGCCCAGCCTTAGGCACCCAAGACCCATTTTCAGGTACTACTGCAACCCACAGAATTCCCACTTGGCCGCTGCTGCACCCTGTAGGTACCTAAACTCACTCAACACCCTAAATTTTTGCAGTAAAGTTCCAAGGTGCTTATGTTTTGGCCTCTGGGCATGTGTACTGCCGCCCTACCTCCGCTCCCCGAGTCACCCAGTGTCTGGGTGACTGTCTCCTGCCTAAGCCCCAGCGTGATCCATGAACCGGGGGAAGAGAGGTAGTTCTCAGTCTAACTCACATGTGGGGCCTGATATGGTAGGTGTGCTTAGAGCAGCCTAAGGCCACACAAAAGTGCGTGTGTGAGGTTAAGAAGGAGATCCCTTACAATCTTTAGCTCAGTGGTTAGAGCACTCACCCAGGTTTGGGAGAGCCTTGGCTGAGTCCATGCTCTGCCTCATGATGAGGAGAAGGGATTTGAACAGCATCATACTGCCTAAATTCCTTTTGTGGAGTCAGGTGACTGCACTTCAGTTCCCCCTCTGTAAAGGGAGAGCAACAATACTTACCTACGGGGGTGTTGCTGTTCAAGATAAATTTGTGAGTTGGGTGAGATCCAGGCACTGCTGATGTCAACGAGAATTTTGCTATTGATTTCAAATGGAGCCAGGCTTTTACACCACTTCGAAAATGTAAATCACCATGCAATGATCATTTCAGATTATTACCTGGCCCCTCCCTCCCAAGCACAATTGCTTCATATGAAGTATACCTGTCACATTGAAGGCACACTGGATTGTTCCATTGGAGACACAGAAGCTAGCTTTATATATCTTGGTACCTTCATGTAAAGCATGGTATAAAAATTAGGGCTGTCAAGCGATTAAAAAAATTAATAGTGGTTAAATGCACGATTAATCGCACTGTTAAACAATAATAGAATACCATGTATTTAAATATTTTGGGATGTTTTCTACATTTTCAAATATATTGATTTCAATTACAACACAGAATACAAACTGTACAGTGCTCACTTTATATTTATTTTTTATTACAAGTATTTGAACTGTAAAAATACAAAAGAAATAGTATTTTTCAATTCACCTCATACAAGTACTGTAATGCAATCTCTTTATCATGAAAGTTGAACTTACATAAGTAGATTTATGTGAAAAAAATGCATTCAAAAATAAAACAATGCATAATTTTAAAGCCTGCAAGTCCACTCAGTCCTACTTCTTGTTCAGCCAATCACTCAGAAAAACAAGTTTGTTTACATTTATGGGAGATAATGCTGCCCACTTCTTGTTTACAATGTCACCTGAAAATGAGAACAGGCATTCACATGGCATTGTTGTAGCTGGCATTGCAAGGTATTTACATGCCAGATGCGCTAAAGATTCATATGTCCTTTCAAGCTTTAACCACCATACCAGGGGACATGCGTCCAGTGCAAATATTTATAATAAAAAATAATATACACTTTGATTTCAATTACAACACAGAATTAATAGATATGAAAATGTAGAACAACATCCAAAATATTTAATAAATTTTAATTGGTATTCTATTGTTTAACAGTGCGATTAAAACCGTGATTAATTGCGATTAATATTTTTTCAGTTAATTGTGTGAGTTATCTGTGATTAATCGACAGCCCCAATAAAAAAATATCTTCCAAGATTTACATAGTTTCATTTTGAACAGTTGCCATTCAATTTAAACACAGGACAGATTGGAAGATTAACTTTTCTCCATGTCAAATCAAAAATATTTAGGGTCACAACCTAATAAGAGGATTGAAGAGTAATAGAAAGAGCTTACCATAAAATACCATGATACTTAGCGATATGTACTGCTGACATTTACTCGGGTAAGAGAGGAAGGTCATTCATCATCCACAATCATAGTACTGAGGATAACACACAGATACCAGATGAGTGCCCCATTAACACTTCTCTCAGTGTTAGATAACAAGATCCTATATGTTAGAGCTACAAGACATTGGAGATTTTAAAGACAGCTCTACTGAGCTACTAAAAACAACCGGAACATACACTAACAGCACCATCTGGGCTTCTGTGTTTGTAGCTATCCCACAAAATGCTGTGATGAATAGCTACAATATATACAAGAGGGAGACTCGCTGTTGCTCCACACCTTGTGTAGTTATTTACACCAGAGAAAAATGGCTATAGAAGGCTACCAAGTGAGAGCAGTAAGGATTTGTACCATTTTGCACTGGTGTAAGTGACTATACAAGGTGTATAACAATGCAGAACTTGGCCCATGGGCTTTGTAAAACTAGAGGATCCATTGATTCATTACCAATTCATGATGCAACAGACATGCAGAGTTGTAGGAAAGGGATATTTATTGAGCATGCATAGAAGTCAGTGTTACATTCTGAGAGGCCTGGCCACCAGCTTGAATGGCTGAGCTCCAGATATCACACCAAATTATGATGCTCAGAAACCTATCCCACCCATTGTACTCTATTAGTGAGGTTTGAATTTAAACTTCCATTTCAAGTGATATATATATATATACACACAGACACACACACAAAAGGGAAAACATGAATTTGCTGAACCCTAGACTTTCATATAAGTAATATCCTGCCCTGTAAATTAGTACATCCATCTTCTTTCCCTTGCCCTCCATTTCCTCTCTGACATTGACACTTGTGACCTAATGCACCTAATTTCTTCTATAATGAAGATTATGTATCACTTGAATGAGAGAGAAAGCGAGAGAGCATGTGCTGTTTGCTCTGGTCTACACTGAACCAATTTTCATTACAAATTGCATACATTTTCTTAAGGAACATGTCAGCAAATTCTTGCACTTAGGCTCCTGGCTGTAAATTGTTCACCCTGTCTGATATATGATTTCTTAGGTTTCTAAAGCCATGTTCCTAAACAGGGGTGGCTCTAGCTTTTTTGCTGCCCAAGCACAGCAGTCAGGCGGCTTTTGGCGGCATGCCTGCAGGAGGTCCGCTGGTCCCGCAGCTTCGGTGTACCCGCCGCCGAATTGCCGCCGAAGCCGCGGGACCGGCGGACCTCCCGCAGGCATGCCGCCGAAGGCTGCCTGACTGCAGCCCTCGCAGGGACCGGCAGGGCGCCCCCTGCAGCTTGCCGCCCCAGGCACGCGCTTGGAGCGCTGGTGGCTGGAGCCGACGCTGTTCCTAAATGAGAGTTTCTACAGTTAAAATCTGTTTCCTATTTTGATGTAAAATAGAGGTGCGGGATTGTGGGCGTACAGTGCCTGCAGTTGGGCTGATGCATCATAGAAGGTATTAATGTGTGCACCAAAAGAGCAGCCATTCTGCATTTGAGCTCTCGCGTTAGAATGCTAAATTTCTACGCAGGTTAAGTGTGATTTCATAAACTAAATAATGAAGTAGCTCCTCAGATATGCTTTGCAGTGTTCTCTGAATGAGACAAAAAGCTAAAATACACTTTCAAGAGGTTGGTATCATACTACAGTGGACAGACTGTTTTTCATATGTAGAAATTCACAGATATTTTCAGATTTCAAAACATCTAGTGTTCCACTTACGGGCAGAATAGCTGCAGCACTTTTCTAAGTCACAGATAAAATAACAACAATCCTGGGATAATCTGATTTCAGCAAAATGCACCATAGAAAGCTCAAGGTTAATTTTAGAAGTTACTTTCAAGGAGTAGTGTCAATCAAGAAAAAACTGCTTTCCTGACTGGTGACTGAAACAGACATATCTATCTAGGAAACCATTTAGAGAGATTTGTTAGCGACCTCTTCCGCAAAATGAAAGCTGTTCAAGTTTCAGTTTCTGCCAAAACTACTTCATCTTGTTACTTTGATACCTTCAGTTTCCCAGATAACTAACTGCCTTCAAAACAATGAGGTTATCTTTTAGAAACTTGGATAGATGTTCCCAATGTTCTGAGATCCAGTTAAGTACATTTGGAATGAATCCAGATTTCTGCTGAAAACAATGTATTCTTTCCTTTAATAGTTATCTATAGTACAAGAGCCCTGTTGTGCTGACCATTATTCAAACACATACATATCTATTGAGAGACAGTCCCTACACTGAAGAGCTTAAAATCTAGAGACAAAGGTAGGCAGAAAAGTAGTGTTCAATATTGTCAAATCCAAGCATTCAAATGTTGTGATTCAGATCCTAAAAATCATGAGGTTGGCTTGAAAACCTTGATTAAAAAAAATAATAAATTGTGCGTTATTTTTATTTGCCTTCAGTTGTTGGAGCCTTTAGTTTACCCCAGGTCACATGTTCAAGCTTTTTCCCTGCTACCATGAAACCTGGAAACATACTTAAAAGAAAAGAAAAGAAGCTGAGATTCTCATGACTCCAAGGAGCTGGGGCTTTAAGAAAGACTCCAAATATCATGAGACTCATGATGAAATTTCAAGAGTGGGCAACACTAAGTGTGACTGCCCCCGTTTTATGGAAGGGGAATGGAGGCACAGAGAGGTTTGGAGCCAGACTTTCAAGATTTTCAGGCAAGATTTTCAAGTGCTCAACATGTACAATTGGAGTCAGATTTTCCAAACAGATCAGCTCCCATTGGGAACCCAAATAAGACCCAGATTCCCAAGAGTGCTAAGCAGCACCCAGTAGCAACCATTGTAGCACTTACAGCCAGATTTTCAAAAGAGCTCAACATCTAACATGTTGACCACTTTTGAAAATTTCTCTCTTTATTTTGGTGCCTAAATGGGAGCTGAGGTCTTTGGAAAATCCAGACCCAGTTGTGGGTCCTGAGCATTTTTGATAATCTGACTCTATGGCCCAGATCCTCAAAGGTATTTAGGTATCTAACTCCCACCGAATCAGGAGAAGAGCTCAATTTCCAGTGAGATATGATGAAAGAAAGACAAGGAAACAAGAACGGGGAATTCAGGCTAAATGTAAAGATAGAAAGAAAGTCCTTTGGACTTCAAGATATATGAGGCTCTTATTCTGCATGCAACTTACATTGTTAGTAAGAGGAGTTGCACACTAGATTCTCCTCTCTGATCTTCAGTGCTGATTTCTTTTCCATTGTACTAGTTTTGTGGGCTTATACATGCATCACGTGAGTATGGAATATACAACAGAACTACAGGCAATGTAGATGTAAGAATTTTACCTTCATGGTGGAGTTCTAAAACAAAGCCAAGTAAATGGGTGTTTTGCAGAACTGCTATGCAGGCACTTAAGGAGACTGAATCCACACCAAGCCAGGGGCAAAATGACTTTCTATTTGGGTTCTTACACTGTGATCATCACTGTTATATCTGAAGGCACCTGCACCACCACCAGGGCTTCAGCTGAAACAGGGTCTGGATCATATTTATGTGGATCTGGTGGAGCACATTTCTGCAACAGGTTGAGGTGGAAAGTCCTCCTGCACAGCAGGTCCATAGCTGCTCACACCCTGCACAGTGGAACTAAGCCAGCTCTGTTACATTCAGGGGCCTCCCACAGACCCCGCATTTCACCCCATGTTAATAAAAACTAGATTGTAACTCATTTATCTTTCCTGAGAGGTGACTACAGCGTGGACCTGATCCACAGCCCATTGAAGCCAGTGGATGTCGTCTTACTGGATCAGGGCCAGGTTGTGCTACCCTAAAAGGACTATTTGTGGGAGGAAATACATGTCAGGATGTAGAGTTTAAGATTGTGCAATCTGAGGTTTACCAGCTCAAAGCAGCTCATATTTCACCCAGGACAAAGTTGTGTCACAGTTTTTATGTAACCTGTTTCTACTTATCCTCTGTAGCTTTATTTCTGTGCGGATGGTTTAAATGATCAGTATAACCCGAAAAGAGAAAACAAGATCAGATGGGTCACAAACTGAATTTCAGAGGTTGAATTTGGAATGAAATTAACAAAAAACAACAAACTACCAAAATCTCTTTGATATTGTAGAGACCTAAATAATATTAAATAAAATAAGTTTTGTTCTTTTCAAAGCTTACTGATTATGTATGAAATCAATAAAAATTTGGTTTCACACTTACTAGAAAAAGAGATTTTCAAAAGGACCTAAGGAATTTAGGAGCATGAATCCTATTGAAAGATAATAGGACTGTGCTCCTAACTCCTGTAAGTACTTTTGAAAATCTCCCCCCATAGTTTTTAAATAGTGAATCTACATTAAATAGATTTTGTTCCAGCAAAATATGTAGGCTTGTTCTAACTTCTTTTAATATATAGTACACACACACACACACACACACACATATATATAATAAGATAGCAAATTTAAAAAACTGGTACAGCAAAGCAGCTATAGCTAGATTAATTTAAGAGTAAATCAAGGGTAAAAAAGCAACTCTAAATAAAAAAAATATGCAAAATTTAGAAAAACTCAAGGCAGGAAAAAACAACTTTAAAAACATAATCCAATTTGCACACCACGTAGAAAAATAACATCTTGTAAGAAAGGTTTTATTTTACCTAAGAGCACTGAACAGACAGAGAACTGGAAAAAAATAAATCCCTACGGAGTATCCTTTAAATAGTGTGCCCTTAATTTATTCAAATTTCCTACAAGAGATTTTAATTAATTATTTATTGAATCTCTGGCATGATAATCTTATGATAATCTTTTGGTTGAGCCATACGGCAATACCACCAAATAGGCTCAGATCTAATTCTCTCAGAATAAAATTCAGGACAAAAACTGAGCAACAGCTCAAGGCCTATGCATTTATTTTTATTTAAATCCTGTACTGAAAGGCTTCCACCATTATCTTTTTTTTTTAAAGAACCCATCTCAAGGCACATTGAAGAAAAAATATACTGTGCTATGAAACAAAGTATGTTTTGAACTCCGATTTCAAATGCCTTTCAGACTTCAATTTAGCGAGCCGAGAGAAATGGACAAATCCCATGTTTTGCACGCATGTTACTCGCAAGTCAGAGTTCTTCAGCGCCTGTGTATTTCTAGTTCCTGTTAAGTCAAAGTTAATGTTTCACAATACTGTTGATGTTGATTGCTTTGAACTGCTTTTGGTCACGAAGATCGATTCACGTCTCAGGCACTGCAGCTGTCTTGAATAAAGAAGAATCTAGCCAGCAATGCATGTACTTGCCTGGGTTTTGTTTAATTATACTCCCTCTTGAGAACAATGCAGCATTTTCCAGACTGCTCTCATAAAAAAATAAAAATAGAAAGTAGTTTTTGAAAGATTCAAGCCTGCAAAGAATCAGTCTTAAAAGATGTAAACCATTGCTGAAATCAGAAACTTGTCAACATAAAATGAATTCCATTGATATTTATTCTACCAATGAGATTGCATTTCCATTTTTTACTTTTTCCATTTTGAATTTGAAATCCTACTCCAAACTGTAATTGCATTTTTACTACAAACGTATGGCTGGCCTGGCCTTAGATCCCCATGGACTTTCAGTATTGGATTTCATTATTTCTCCTTTCTCTCTTACACCATACACATTGACAGTTGCCTCTCAAACAGGATATTCTCGGTGGGCCAGATTCTACTCTCAGGCACACTGGTGTAAATCCAAAGCAATTTCTGTGGAGTGACTCTGGATTTTCACTGGTTTAGTTGATTGCAAATAAACATGGTGCCACAGTGACAGGTTCTGCTAAGACTAATGGATCTCAATTAATATTAACAATGTGTTGACTCTTTGTTTTCATCTTTTCCCCACTCAGATGTGTCTTGGAACCATATAACTAAAGTGCTGATATTCCAAGCAAAGGAAGTTGTGTGCCATGGTGGATTTCATTGCTTTGGTTTGACTACAATAATGGAAACATAACTGTTCTAGTTTTCCTTTCAGGGTTTGCCAGGGCTATTGATCTGACATCTAAGAGCCCTCCTTCCCTTTCACTGCTGTTAAAAAGCATGTTTCTCATCCTGCCCTCACCAGTCAACCAATCTAACAAGAACAGAAAGCCCATTGTCATGATTCTGTTGCTCAGAGCTCAAATTACCATGCTAAAGTTTCATATGCGTGCAGCAATCATGCCATTTCTCAACAGTTTATCAATTGTGACTTTGCATCTGGCAGGCCTGTTGTTCTGCAGAAAACAATTATTTCCGCCTATTGTATATGATGCTGCTCTTTCATTTCTGGTGCGATCCCAGTTCTCAGAAGGGCTTGGCTCCTGCCATTAGACATGGAGGTTGCTAGCTTTCATCAAGGAATAGAGCAAACGATTGACTGTTTGTCACCTTTTGCTGAGAAAGCTGGCTTGTTGCTTCCTCAACAAAGCATCATGAAACAGCTACAAAAAAGATTTTTGATGAGAAAATAAATGCTTTAATTTGTTCTAGGAACTTCTTGTTGAGGTTATAGGGTTAAAACTCGTACACAACATCACTGGGTTGCAAGTCTATCATTTGAAAGGGGCATGTTGGGCAACAATGCAAACCTTGCAGATCAAAAACCATTTCCACTTCAAAGATGCACCTGGAAGATGTTTTCCCCAGTTATAACCCTTGATATTTAGAGACCCTAGTAAAAGTTGCCCTATACACAAGCACAGTCCATGCAGTGTGCCTGTTTGCCATTGAGGGAAACCAATATCATAATAATTAAAACAATAAAAATTATTATTTAGCACTGACAATGTGCTCACAATAGTAAGACACTCCTTGTGCTAGAACGCTTACCATTTAAAACAGAGACACAAAGAAGACAGGACAACTTGGAAAGTCCAGATGTGCAGACAATTTAGAGCTGTTGAGTTCTTCTTTGGTCTTCTCCCCTCATAATGAATGTCTTGGGTCAATTTGCAACCAGTGAAGGCTCATGGCGGCCCTGTTAAAAGAAATGTCAGTGTAACCAGGGTCTGATCTAGGCCATGTTCCTGCAAGGATATGCCCGTATGTATCTTATTATCAGGGCAGGACATAAGTTTATAACATAAATCTATGTTGTTCATTGCCAAAGCATGTCACACAATGTTGTCTCCTATCTGACCAAAAACCTGTAATATAATACAACTCAAGTCTTCAAATATCATGATTCAGGCCCACAGGAAAATCACAGAATAGGGTTAAAAAGCAGGAGATATTTTTAAAATAATAAATGTGTTTTGCACCTTAAGGGTTCCCATTTTTAAGCTTTCCCCCTCACAAACTGTAGGGCCAGAAACATTCTGCTTTTTAAAATAAAAGCCAAGATTCTCTTGTATTCACATGAATAGCAGCAGTTAGGACTTTAAGAAAAACAGCAAATATCAGCAGACTCACCATAAAGTCTTGAGAGTTGGCAACACTGGTCATAAATTGATCCATTCAAAATAAAATGCACTGCATCAAAGAGTTTGAACAAGACAATATTCAAATGCACTCAGCCAAGTAGGGAAGGCTGAAATTCACTCATTCTGTCCTATATTTCAAATTTAGCCCTAGGCAGAATAACTGCAAGCTAGTATCACCCCAGGCCATGACAACGCCAAAGTAAACTAAACTAATTTTTATGGCATTATCTTCTTGTGGGTTTTCAGAGGAAAATTCGTCCCTGATTTCTCATCAGATTTGAACAGGAGTGAAGGGACACGGCAACTGAAATATCTTCTTATCCACTAGAGGGAGGTACCTCCATATTAGGATAGAGCATAAAGGCACAAAGGCCCTTCAAAAAAAGAAAGCCCTGCATGCACATGAATTGCAAAGTAACATTCATGTTGCACATTACCTAGCAAAAATAATAACCTGTTGGTTCATTTAATGCTCATATGTAAAAATGACACATTATGTAACAAATTAATTTTTAAATTGAATGGCAACAGAACTCAGCTTATCTTACTACAAAGTTCATTGTTGTTTAATTAGAGTGCCACTTTACTGCTTAATAGACTCACAGGAAATTGTTCTAGAAGAATAATTAAAGAGAATAAAGGTTAGATTCAGATTTCTGGCAAAGTTGTATTGCCTTTACATCCCTTAAAACATGAATCCCATTAACCTTTCATGAAACATGTTAAATTGCTTTCAGTTAACTGTCATTCTAATTAAAACTGAGTCATAAAAAGAAGTCACTTATTTAATGCCATATCTATGCCTGCACACTCACACTTATGATTTTGCATTCTTCTTCTCTACATACACTAATCACTAAGGACAATAATGTCAAAAAATAGGTCTACACTTGGAGGGGGGGGGGAAGAATCGATCTAAGTTACGCAACTTCAGCTACGTGAATAACATAGCTGAAGTTGACGTACATAGATCTACTTACCGCGGTGTCTTCACTGTGATAGGTCAACAGCTGACGCTCCCCCGTCTACTCCACCTACGCTTCTTGCTCCGGTGGAGTACCAGAGTTGATGGGAGACCGCTCGGCGGTTGATTTATCGCGTCTTCACTAGACACGATAAATCGATCCCCGCTGGATCGATCACTCTGGAGGTAAGTGTAGACATGCCCATATAGATACTTATCTCTTGAAGCACTTAAGGCTTAACCTTTAAACATGTGAGTTCCATAGACTTCAACAGAACTACTCAAATACTTAACTTTATGCATGTGCTTAAGTTATTTGTTGTATAGGGGACTGAATCTTTAATTCACATAAAATTATAGGGACTCAAGTATGGCAGGACTGAATAGTACATGTCACTTTTTGGGCAGAGGCACTGGATTTTTAGTTTAACTCTCTTATTAGATTCATGCTTGGTTTATTTTTTTTTTTTTTTAGTAAATTTAAGGATAAAAATAGTAGTTATATGCCTTTAAAAGCTCTTTATAGGTGTATGTGTGGGGGGGGGAAACAAAGAAAAAAATCTTGCCAACTCAACTGTGCTTTGAATATAGAACATTTGCACAGTGGCTTCCTACTCTAGGCAAGTGATACAGAATTTGATTCCATATTTCACTGTAACCCTCTTGTCCCAATGTTTCAAGCTGTTGAAACCACAAAGCATTTTCTAAAAAAGAACTTAATGGGAAACCTGGGTATAAAACTGAACTCTTCAATATTTCGAAAAGACTTGCATTTAAGCAATATTCCAGACATCACATCCAAAAAAACCTTAATAGTGCAATTTAAATATATCATAAATTAAAGGACCCTCTTAAATTTTGTTAAAGAATAACCACCAGAAAGAAAAGAAAAAACATGTTCGTGACAAGGGGTTAACTACAATGATTCTGTTTCCCAGCTGTGTTCTAGCACTTACTGCCCATATCTCAGCTGGCTTAATCTGCCCATCCTGCTGTATTGCTGAAGGCTTAAATATCCTGGATGGCATTTGAACTTCTTAAGTACTTGTTCTGGAAATCTTCCTACTGGCTGCTTTTATCAGCCAGACACTCTAATCTATTCTCAGTGAAAGATTATTTTTTTAATATATCACAATTCTTCCACTGACAGGGACAGGGTCTGCCTCTTACAAGAGAAGCCAGGGGTTCTACTCCCTCATCTGTGTTTCCCCTGAGATCTGTACATGTCTCATAGGAGCTACAGGAAGCAAGGAATATGATGTCTGTTGCCTCTGCTCTGTTACATTGCCCAAGCAGCTTCTGCTGGTCCCCGGAGAGCACTGGTTCCACAGAAGCCACGTTTCCCATAGCTCCCAAGACTGTGGCTGTCCCATGAGGGGTAGCACAGCATGGAGGGGAAAGCAGCTCCAGTTCTCTTTTCCCAAATATATTTGGCTGAGATAATCTCTCTCGTGTAAAACTGACCATCACAGCTCTGTGGAACACAAATGCCAGAGGAAAGGATTATAAAGTGTGGATGGGGTGGGAAGGGAACATGCTGGCTCGATAAAAGTTCCCCTTCAGTGGGTTCACAGATGGAAGCATTGGGGACTTTAGTTATTTATGAATAGAAAATTCCTTCCAAACACAACATAAAAGGCAGAGCTGCCGAGATGAGATTGTTTAAAGCTGATTTTATCTGGCTGCCTTGTAGAGCTGGTCAAAAGTGTCAAAACCCTATCAATTTTTAGGTTGGTTTTGCTTGGTTTTAGTTTTTTTTTAAAAGAGAAAATGTGTTTTCAACTAAATATTTACAAAAAAATTCCATGTTCATTGACAGTTTTTAGATTTTCATTAAAAAACAAAAAATGTTCAGTTTGGGGCATTTTTTCTTTTTTTAAAAAAACAACCCTCCCCTCAATTTTGAAGAAAGATAATGTCCAAACCAGCTCCACTGCCTTGTCTGCTGCTTTCAGATAGCACAGGTGCTTTTGCCAGAGTCTAAACAATGGCCATTCTGCTTTACCCTGTATGTCCCAGCTTATTCACAGAGAGCTGAATAAACGACTTGCACATTCCTTGAATACTGTTTTATTAGTTTTAAGGTGCAGGTTCTGTTCTGGGCTTAAGCTGAAACAGAAGATACTCACCTAATATAAAAAAAAATGTTGCAGAGGAGTTTGGAGCTGCAGAGCTGTGACTGAATAGAGTGGAGATATGTAGCGCAGCAGATAGAGTTTAATGTCATAGCTTTCGGTTGAAAAGTAGAGGATTTTGACCTAGTACATCAGCCTCCACTGCCTGAAAACTGTAATTAACTTTCACTAAAATGCAGCAGGCTAATGGATTTCCTATGTAGCCTATCATTTAATTTAAAACTATAATGAAACTGAAAAGCTCCCTGTCCTAACAGCAGGTTGTGGCAGCACAGGAGAAAAGAACATAAGGATTAGGTGGGTGTACTTTTAAAACATAGCAGAATCTTGCTGGAAGGAAACATTTCTTTGTAAGAATACAATGGGAATGGTGAAAATAATTGTGGAGGACATCTAAGAGTGCAAGAACAATATTTTAAACTGAATAGACCAGAAAGGGTGCATTCCTGCCTGGGGATATACAGGCCTATTCCTTGCTTATCCCATTTAGCAAGCCACTTTCACACCACTTCCGATGTAGAAGCAGCCTACCCAGTGCAACAGTGGGCTAAATGATGCTGTGAGCTGCTCAGGGCTTGCTCATATCCTGCTTGCTAGCCCCTGTCCTTCCTTTGCAGTGGCCACGCAGTGGTGTAACTGACATACGGGATTATGCCAAAATTTCCAAAAGTATTCACTAATTTAGGGAGCCTCTGTGTTTGGGGGTGTAAACTGGGATACCAAGACATTCCAATGGGCCCATAAAGTCAGACTCTGTAGGACTGAATGACCTGCATGGGATGTTCTGCATTCTAGTGTACTTAGCCAGGGCCTTACATTCAGGTGACGTAAACTCTAATCTTACTCCTAACATTCAAACCGTGTGGCCGCCTAACTCCGAGCCTCAGTTTCCCCATCTTTAAAATATGAATAACACTAGTATAGTATTTGCCTGCAGATGTCTCAAGATCTGGTTAAATAGTGTTTGAAAAGACCTATTAAATACAAAGTATTCATAGATGCCAAGGTCAAGAGGGACCATTGTGATTATCTCAATCAGTGGTGGGCAACCTGCGGCTCGCGGGCTGCATGCGGCCCGTCAGGGTAATCCGCTGGCGGGCCGCAAGACAGTTTGTCTACATTGACCATCTGCAGGCACGGCCACCCACAGCTCCCAGTGGCGGCCGTTTGCCATTCCCGGCCAATGGGAGCTGCGGGAAGCGGTGCAAGCCACAGGCACGTGCTAATGTAAATAATCTGTCTCGTGGCCCACCAGCAGATTACCCGGATTACCCTGATGGGCTGCATGTGGCCTGCGGGCAGCAAGTTGTCCACCACTGATCTAGATTGACCTCCAGTATAATACAGGCCATAGAAATTCCCAAAAATAATTCCCAGAGTATATCCTTTAGGAAAATATTGCTTTAAAGATGGAGTGATGGAGATGGAGAATCCATCACAACACTCGGTAAATTGTTCCAACAATTGGTTATTCTCACATTAAAAAATGTATGCCTCATTTCTAGTCTGAATTTGTCTAAGTTTCAGCCATTGGATCGTGTTATACCTTCCCATGCTAGACTGAAGAGCCCATTATTAAATATTTGTTCCCCAAGTAGGTACTCAGACTGTAATCAAGTCACCCTTTAACCTTCTCTTTGTTAAGCTAAATTGATTGAGGTCTTTGAGGCTGTTTTTCTAATCCTTTAATCATTCTTGTGGCACTTCTCTGAACCCTCTCCCTTTTATCAACATTCATGAATTATGGGCACACAGTATTCCAGCAGTGGTTACACCAGTGCCAAATATAGAGGTAAATATGGAGGTCAAATAACCACACTACTCCTATTAAAGATTCCCCTTTTTATGCATCCCAGGATCACATTAGCTCATTTGGCCACAGAGTCACACTGGGAACTCACGTTCAGCTGCTTATTCATCATGACCTCCCAAATCTTTTTCAGAGTCACTGCTTTCCACCATAGAGTCCTACATCCTGGAACTATGGCCCACGTTCTTCATGCCTAGATGTATATATTTTAGCTGAATTTAAAATGCATATATTTTGCTTGCACCCAGTTTACCAACTGATCCAGATCACTGTGTATCAGTGACCTGTCCTCTTCATTATTTACCACTCCCCCAATTTTTTGTGTCATCTGCAAACTTTATCAGATATGATTGTATGTTTTCTTCCAGGTTATTGATAAAAGTGTTAAATAGAATAGGGCCAAGACCCAATCCCTGTGGAATCCCGCTGGAAACACATCTACTCGATGAGGATTCCCTGTTTACAGTTACATTTTGAGACCTATCAGTTAGCCAGTTTTTAATCCATTTAATGTGGGCCATGTTAATTTTATATCATTCTAGTTTTTTTTTAATCAAAATGTCATATGGTACCAAGTCAAATGCCTTACAGAAATCTAAGTATATTACATCAACACTATTACCTTTATCAACCAAACTTGTCATCTCATAAAAAAAAGATATCAAGTTAGTTTGACAGGATCCATTTTCTGTAAACCCGTGCTGATTGGCGTTAATTACATTACCCTCCTTTCATTCTTTAAGAATTAAGATCAGTATTATTACAGCCAGTCAATGGTAGAGATGAAATATGTTCTCAGGAGTTCCCCGTTTCCATTACTTTAGGGCTCAATCCTGCAAAGTGCTGAACACACTGGCTCTATTCCAGCAGGTGATTGGTCCTACAATGGGACTACTTGGGTTTAAAGTTAAGCACGTGCTTAAGTGCTTTGCTGGATCAGGGGCACAGTGTGCAGCCCCTTTCAGGAGTGAGCCCTTAAATCACTGAATAGGGGCTGCTAGAGCCATGTTAAAGATTGACACTTAAAAGATAATGCAGGGGATTTTCAAACATTCATATTTTCTACCAAAATATTCTGAAACTGCTCAAAGCGCATTCTTCTCTTTATGGGTTGTGCACATGTAATATTTTAACTGTAAAGGATTGAGCCATTTTTGAGTAGCCTACTCACTGCTCAGTGCCCATCCACTTCCCCCAAACAATGAGAACAATTTCTTACGTTGGGAGAATGAGTTCTTCTCCCTCGTCTCATAACTCAGAAACAGCAGAAAGGATTTTATTCAAATTTTTTTTCTACATTGGAAATCTCTCTTACGCAGGAAGTATTCTCCAGGAGCTATTTCCATGCTACTAGCCCATTGCAAAGGAGCTGCAGACGGATGAATAACCAGACCCCTTATCTCCTGTTTCCAATCTGGCATACTGTTCACTGCCCTGCTCTTAGCAGTACAAAACTGAACATTTAAATGCAAAGACACAAATACCCTTTTTACGTTTTTCCTGACCTTACGTACACCTCTTCAAAGGGATTGAGTTTTCTGTGACAGTGCCAGCCTCACAGTTGAAGGATCAGAGCTTTACAGGCTGCTACTGTGACTTTAACTTCCCTGCAATCTCATTTTCGGAACCATACAGCCCCCACGTGATTTAAAAATATTTACAGTGAAGATAGCAAGCCGAATCCTTCTCTTGGAACTATTCCAGTTCTCTGTACACAGATATTGTTCAACTCCAGGCATTTTTATATCGTGCTTGGAACTTGTCCGTCATTTCCCTTCCATCCTTTTTTCTCTTGTTTTTTTGAGAGATGATAAACTTATACAATGCATTTTTTTAAAAAAATCTGTACTTGCTATAAGTAAAATTACTTCCCAAGTATTAAGCACATTTATTCTTCCAAATGGTTCTGAATTCAAATATACTGGCTATGAATAATTTCTGAGGCCCATGTAATATTTATGGAAGAAATCCAAAACCCCATATCATGTTTGCAAAAGCAAATCACAGAGAGCAGAGATTACTTAGCCACTGAACCATAATAGGCTAATATTTCTGTTTGCAGATTGTGTTTCACCAAGCACAGGCCTGGCATGAAAGCCAGTGGCAGCAACATTGAGTTGGCCAGGCTGCCACTGTTGGGCGCTCATTTACTATGGTGACGGGGGCCATACAAGTACCTTAGATAAGCCTGCTTGATGCTGAGCTTGAGGGCAAGGGTGGCTGATGGAGCCTGGGGCAACCTGATGGCATGGTAAGATTATTAGCACCCAGATGTAAGTGTTACACTGTACTAGAGTAGGTGTAGCGCTGTAATGCGTATGCAGAGTGATCTACACTTCCAGGAGCCCCACACATTCACCCAGCCAGCCACAACGCCGTCTGAGAGTAACATGAGTCAGAAGCAGATTATACGGAGTTAAAAGAACTTAAATACATGCTTGTTGCGCTATTCCTAGAAGGAGTTTCAATTACAAAATTTCACCCAAGTCAATGAAATGTTAGATGATGATCATTGCAATAGGCATCAGGTGCTGCACACCACTTAAGACTCGTGGAGGGGTGTGCAGAGACGACTGCAGGCAGAGACAGAGGTAGGATCCATGCCGGTTGTGAATAGACTAGCTGAGGGAGAATTTGGGGGCAGGCTGCAGGAAGGGTGCAGAAGACCTAAGACTACATTGATTCAGTGGCCCAAAATCCCCACATTGGTGATGCCTAGGAGACCCTATTCTGCTCCCTCACACAGTGGGTGAATTCCATCTTACTAGTGGGATGGGTATACTCTGATTACTCTGGCTTTGGATAGGGAGCAGTGAATTTCACCTGAATAATACTGTTATTAAAGCAGATAAAATCTGGACTGAAAAAACAAAAACAAAACAAAAACAGGAAAGCAGAAGAATGTCATCATGAAAGAACTCAACTACAATGGGTATGGTTTGGAATCAGAAGGTTGGTGCATCAGATAGATGTAAAGTGTAGTTGTGGTAGAAGAGAAACTGAAGAGATGTGGGAAGAGGAGAACATACCACTTCCACAAGGTTGATTTAAAGCTAAGGGCAATGCAGACAAAAACAGGACATGAGAATCGGGGATTGTGAAATGTCAGACATGACCAGTGACAGGAAAAGAGGGAGAGGATTGCTGACATGAGCCTGAATGACAAATAAAAATGACACTACCTGACAAGGGGAGTGAATGAAGGATTTTTGATCCAGAGTCTTATTGACATCATGATTACTAGTGAGGGGAAAAAATTCCTCCTCAGTATTTATAAGCAGTTTTGACAAGCTGAATTTTAGTACACTAAATAATCCTCTCCTGCTGAGAAAAGAGCAATAAAATGGCCTTTTCTTCCTCTGGAAAAGGAAGCCACAATCCCAGTCCCTGACCTGCACGAGTATAAAGCTTTCAGACAGTGTCACCAGGGGGTATATATGGGTGGGAATATGACTCTTCTCCTCTCTTGCACTGGCTAGCAAACCACAGTGAGGGGTAGGGAAGGACTGAGGGAAGGGGAAGGGTGGATCAGTGGTTATAATGCTAGCCAGAGATCCAAATTCAATTCCCTACCCTCCCTTCCTGTGTGACCATGGACAAGTCACTTAGTGTCAGTTTCCTACCTGTAAAATGTGGATAATCATATTTACCTACTGCCAGGGCAGTTGTGAGGCAATCATATATTATAGTAATGGGGGGCCATACAGGTATCTTTAGTAGATAATATACATTTGGACTCTTCCAGTAGCTTTAGCAGAAGACACTGCATGTGCTGTCCATCAGTGCCTGAGGCTATGTCTACACTAGAGAGCCTATAATGGCACAGCTGTACCAATACATGTAAAATCTCTCATGTAGCCACTCTGAGCCAATGGGAGAGAGCTCTCCTGTCAACATAATTAACCCACATCCAATGTGCAGAAGAAGCTCGGGCGGGGGGGGGGGGGGAGAGGAGGAGGGGGAAGCAGAATATTCACACCCCTGAGCAACATAGGTTTTTGCCAACATAAGTGATAGCCTAGACATGGTCTCAGAGACATTCTGTCTTTCACAGGAAGAAAGCTGCCAGGAGCTGACAGTGTGCAGAGCTCCTCCTCAGTTTCTCATAACAGACTGTTGCTTAGCCACAATATAGCCCTTACAGTCTTCATAATTCCAGATGTCAACATGTGGTTAATCCTTGTGCGGGCAGAGGGCCTGAAATGTCCATATGTGATTACCATACCAGGATGCCTAACCGCAACTCCTTGCTGACTGCCCAGTAGACATAGAAATTCTTCATAGCCTTGATTTCCCTTCAGCATTGATCACTCCGGTGTTTTCATATTAATGACAATATTTAAATGACTATTTTTGTTTAAAGGAGTAAAATGTACAGAACTAAATCTATGCTTACAACTGAATTTACATGCTGGCAGAGTAGGTCTTATGAACTAGGGCAATATCCTCAAGAGACTTTTTAATAAGAATTTAAAATTAGATTTTCTTTGTCCTTTTCACTATGTTTCTACTTCTAATATAGTTTGTTTCTTAGGGCTGGTCTATACTTAGCCGCTAGTTCGGCGGCTGGAAATCGAACTTCCTGGTTCGATTTATCGCGTCTGGTCTGGAAGCGATAAATCGAACCAGGAAGTGCTCGCCGTCGACTGCGGTACTCCAGCTCAACGAGAGGAGTACCGCGGAGTCGACGGGGGAGCCTGCCTGCCGCGTGTGGACCGCGTCTGAACCGCGGTAAGTTCGAAGTAAGGTATGTCGACTTCAGCTACGTTATTCACGTAGCTGAAGTTGCGTACCTTACTTCGACTTGGGGGGTTAGTGTAGACCAGGCCTTAGTGACAATCCAGAGAGCCCTCCTCTTGCTAATTTAACACCTGTGATGTCTCACATATGTTATTTAGAGCAGTGTAAAAAGATCAACAAGCTTCACATGAAGATTTTTTCCAACCTTTCATTTTGGATGATTACATGTGCCTGAAATTTATGTTTTCAATGAAATTTCCCTAGATTTTTTTTTCTAACTTTAAAACTAATAAAGAAACCCGAAGAGTCTCCTGTGGTCAGTTTCATGATTGTGACAATATGGATGTAAATGACTATCATCCCTCACAGAAATATTTTTCTTGTGAATTGTAGGGGAACAGAGAGGGTATTTGGTGATGAGCAGGTGTGGCACTCTGTACTTCGAAGCAGACCCTGGAACCCCCACCCCCCATATCCACCCCTGCCATATAATTATGATATATTTCATACAAAGCATGCCATGTAAGATATCATATGAAAGGTCATGATCTTCTGAAACCCATTGTTCTGTCCAAATATGTATTTCATTCGTTTGTATGAAGTTATGAGATTTCACTGTATGGTTGTTATTGAAATATGTTGTAAGTTTGAGAGTCTCTGCTGCTGGTTTCCCAGTGACAGCCTGGGTGGTGATCCACACTCAGGAAGGTGTTAAGCAACCATTAATCAGCAGAAGAATTGTAATTAAGGGATTTACACTGCTATAAGAGGGCAGTGCAAGCACCACACATTCAGGGATTGCTCAACTCTGTAACTCAGCAAAGCCCACCAGGACATGTCTGGGCTAGAGTTTTCCAGGCACATGGACTGAGGATATAAAATAGGGGACAGTGGTATCATATTTTCGCCTTTCTCCTCCCCTACCTACACTGGAAGCAACAAGAATGCTGAGAAGACAAAGACTTGAATTGAGGAGACTGGTCCCAGGCTTAAAGGGGAAGCCTGTGTATTAAGAATTATAACATCTAATGGGGTGAGAAAACTGCTTGATCCGAATACTGCCTAGTCTAATAAGGTTTAAGATTTACACTGTGTGCTTACATTTTATTTTCTTTGGTAACTATTTCTGACCCTTTTTGCCTACCACTTATAATCACTTAAAATCTATCTTTCTATAGTTAAAATATAAAACAGATTTATTTACCTAAAATAGTATTTGTTGGTTAAAGTGCTTGGGAAATCTCAGCTTAGTTTACAAAGGCTAATGTGTGTCCTCTCCATGTCGAGGGAGGGGTGGACTGGGTAATAAACTTACACTGGTCAGAAGCCTGACCAGTACAGTTCTGGGGTGCAAGACTGGAGGCTTGGGCAGGATTGGCTGGTGCCTTTCTCTGTGTGATTCGTGAGTGGCTCTGGGAGCATTCATGCAATATAGCTGCGTGTGGGGCTCCACATGGTGTTGTACTGAGTGATAACAGCACCTGGAGGGGTTTGCTGCTTGTCACTAGCAAAGCATTATGAAAGACAGCCCAGACTGGAGCATTAAGGGGGCACAGCAGTACCCCAGTTCCAGGCTCTACCTCAGGGATCCCATCACAGCAGGGAAGAAGATAGAGAAGTTTATTATGCTATTGTTACTTCATCTTCTCCAAATTTCCTCTTCCTAAACTGATCCAGTGACAAATCACACATATGGAGGCAGAGGTCAGACTACTGGTTCACATCTCTATTGTAAAGTGACTTGCCCACCCCACAGCTTCTTAAATCACCAAATGAGAATGGTGATAAAACAAATGCCAGCACTCCCACAGCTTTGCATTAAGGGCTTGATCCAAAGCCTACTGAAGTCTATGGGAGTCTTTTGGATAAAGCACCTCACTTATGTTGCAAAGGTAGCATGTTCAAATCACCCAGAGCTCATTTTTAATTAGAAATTATTCTTATCTTATATGCTTTCAGTATCAAATGGATCACCATTTAATTCTGAGCTCCAGGAAGTGGACCAAGTTAAATTTGTCTCATTTTTCTTTCCCATTGAAGTCCTTGATGGGACTTAGGCATGTGCTTTAATGTTTTTGTGAATCAGTGCATTTAGAATTTCTAAGGTGCTCATCACTGCAGTATTTTGGTGCCAGGTATAAACTGTACCTCAGCTATTCTTCAGGATAAAGATCTAGTTCTAATGTGGGCTGTTTTTTTCCAACTATCATAATCTTGCTATAAAACATTTCTAAATCCCTGTAAATGTGCACAGTGAAACTTTTTGTTTTTGATGCAAAATATTTTAAATCAGAGCCAGAATCCAGAGACACTTCCCCTTGTTCTTTTAACCTGAATTGGTGTATCTTGAAGTCAATGGGACTCCATGGGGTTCAGAGCTTCACCTGCATGCAGCACATTGCAGCATTGGGCATTATTCTGCTTAGGGCCGACTATGACCCTTCCAGTAGTATGCAGTTACTCACACAGTGGGGGTAAGACGTTCACAATCTGCTTTTGATGTGGTTGGATTTACTGTATTGAAAGCACGATAATGAAAACTTGAGTGATTCCAGAGAGATTTTTTCTTTCCTTTCCATTTATAAACAGTTTCAAATTGGTTTAATACAAGGAAATTGCTCTTGCCAGTAGCCGTCTTGCCTACCTTAATGGAGAATCTGTTTATGCTGGAATGCTTCTCTCTCTCTCTCTCTCTCTCTCCCCCCTTTTTGGTGTTTCTTTATCTTCAAAGAATCCTCTTTTCAATGAGAGATAATAAATGCTGCCAAAAGAGATGCTAGCCTGGTCCATTACCTTTTCATATGGCATATCCTTATTGCACTTTAAATTGGCAGATGAATCTTTTAGCACAATGCAGCCAGACATTCACATATCTGTTGTGCCTTGATATAAATAGCTTTTCCCATCAAAACTTGCTTTCCTAGCCCTTTCCTCTTCTATTTCGTATCTCTTTATTCATTTTCTTCCTTTTTTTCTTCTTTTCCCTTTCTGTCCTCCTGTGTTGTCCTTATTTCCTTCACTCTTTTTTTACATATAGGAACAAAAATACTTGTAGTATCAGTCAGTTTCTTAATCTTAAACTGCAAGTGGTGCTGGGCCTGATCCCACTGCAATCAAATAATGGGCTTAATCTACAGCAAGGGAGATTTAGGGTAAATATTAGGAAAAACAATGGGTGGTGGGTAATGGAGGGGCGGGGCCTTGGGAGGAAGAGGTGGAGCAGGCAAATAGCCTCCCTGAACAGGGGGTGTTCGTGCTGTCCATGGGAAAAGTTTTGTAATTATAAGGGTAGTTAAGGTCCGGAATGGGCTTCCAAATGTTGTGGAATCCCCATCATCAGAGTTTTAACAGGCTAGACAAATACCTGTCAAGGACGTTGTGATAAGTGAAGGTGTGTGTGTGTGTGGGTTTCTCTTTTATGGACACTCAGCCAGCCAGGTGCTTGTAACCTTTAAGCTGAACTTCAAGAACCTATCTTGATGCTTAATCCTTGTAATTGTTTTTTTTTTTAAACCTAGCAAAAAGCCTAAACTTTAGATGTATTTTCTTTCTTTTTGTTTTTAATAAAATTTACCTTTTTTAAGAACAGGATTGGATTTTTAATTAGCTGGTGGCAACAGCTGATTTCCTTTGTTTTCTTTCTTAGCTCTTCCCTGGAGGGGTTGGGGGGCAAAAGAGCTTGAGGGAAGTAATTCCTAAGTGCACCTTCCTAGGTCCTCAAAGGGTTTTTTGCACTTGGGTGGTGGCTGCATCTACCAATGCAAGGTCAGAGAAAAGCTGTAACCTTGGAAGTTGAATACAAGCCTGGAGTGACCAGTATGAATTTTTAGAATCCTTCTGGGCCCCCACCTTCTGCACTCGAAGTGCCAGAGTAGGGAATCAGCCTTGACAGATGGTCTAGGTTTAGTTGGTCTGTTCTCACTGAGGGACTGGAGTTGATGACTTCTCAAGGTCCTGTCCAACTCTATGTTTTTATGATTCCACAAAATCAATGGGAACCTTCCCATTGCTTTCAATGGAAGTAGAACTGGGCCCATGAAGAGCTAATGTATTAATTCAACCAATCCATTGACCTTGTTCTATTGGCCAGCTATATCTATCACAATGCAGAAAATGTTGTTTCTCAGGAGAGAGTGTTTGTTGGAAGATGGAGATTCATGATAGGATTTTCAAAAGTGTTCAGAGTTGGCCTAGCTCTGTTCCCATTAATGTCACTGGGAGTTTTACCATTGAAAATTGAGCTCTTTGGAAAATGCCACTCTGACTATATCAGAAATTCAACAGGACACTTACGAGTGTGCCAATGTAACCCACTGGTTCATGCTTCTCTAACCAGTGGGTTACCCAAAATTTTATCCTGACTAGGCCACTGAAACTTGTAATGATTGATTTCACACCTCCATTCCAGGGATGTTAAATAGATAAAATAGAATTTCCTTGCATTTTCACCCAAAATTCAAACTAAACCATTTTGGTTAACTCCTATTCTTTTATTTTTTATTTTTATGGTCCTTTGGATATTCTTCATTTCCATTTGGAACCATAAGCAAAAATAGTGTAGCATTTCTAGCCTACCTGGAAGTATTAAGTACACGAGCTTTCTAAGGAAAGCCTGTTCCCACAAAATTTCCAGACCAGCTTTTACAGACAAAACCAAGTCAAGTATCTGAATTTTTGAGTGCTTATCCCAACCAAATCTAGCTCCATACCTTTTGAGGTCCTTTCCTAGGAACTTTTGCCCTGTATCATCTAGAATATTGTCGCATGGAAAAAGCACTATATCATGGAATGCATCTATTAGCTAAATAAGGACAATTTCTCCATTTAATTGGGCTTTAACACAAAGGTATCTGAGCACAGTCAAGCTGAGAAAAATGAAGCATTAATACTCTTAATTAAAACCTGGATATCTAAAACTTGGTGGGAGAAAAGACGAACATTTTAACTAGCTATTTTGAAGGGTTACTCTGCTTTGGGCTTCTGAGACAGAAAGAACTCTAATCTCTTACCAGTGACCTCACAGAGACTATAGCAGCCATTTTAAAATAAAACCTTTTTCTTCACAGTAAATCCTGTCAAACATTTACATATGTGAATAACTTTCCTCATCTGAGAAGTTGCATTGGCTGTAGCGGGATTAAAAGTTACTCCCTTAAGTGTGTGTTTGCAGGTTCAGGTCATAAGAATTGTACAGGGAAACAGTCTAAGGAAGATGATTTTTTTTAAAAATCAGCTTTAAAAAAATCAGGGACTTTTGCTTTTACAATTCATAAAACTGTTCTTGTGATATAAAGACAAATGAAAGGGAGCCATTTTAAACAGGAGTACAGAACTCCAGTCTCTATATCAAATTTATATAATGAACAATCTAAATCAAGCTAAAAAAGAGTTGTGATGCATTTTATTTTAGAAAGTACACTGAAAAAGAAATAGAACCAGAAGTAATAAAGGAAAAGTCTTAATAGTCAGTTAAAGTTCCAGAGTGAAAGCCTGATTCTACATTCTTCAGGGGGAGGGATAGCTCAGTGGTTTGAGCATTAGTCTGCTAAAGCCAGGGTTGTGAGTTCAATCCTTGAGGGGACTACTTAGGGATCTGGGGCAAAATCAGTATTTGGTCCTCCTAGTGAAGGCAGGGGGCTGGAACTCAATGACCTTTCAGGGTCCGTTCTAGGAGATAGGATATCTCTATATATTTAAGTCAATGGGAGTTTTGCCATTAACTTCAATGAGCCAACATTTTATCCTTAAATCATGAGATTTGAAATACATAGACTCACTAGATCCTCACAGGGTGAATTCCTTTTATCTTTGCAAGGCTGATAGATTGAATACTATGTAGTTTACTGTAAGTGATACCATCTGATGAGATCTTAAAAGCCAAGCAAGGACTCATCTGCTCTGTATGGGCATTAAATATACCATAATGATTTTCATACTCTGGAGACAGTGGTCAAAATTCACCCCACACTCTCCACTTTTGTGCATGGTGCCATTTTTCTTGTTGCTCCCCTCCATTCAGAAGTGACTGCCTTTTACTAGTGCTGTGTGTAGTTTAGGAAGACAAGTATTACAACAGTGCAACATTATTCTTAGTGTCATTGTTAGGTCTGTTTTCTTGTCCTGGCCATGATTTCTGTGACATAAGCTATGACTTTTAGGATTTATTATTAAAAAACGTATGGTGGAATTTCTGAAAGTACTTAGCAATGACCTAACTCTGGTAAATGGTAAGACTCTCATTGACTTCAATGGCAGCAACATTAGATCAGCAATGAACACTTCAGAAAATCTTTCCCCTGGTCTTTGCCATCCCATCCCATCCCTTTCTCCTCCAGGGAGTTTAACAAATATTGTTCTATACAGAAGACTTACAGGGTGAGGTTTTACATAAAAGTATCAAATATAATTCAGTGGTTTAAAAGAATTTTTATTTATAAAATGAAGGATATTTGACTTTTTTGTTGAGAGAAACTCAGAAAGTTACAGTCGATCTATCACTGGCATTTGAGCCCAGAGTCTCTCACTGTTTGCCCAAGAGAATCAATGTAGATATGGAATAGAAGAGGCAACAGACATTTTGAATTTTGTGAGAATCAGCCCAGAGCATTTATGAGGAAGAGCAGCCATTCAGCCCAGCTCTTCGGGATCCCTGGGGAATGAGTGGAGCCATGTCAGTGTGGGTCTTCTTGTAAGGAAGAACATGTAAAAATGGAACCACCTTACTCAACAGATCTGCTGCCTATTCTGAAACATGCCTTTAATTGAAGTTGCGTGCCATCACTTTCCCTTACTATGATGTTTACACTTATTTTTGTGACTTAGCCATGATTTCCCCATGCTAAATGACCAACCAGTGTTATTTCTATTAAATTCCTTTCCTGGTTCCTAGTAGGATGTAATGAAAAAAAAAAGTTCTGTAAGTAGAATGGCTGCAGGATTGGGCCTAACACCAGCTGTAGGGGACACAGGCACAGTGCATAGCCAATGTAGGCACCAATCTCAGAAACACGTGAATAACTTTACTTAGATAAATAGTCCAATTGATTTCATTGAGACTACACTACTAAGATGTGTAAAATTACATTCAAAAAGTGGCTGCAGCATTAGAGCCCAACTGGTTCAAACTGTTCACTGAACAAGGGGCTCAGGAAGGAATCTGTCATCAGCCATAGACCCAGAGTTCCAGAGAGCTGAACAGAGAAGTCCACAAATGTTCTCATGGACAAAAACGTTGTTACTTCATAAATTAATTTTATTCATCAGATCATTGTAATAAGAGGTTTGAAATTTATTATAAACACAATACCTCTAGCTGTTATAGGTTGGTTATAAAGAATCCGA
Organism: Terrapene triunguis; assembly: GCF_002925995.2. Classification (NCBI taxonomy): domain Eukaryota; kingdom Metazoa; phylum Chordata; order Testudines; family Emydidae; genus Terrapene; species Terrapene triunguis. The sequence goes on along the minus strand of NW_020664471.1, from coordinate 4,721,951 downwards.
TCTGCATCTTTAAAGTATCCCACCTAATCTTTTAAAACCAGTTTAACTTTGTTTTGATTACTATTATTTTCCCTTTCATTTAACTTATTCAAAGCTAGGAATACATTAGCCATTCAATGGCCAAATTAAACGTTAAGAAATTAGAGCTAACCCCAGCTCCCATCTGTACATTTATAACTCCAAGAAGAAGTCAAGTTATTCCTAGTTGTCTCTTGTTTAGGTTGGCCATTCTAACAGGATATGAACTCAAATCTTTTAACACAATGCAGATATTTTAATCACTAGTTTGCAAAACCATGGGAGTTTGCAGGTGTTAAAAATCAGCCACCGGAGGAAGCTCATTTTGTTAGATGGATGGAATAACATTGAAAATTACAAATAGAAATGGGCTTCAAAATAATTCAGATCAGAGCTACAGAGTTCAAACAAAACTGAGGACCTGGCCTTTAGGCTCTAAACAATAGTAGGGCTGGGCCATGAGGGCCTATGAGGGCACTCAGCACTCCCCAAAGAGTGCTCAGCACTTATGGAGAACTCCCCAAAGAGTGCTCAGCACTTATGGACGAACCAGTGTTAGCATAGATGGAAGCAGGGAGGGGAGACAAGAACTGCAAAATAAAGACAAGCAGAAAGTACTTCTGAGAAGAGATCTTATATGCCTTAGTTTTCGTACAAAGAAAATGTTTAGTTGTAAACCCTTGACAAAATGAAGACTTATAGATATGTTCAGACAACGATAACTGTAGTGATGCTTCCAGGCACTCTTGAATTTAAAAGCATTTTTCATTTGGGGCAGTAGTACACCGGAGTTCTTCAGGCAGGAGCACAATTATAGTTAACACCCTCAGTTCAAAAGTTCATTCTTTGTAGTGTAAGAGTAATGAATCTGCTGCAGTCTCTACATATCAATGGAGTTCTCATCCTCTGCCAATGACAGTTTGGCTCTTCGGCTTTCATTTATGGTGGAAGAAACAGCAACAACATATGGTACCTTTTGAACACTACAAAAACCCAAAGCCTAACTAAGGACTTGTCTACATGGGAACATCCAGGAAAATTAATCTGAATTAACTAAAGTTGTGAATATGAAGTGGAGTAGTTAAACTCCATTAAACCCCTGTGTGAACACCCTCATTTAGAATTAAGGTGTCCTTAACTCAGCTGAATTTAATTTACTTTCAAAATGACCTAAGCTAAACCAAAATGAAGGCCACCTTAATTCTCAACAACAGCATCCACATGGGGTTTTAATGTTGTTTAAGGAAACCACTTCAAATTCACAGCTTTAGATAATTCAGATTAATTTTCCTGGATATCCCCATGTAAACAAGTCCTAAAACACCATCCTTTTGAAAACGATTAAGGTAAGAATTGCCTTACTGGATGAAACCCAACATCTATTCAATCCAGTATCCTGGCTCTGGCAGTAGCCAGAACCGGAAGCTTCAGAGAAAAATAGAAGCCCTGCAGTAGGCAGGTGTGAAATAATCTGCCACCCTATATCCTGGTGGTCTTTACCAAGAAAGTGTATTTGTAAACATAGAGCAGGATGGCTGTTATTTACTAAAGCTGGTCAGATAGCAGGAAAAAAATATTAGTTGAATCTGTTGTGATAAACTTCAGTAGCATTCACTGAATAATATAGTTGCAGAACACATAACAAGTATTTGGCAAACAAGCTGCTCATTGAATACTGGTGAACTTCGCTGAATATTATATTTGCTGTATACTATTGGCCCAGAACCCTTATTCACAAATACTATTTGTCAGTCCTTATTCACAGTAATTCTGTCAGCAGACCAGATTTTTCTAAGAGGTAACTGTCCACCGGGGGGGGGGGGAGGAAGAGGCTGTTCTTGCAATACACATTAGCAAAATAGAGAGGAAAATGAACAAAAGTGTTCAGGGTATTAGAGTCTTGAGTAATAAAACTAGAACTTTACATGCACTTATACATTCTCTGGAGGGAGAGGAGACAGCTCAGCCAAATCAGCTTCTTGGAATGACAGCGGTTTGGAAGGCAAAAATAATAAAATGGAAGAATGTGTCCAGGCTTCAGAACTCATCAAAAAGAAAAGGGTAGATTCTGCTCCCATCATGCAAATTCAGAACCAGGTGCAGGCTTCCAATTTGACAATTCTTGGATTGCAAGAAAATTAGCAGAGGGGCAATTTAACAGCCTCCCTTGGAAAAAACGGTTGGCAGAAGCTTTGCAGCTAAATGCACCTGACTATCCCATCAGTTGGAGTCTATGGGAACAGGAAGCAGAGGCAAATGCCAAAACTCTGTCAAAATACTATTGTTCAACTTAAGAGATAAAGTAATGTTACTACAGGACACCAAAAGAGAAAACCTTGGTTCTAGTTAAACAAAAATTTATCAAGAATCTGGAAGTTTACATCCCACTAACCTATAGAATTGGTAAAGAATCTCTTTTTTGACTCAGAATTAGCTGGCAAACTGACTGGAAGCAGAAGATTTTGTGCTGAAGCATTGTCCCATTTACTTTGCTGGAGATTATTTTGTTGTCTTGGTGGGTGTAGGGTATGGAAATGATGAGAAATTTCTACTGAGTAACTTAAAGGCAACACATTTAAAACGGATGAGAATTTTTGTACAACATTAATTCACTTGTGGAACTCACTGTAACAAGATACCTTTGAGTCCAAGAGCTCAGTCATCTTTTAGGGACATTTATAAAACACAGGATAAAAATGTATAATGGATAAAAATCCTCCTAGTTCAGGTTGTAAGACAACCACTAACAGAGGCGGGTTAGGGGAAAAGTGTCCTTGTCGGGATGTTATTCCTAAATTGTTCATTATGTTTGTTTTGTGGCTTCCTCTGGTACGGGCCAATGTTGCAGGCAGGATGGCAGACAAGATGGACCATTTGTCTGATCTAGTATGGCAAGTGTTGAGTTATTACAGAACATTACAGAAAGCCATGATTGGTTTTATACACTGTTCTTTTATAAAACTGCGCTTTATCTTATTTTGCTTTTGTCTGCACCGCTCTTTCCTGGGATCTGCTTAGAAGTGTCAAAAGTAGCAAAGCTGAGAGAACAAAATATATCCCTTGAAGTGCAGAAACTCTAAACTGAATAACTCTAAAGGTATGAAGCAAGCAATTTAAGGCCACTGTTCAGCACAGTACTTAAGTATGAAGTCATTAGGACTTTAGAATAGACAACAATAGGAATATTCATGGGCTTTATTTAAGTTAAGCTGGTTCTTCGGTGTTTTGCTCAGTCGGAGTCTGCTGTCCCTTCAAGAGTCATTGAGCTGGCAATGTGCAACATAGTTAATTTGACAAATTTTACCTCTTTACTGTTCATGGAATATCAGATTGCAATTTTCACAAATTTCTTTATCTAAGTGCCTCACAATCTTTCATGCATTTATCGTCACAACACTGTTGTGGGGCACGAAAGTGCTATTGCCCCTCAGGTGACCAAACAGCAAGTGTGAAAAATCGAGACAGGGTGAGGGGTAATAGCAACCTATATAAGAAAAAGACCCAAAAATCGGGACTGTCCCTATAAAATTGGGACATTTGGTCACCCTAATTGCCCCTTCTGAAAATGGAGAACAGAAGAACAGATATTTTAAGGCCCACATAGTTCATAGCTATTTAGGCGTTTAATTCCCATTGACGTCAATAGGAGATAAGGGTGTTTAGGAGCCTATCTTCCATTGACTTCAGTGGGAAATGAACATATAAATATCCTTGAAGATCTGGGCCTATGTGACTCGCCCAAGGTCACACAGGCATTCTGATACAGAGCAGAGAATTCAATCCAGATTTCTTCATTCGTAACCACTGGACCATCCCCTACCATACTTCCTCACTTTCAAATAGCTGGAAGTCATTTGACACAATTTTTGTGAGTTTGTTTATGGCCCACTATTTGAGCTATGTTGCTTAGTTGTGATTGGTCACATTAGTAACATGATACTGTTTCTTTTCCCTGATTGGATGAGCATTACTCTTATAATCAGGTTTTTGGTGTGAATGCTGTGACCCTAAGGGCCCCTCAATGCCAATTGGTAAAGGGGAAGACAAGAATATCCTGATTCTGGTTCACCAAAGAATACCTGTGACTTCTTAAATGACAGTCGGGGTACATACATTTCACAACGATATTAATGACAAGCATGACCCCCACTTTCATTTAAGAAGTCACATGGTAGTCTTTTGTGAACCAGAATCAGGATACACACACACACACACACACACACACACACACAGAAAATATGCTCCTAAAGTCTGTATCAAGGTAGAACTGAGAAATAGGTAAACATCCTTTGTCTGACAGAAAACCTATCTCGGTCAGCATGTAAATGAAGCATTGTAAGCTAACACAATGGAAGCACATGAGATGGTCGAGTTCAGGATCCTGACACAAGGAAGAAAGGAGAGCAGCAGAATATGGACCCTGGACTTCAGAAAAGCAAATTTTGACTCCCTCAGGGAACTGATGGGCAGGATCCCCAGGGAGGCTAATATGAGGGGGAAATGAGTCCAGGAGAGCTGGCTGTATTTTAAAGAAGCCTTATTGAGGGCACAGGAACAAACCATCCCAATGTGCAGAAAGAATAGCAAATATGGCAGGCGACCAGCTTGGCTTAACAGAGAAATCTTCGGTGAGCTTAAACACAAAAAGGAAGCTTACAAGAAGTGGAAACTTGGACAGATGACTAGGGAGGGGTATAAAATATTGCTCGAGCATGCAGGGGTGTAATCAGGAAGGCCAAAGCACAATTGGAGTTGCAGCTAGCAATGGATGTGAAGGGTAACAAGAAGGGTTTCTACAGGTATGTTAGCAACAAGAAGAAGGTCAGGGAAAGTGTGGGACCCTTACTGAATGGGGGAGGCAAACTAGTGACAGATGATGTAGAAAAAGCTGAAATACTCAATGCTTTTTTTGCCTCGGTCTTCACAGACAAGGTCAGCTCCCACACTGCTGCCCTGGGCAGCACAGTATGGGGAGGAGGTGAGCAGCCCTCAGTGGTGAAAGAACAGGTTAAGGACTATTTAGAAACGCTGGAAATGCACAAGTCCATGGGGTCGGATCTAATGCATCCGAGGGTGCTGAGGGAGTTGGCTGATGTGATTGCAGAGCTATTGGCCATTATCTTTGAAAACTTGTGGTGATCCGGGAGGTCCCGTATAATTGGAAAACGGCAAATATAGTGCCCATCTTTTAAAAAGGGAAGGAGAATCTGGGGAACTACAGACCGGTCAGCCTCACCTCAGTCCCTGGAAAAATCATGGAGCAGGTCCTCAAGGAATCCATTTTGAAGCATTTGGAGGAGAGGAAGGTGATCAGGAACAGTCAACATGGATTCACCAAGGGCAAGTCATTCCTGGCCAACCTGATTGCCTTCTATGATGAGATAACTGGTTCTGTGGATATGGGGAAAGTGGTGGATACGATATATCTTGACTTTAGCAAAGCTTTTGATACGGTCTCCCACAGTATTTTGCCAGCAATTAAAAAAAGTATGGATTGGATGAATAGACTATAAGGTGGATAGAGAGCTGGCTAGATTGTTGGGCTCAACAGGTAGTAATCAACGGCTCGATGTCTAATTGGCAGCCGGTATCAAGCGGAGTGCCCCAGGGGTCTGTCCTGGGGCCAGTTTTGTTCAACATTGTCATTAATGATCTGGATGATGGAATGGATTGCACCCTCAGCAAGTTCGCAGATGACACTAAGCTGGGGGGAGAGGTAGATACACTGGAGGGTTGGGATAGGATCCAGAGTGACCTAGACAAATTGGAGGATTGGGCTAAAAAAAATCTGATGAGGTTCAACAAGGACAAGTGCAGAGTCCTGCACGTAAGACGGAAGAATCCCATGCACCGCTACAGGCTGGGGACCAATTGGCTAAGTGGCAGTTCTGCAGAAAAAGACCTGGGGATTACAGTGGATGAGAAGCTGGATATGAGGCAATAGTGTTCCCTTGTTGCCAAGAAGACTAACAGCATATTGGGCTGCATTAGTAGGAGCATTGCCAGCAGATCGAGGGAAGTGATTATTCCCTCTATTTGGCACTGGTGAGGCCACATCTGGAGTATTGCGTCCAATTTTGGGCCCCCCACTACAGAAAGAATGTGGACAAATTGGAGAGAGTCCAGCGGAGGGCAACGGAAATGATTAGGGGGCTGGGGCTATGAGGAGAGGCTGAGGGAATTGGGCTTATTTAGTCTGCAGAAGAGAAGAGTGAGGGGGGGATTTGATTGCAGCCTTCAACTACCTGAAGGGGGGTTCCAAAGAGGATGGAGCTAGGCTGTTCTCAGTGGTGGCAGATGCCAGAACAAGGAGCAATGATCTCAAGTTGCTGTGGGGGAGGTCCAGGTTAAATATTAGGAAAAACTATTTCACTAGGAGGGTGGTGAAGCACTGAAATGGGTTACCTAGGGTGGTGGTGGAATCTCCATACTTAGAGGTTTTTAAGGCCTGGCTTGAGAAAGCCCTGGCTAGGATGATTTGTTGGGGTTGGTCCTGCTTCAAGCAGGGGGTTGGACTAGGTGACCTCATGAGGTCTCTTCCAACCCTGATATTCTATGATCCTAAACCCTATTTACATATGAAGTCAACATGGGGATGTGAAATCAACAAGATAGCAAAACACAGGAAAATAAGCCACAGGGGTTATCCTGACTCAGGGTACACAAATGATCTTTGGGGATATAAGTAAAAAGCATGGCAGACACCCATTTATTCTGTACCTAGGATGTAATTGGCCACAATTAACTTAATGAAAACAGATCTCAACTAGGCTTGGTTTAAATGCTGCAGAGGTCATTTGGGTGAGAAACTTCTTTAGACAGAAGGCTAGCCTGTTAAAGTTAAGTTTAGTCTCTAGGAATTGTGTTATGATTTTGTTTTATACGTAACCCTTTTGTTTCCTTTTACCTTACTCACTGTCTTGTACATTGTTTTATTATAAATCTCAGTGCTGTGGTATTATACAAGCAACTGATCCTGACTTGAGTCATCCAAGCTAGTGTGTACATTGTTCCCTTGGGGATGGGAGACCTGGTATTATGCTGAGAGTTCAGTTGAGAAGGAGCAGGACACTACAGGGAATGTTTCAAAGGGGCTCAGGGACTGGGGTACATCTACTGTTAACCTGCAAGGCAAGGGCCAGCAGAGCCCAGAGGAGATTGTTTGGCTGGCTAACAGACTGGAGGTATCAGCCAGCTGACACCCAGTGAAGCACATGCAAGTCTCTCTTTCATTGAGGCAGGGGTAACAAGGGGACTCTCAGTCCTGGACACTCAAAGAACCCTCACGAGTGAGGACAACTGAGACTAGGGCCCTTTTATGCTAAACACTGTGCATGAACATAGTAAGAGACAATTGTTATGGAACAGACAGTAGATTGAAGAACATAAGTATTATTATTTCCATTTTACAGATGGGGAACTGAGGAACAAATAGATGAAGTGGTTTGCACATGCTCATACATGGAGTCTGTTGCAGAGCCACAAACTGATCCCATATCTCCTGAGGTCTAGTCCAATGCCTTAAGGACAAGGCCACCTTCCTCCCAGCTATTAGACAACTCCCTGTTGGGTTTTGGTATGATGTTGCATTGCCTCCACAACAGTTCCAGGAGGCACTGTGCTCACAAATAGAGATGCTAGACTTTAGCCCTGCTGAAAATTTACCTCAACTTCCTCAGTCCCTTAACTTCACTATTATAATCATAATAAAACTTATTTACCTGCATGGGTGTTGGCAAGTTATGGTTGTACAGTTATTGGATTACGTAAAGCAGTATATAAGTGCTTGTACTATTAGTGCTGAACTGAGTGACTGAAAATAACAGCTTCTATATCAGTATCTCAATTGCATCAATCAAGGTAATTTCTATTTCCATGACTGTTTGGGAATAGACTGTAAAATACTAATTAAAGAATTTCACTCAGCACAAAGCTGAACTATGCTCAAATTTAAAAGACTGAGGTGGATGGAAGAATAAATCATTCCTGCAAATAGCTCTAGAATATAATAAAAATAAATAAGACAAGGCAAAACAATTCCAGCTCCAAATGCATTATCTGATTGAAGACTGCAAGAGGGGGGGAAAAAACAGAAAAAAGGTGAACTAAAGTTAAAGGTTCTCAGATCCAAAGAGTTACATTTACCTGGCTAGCTGCAGTTCTGACCCCTTATTGGTCTCTGAGTGCACCCTCTCAAGAATCAGGCCATGTGCCTTTACTTCTCTTGAGTGGACTCTTGCAGTTCTCCCACTCTTAGACCAGGCTACTGTACCCTGTGGATCAACAGTGCTTACCCTGCAGGTCTGACTGGGTTTGGTACCTGTAGTTCTCTTTGGGAGCCTGTGACCAGTGGATTACAATTACCCAAAACAGCCTTCTTAAAACAAAAGTATTGTTTATTTAGCCAACAAAGGATACAAGACAAAGGGGGATTTTTAAAACAACAAAAGTTCTACATGCATGTCTATCCTACCTTGATTTCAACCATCCTCCTGGTAGGTCTCACTTCCCCCAGACCTCCACACAGAAGGCATTGGGTTCTCAGTATCAAAATCTTGTCTCTCTTCTTGAGAGCGAGAGAGAGTGCCTCTCTTCAAACTCTGAGTCTTTTGATTCTCCTGCTGCCTCCCCGCCACCCCACCAACTTCACAGGGACAGAAGCACATCTGGCAAAGTCTGTCTGAAAAGACAGGGCTTCAAAGTGAATGGCTCTTGCTTTCTCTTCTAACAAGGAGTTTGAGGGATATTTTATCTTATCTGGAGTAATTGTATGGCCTTCATGTTTGTTTCCAACAGTCTGCTATTAAACTAAACCAATATAGTCACACAGTAAATATCACAACAACACAGTCAGGATATAGTATTCATCATTTACTACAGGCAGCTCCAAATGCACCACACAGAGTAATGTAGAACTCTTCAGTAAACAGCAGCCTGATGCTCAGCTGGTGTAAATCAGCATAACTCCCCTGACTCCTGTTGCCATTTGTGGAGCTATGGCCCAGCCCCACAGTTTGAAAGAAATGAAGGTTTTAAGCATGGCTTTAAAATGTTAAAGAAATTCTTCCTCTATCAATGCTTAGATTTCTACATTGTTACCACGATAGGATAAGAAAGGTGATGTATGATTTAGCAAGTGGGAAAGAGGAGTTTGAATTTGACGGGGATAAAAGTAGAGTGACCAGATAGCAACTTAGAAAAAACGGGACAGGGGGTGGGGGGTAAGAGGTGTCTATATAAGTGTAAGCAGAGTCAGGATGAGCTCTACCCTGACATCTGGTGGTGAATTATGGCGAGTGTGGAAAAGAACTCCAGGGGCTGATCTTGTTTGCATAGGCACACCCACCCGCCTGGCATGAGACAACAGCAACTGATAGTGGTTACTTTGGATGGGGTGGGATCCCCAGTTTCTCTGTTATTGGGGCAGGAGGAATAAAGTGTTGTTACCCTGATTATGTGAATCAAGGACAATGAAACTGTTTTATGACAGAGGATCTCACCATCACCTAAGTAGCACTCGCTAGACAAGGGACATGGATTCCACAACCCAGTGAATTGAGAGAGGATGGGGATAAGTATTTGTATCTGATGGCATGGGCCCCCTTTTGAGGGCCTGAAATACCAATTGCACCATCTCCTGTCTCCACTGTTGAATGTCAGAGCTAACTTTGATTCCATTAGGAGTCTAGTTACAGGCTGCTGAGCTGAATTCACTTTGGGCCAATGGTGCACCAGCACTGGGCCTCCCCTACTATGAGCTGAAATCACAAAAGAGCTAAAGTTATTAAGAGCTGAGATCACTGAGTGCTGTGTTAACTAGGGGGGGAGCCTGAAACTATATTGCTAAGCGGCTGGTGGAGCAGTTTGCAGAGACGGTGGGAGAAGCAGCGCGGAGCCTTGCGGGGATGGTTGGAGTGGCCCAAGGAACGGCAAGCAGAGCTGTTTGCGGGGACGGCTGGAGTGGCTCACAGGTCGGTGAGCGGAGCGGAGCAGCTCGTAGAGCAGAGCAGTTTGTGGGATGGCAGGAAGTGGACTGGCTTGTGGTGAAGGCTGCGGTGGAACCCCACGGAGAGATGGCTGGTCGGCCTCGGATCATGTAAGGTGCCCCTTAACACCCTGCGTGCCCCCCTTTTACTCCGGGGCTGCACTGACCAGGGACAGAGACTTTGGGGGTGTTGGACTTTGGGGACTCTGGGTGATTTTTGGGTTGCTGGATTCAAGAACCAAAGGGAAAGGACAAGGCCCAATTTGCTGGGGTGGGTCTTTTGCTCATGGTTTGTGTTAGGAATCCTGTTTGTGGTGTTTTTTCCAATTTAATGCTGATGTCGTTTACCTCATGTTATTAAACATTTTCCGCTACACTCAGACTCCGTGCTTGCAAGAGGGGAAGTATTGCCTCTTAAAGGCGCCCAGGGGGTGGTATGTAATTGTCCCAGGTCACTGGGTGGGGGCTCGAGCCGGTTTTGCATTGCGTTATTGAAACGGAACCCCTAGATACAGAACCCGGCCCTTGTTGCTGCCAACTTAGATGGGCAGAAGGGTTACATAAGAAAAAGTCCCCAAAAATGGGACATCTGGTTGCCCTAAGTAAAAGACAGGAAATCACTGCAGAGCTTCAGAGGAATGTGACTTTAACAGCAGCATTTTGGACAGACTAGAGAGAAGAGAACGGCAGTGAAGCCAGAGAGAAGTTGTGGGGCTAGATTTTCCCCATGGAGGTTTGAGGTCTGAAAGAATCACTGGCCTACTCCCTGTAGAGATTCTGATCAACCACCACTCCCTCCACATTCCTCCCAGTTTCCCCAGAAATGACACCACGACCAGCCCAGATGCTACATTGCTGTTGGATTCTGTTCATTGCTCTCTGAGCTCACTAACTGGGGTTCCTGATCAAAAGCTAATGCTGCATCATTAGCTAATTGCTTATATTTATAAGTGGTTTAAAGGTTGTACAGTAGAAGTCACATGTCCCACAGAGGAGGTGTCCCCTGACTTTTCCCCTTGCTCCTTAGCACGCCCTCTTTCCTTGAAAAGACGGATGGGTTGCATAGGTATTTTGTAGAGGAACTGGTGATAAGGATTGGGGAACAATTTGCATAACCAGCTTTCTTCCTGTATCTTTTCCACTGATTTAGTCCTCTTCTTATCACATTGTTCATGGAAGGTGGGGACCAGGTGTAATGTCAGGATACTAAAGCAGCGGAATAGAACACCTGAGACCAAAATGTAGGCCATACTTACAGGATGGGGGACTCTATGCTGGGAAGCAGTGACTCTGAAAAAGATGTCAGGTTTCAGAGTGAAAAAGATGTGGGGGTTGTGGCAGATAGTCAGATGAACATGACCTCCCAATGTGATGCTGTGGCCAAAGAGATAATGTGATCCTGGGGTGCATACACAGGGGAATCTCGAGTAGGAGTAGAGAAGTTATTTTTCCTCTATATTTGGTACTGATATGACCGCTGCTGTAATACTGTTTGCACAATTGAAGAAGGATGTTAAATTGGAGAGGGTTCAGAAATTAGATATGAAAATGATTAAAAGGATTAGAAAACATGCCTTATAGTGACAGATTGAGCTCCTCGAGCCTATTTAGATTAATAAAGAGAAGGTTAAGGGGTGAATTGATTACAGTCTATAAGTATCTACATGGGAAAAATATTTAATAATGGGTTCTTCAATCTAGTGGAGGAATGTATAACACAATTAAATGGTTGGAAGTTGAAGCTAGACAAATTCAGACCAGAAATAAGATGTAAATTTTTACCAGCGAGGGTAAATAATAGGGCTGTCAAGTGATTAAAAAAATTAATTGTGATTAATCATGCAATTAAAAAATTAATTGTGATTAATTGCACTGTTAATAATAGAATACCATTTATTTAAATATTTTTGGATGTTTTCTACATTTTCAAATATATTGATTTCAATTACAACATAGAATACAAAGTGTACAGTGCTCACTTTATATTTATTTTTGATTACAAATATTTGCACTGGAAAAATACAAAAGTAATAGTATTTTTCACCTAATACAAGTACTGTAGTGCAATCTCTTTATAATGAAAGTTGAATTTACAAATGTAGAATTTTGTAAAAAAAACTGCATTCAAAAACAAAACAATGTTCTATTTTAGAGCCTGCAAGTCCACTCAGTCCTACTTCTTGTTCAGCCAATCACTCAGACAGACACATTTATTTACATTTGCAGGACATAATGCTGCCTGCTGCTATAACATGAAATATATGGCAGAATGCGGGTAAAACAGAGCAGGGGACATACAATTCTCCCCCCAGGAGTTCAGTCACACATTTAAATAATGCATAACGAGCGTAATCAGCATGGAAGCATGACCTCTGGAATGATGGCTGATGCATGAAGTGGCATACGAATGTTTAGCATATCTGGCACGTAAATACCTTGCAATGCTGGCTACAAAAGTGCCATGCAAATGCCTATTCTCACGTTCTGGTGACATTGTAAATAAGAAGAGGGCAGCATTATTTCCTGTAAATGTAAACAAACTTGTTTGTCTGAGTGATTGGCTGAACAAGAAGTAGGACTGAGTGGACTTGTAAGCTCTGAAGTTTTACATTGTTTTGTTTTTGAGTGCAGTTATGTAACAAAAAAATGTACATTTGTAAGTTGCACTTTCACGACAAAGAGATTGCACTACAGTACTTGTATGAGGTGAATTGAAAAACATTATTTCTTTTGTTTATCATTTTTACAGTGCAAATATTTGTAATAAAAAATATACACTTTGATTTCAATTACAACACAAAATAGAATATATATGAAAATGTAGAAAAAAATCCAAAATATTTAATACATTTCAATTGGTATTCTATTGTTTAACAGTGTGATTAAAAGTGTGACTAATCGCAATTAATTTTTTTAATCATGATTAATTTTTTGGAGTTAATCGTGTGAGATAACTGCAATTTATCGACAGCCCTACTCAATAACAATAATGATAATAATAAGTAAATAAAAAGATTTCACTGTCTGTTCAAAAGCATCTGGCAGTCCGGATTTAGCCCACTCGTGATCTAGACACCTTTGTACGGGGCTTTTGAAAACTACATAAATCCCATCAAACTTGACAATACACTAAAATGAAATTTAGAGGCCAATTCAAATCTGAGAAAGCACAGGAAGTTTACAGTTTTTATTTATTCCCTTGTAATGGCATGGCATCCACCTCTTGCAAATGCCCCTTCTGGTCAGGTGTGTCTGCAGTTTTTAAATAGTCCCAGCCTTGGTATCAGGGCATACCCAAAGGGTTTCCTCCTTGGAGACAACAGTTTCATCCTCTCTGGGCCCTTCTGGTCCCAGCTTTCCAGCTGGGCCACTAAGTAGTTCAGATCCCCTTCTGGGGGTTTATTTCTGCCCAATTATAGGCCGCTTCCCCCATGGCCTATGGGGGGCACTTGGGCCCACCCACTACTCCAGGTCCTAGCCCCAGGGACCCTAACAATAGCAGCCACACACCACTGTGTCCCTTTAACAAAGCTGCTTTTAGTTCCCTGGACCACTTCCCCATGGCCCCAGCCTTCGCCAAAGCTTCACCTTACCTCTGGGCTCTTTTACAGCGGGTCCCCGGTATACGTTTCCCTGTTATCTATCCTTTCGCGTATCCGTTGCTCATCAATAGGGGAACATGTTCTGATTCATGTCAGTCCCAATCCGCATATCTGTCGCTTCATCTTTTCTATGGACGCTTCCCCCAGCATTCAGGAGGTGCTGGGAGGGAGCGGGAGGAGTGAGGCCAGGACGTGCTTGGAGGAGGGGGGTGGAACTGCACGGGAAGAGGCAGAGCGGGGGTGAAGGGGGTGCAGGAAGAGGCAGGGTGGGCCATTATTTCTTATGGGAAAAAATTCCCTGGTATCCATTGTTTCAGTATCCACCATCCCTTTTCAGGAATGCAAACCCGATGTATACCGGGACCCCCTGTATGTTCAGGCCCAGCAGCCAGTCAGGAGCTCTTCCTCATTTCCCCAAACCCTACCAGCACTGAGCTGTCCATGGTGCTGTAGTTCCCTTTGGCCAGCCAGGAGCACAAACTGAACTCCTCTGGTTCCAGCAAGGAACTGACTGTTCTGAACTGCATCTCCCTTTATACGGGCCTGCAACCCTCTGATTGGCTGCTCCCTGTAGCCTTTCCCTGATTGGCTGCCTCATACTCAGTCTCTCTAGGCTGCTTGGAAGACTTCTCTACTTCTCTTTTTCTGTGACAGGTGTGATAAGACCTGAGACCTCCAGCAGGAGGCCTCTGGGCCTAGTCAACCCCATCACATCCCCACTATATTTTAATCAGTCCTTATTTGCAAACTGGTACCAAGTATTTGAGAACATACAGTGGTATGAAAATCATTCACTATATGTTCTGAAATACTTTGGCATTGCAGAGCAAATCTTTACCTCCTTCCTTAGGCAAAACTCTCAGTGACTACAGTGAGAATTTTGCCTGAGTAAACATTGAGGATTTAACCCACTGGGACTAGTAAAATCAGGATTTCTCTGCATTTTTGAATTTGTCAGTCCCTCAAAATACTTTGGAAGATTTTTTTATTTAATACATTTACCTCTGGACACTATAGTACATGCTCTGAAGCAGAATGTTTTGTATGAAGAGCAAATAAATATTTACAGTCACCATTCAAATCAAGTGCTTTCATCCACCTTCATGATGTGGTTATTTATATTTAAACTAGCCATACATTGTTCCATGAATAAACCATACATTCCATTTTAGTTGCTATTGCTAAATACTAGAAACTATTAAAGTACAATACTTGTGAATAATACTGTCTTCTCACAGCAGCAATACAAAACACTATAATTTATACCAAGAGTGGTTTGTTTGTTCTTTAAATAGGTTTAGGAGGTTTTAAAACCAAAGGCTGTAAAACAATATTATCCTAAGGTGATTAATGATAATCAGAAATAATACTGTTTTGTACACAGAATTTATACCAAAATTTTTCTTGTCTTGATGCAAGCATAGTTTAATGAGAAATCAGTTTTCTTGCATATTATTGTGTGGGGAGGATGCACTGTATAAAGCTACTTTTAAATACATTGTCACTGGAGGTCCAAATTACTTTTAAATATCCACGTTTGCTTTTTACATTTGAATGTTTTCAATTTCAACAAGCAGAGCAAGTGAAAACATTGCTTTCTATAGAAAACAACTGATTCTTTGCAATGGTATGCAGTTCTGAACCTTTGTATTTTATAGAGAGCTCAGTCTATCATCATAAGAGCCATCACATTCTTCTTAATTACTTTTGTGTTTTATGACATTTGAATAATCCCTCCCAACCTACTCTTCTATTTACAACACTAGTCCAAATGACCCACGTACTGTGCAATCATTTCTCCATCATTAATTAATCTGATTGCTGCCATTATGTAGAGACCATTATTTATGCCCTATAATAAGTGTAATCATCTAGCAAATTCTAATTTATTTTGTTTCCTTAAGTTCACAACTTTTACAAGACTATGATACATTTTCTATAAAGTATGCCTTTTGAGGTATCATTTGAAAACTCATAATGTACTGAACATTATTATCCTGGTAAAATGTGTATAGCAACATTGTATGTATAGTTATAAGACTCTATTATATGACATTGCTGAGACTTGCTCCAAGTTTAGAAAAACAGAACAAACCAGTTATTCAGAGACAAAAGGTTAGCCATCACCTCAGACAGGTGTCAACAAAATCAACTGGACAGTCACCGGGGCACGAAGAAAGGTGTGAGCGAGAAATTTACATCTTGGCAGACTTTCTGTCGCCTGAATTTACAGACTTGCTGTCGCCTGAATCCCAGCTGGAGATGATTCTCAAATAAGAGAAATACTATAAGAAGGGAGAACAGAAAACACAAATCACCTCTCTCCCCTCATCTCTACTCATGGCATCAACAATGTTTGAAAGACAAAAGGAGCATCACTGAACTGAGGGAGGGGACCTGGCTGAAAAATCTAGGCAGGGGGTTATGATAATGTGGTGAGAAAAACCTTTTAAATTCACTTGGTTTGTTAAATTGGGTATTAGTTTGCATTTTACCTTTTATTTCGTTGTAACTAATTCTTACTTTTATGCCTCATTACTTGTAATCACTTAAAATCTGTCTTTCTGTAGTTAATAAACTTGTTTTATCTAAATCAGTGTGTTTGGATTGAAGTGTCTGGAACCTTCATCTGAGATAACAGGATTTGTGCATATAATTTTCCATTAATGAAATGATGAACTTTCTATGAGCCTGTACTGCACAGAAGGAAAGAGCTGTGCCGTGCAAGATGCACATTTCTGGGGACAAGTCTGGGATTAGGAATTTGCTAGTGTCACTCTACAATATAATTCAGGAGTGGCTGGCTAGAAGCGCTCATATAATCTAGCTGAGAGTGATTTTTGCATGTGAGAGGCTGTGTGTAAACAGACTAGAAGTGGTTGTTCTCACAGCAAAGCAGTGTAAAAGGCACCCCAATTGGAGAGTTGAGGGGACACAGCTGTCCAACAGTCCAGATTGTATCTTGGGGAATGTCACATTTCCTTGTAAACAATTCCTATTTAACATGGATCTAAGAAATCCTAATAATTTATCCATCCCAGGCTAAATCCTACATCTCTCTCAAGTGACTAGTCTCATTGCTTGAAGTTCAGCCCAAGGTTTTCGTTACTCTCTGCTGATAGTTGCTTCTTATATATTTTTTCTTATCAATTATTTGCATGATCCCACCAGTGTGCTAGGTGTTTTATAGACAAGAATGAAAACAAGGCACCTGATTCCTGTGGTGACGACGCAGGAAACAGAACGCCAGGTTTGTTGGTAGCCAGAGAGCTTTACAAGCCTCCTGCAAAAAGCCTCCCAGGAAAACTTTTCCTGGGGTTTTTATTATCTCCTTACTTTGTTTACAACTCTTCTTAGTGGTTACATTTTTGCGCAAACAGAAGGCAGGCAGTATACATGCACATGAGATTACAAACCCATCTCTTAAGCGCGTGAACACCAGCTGCAAAGGTGATGTCAGGCTGCCAATAAGTTTTCCAAACATAGGCGCTAGAACAAGGTCACTCCTGCCTCATTGCCAAGGGAACAGTTTGCCGTTCTCGAGGGCATACGATTCGGGAACAACACATTCCTACATCCCCCCCTATTTTATTTTATATGCGGTGTTTAGACAAAGCACCTTTGCAGGGTAGTATACACAATACCACTAGATTGGATAAACATTAAACAAAGCAGCAAAGCAAAACGCCAAAAATCAAAACTAAGACCCCATACTATAAAAGGGTCTTTATCCACTTTAAGGGTGGCTATGACTAGATATAATCCCACCAAGGAGGAAAAACATCCTGGCGGATAGCTTAAACCTAACATTTCAGCATATCAATTTACTATTGCATGCAATTACTATTATCAGTAAACTTAAAACAACACATTTCTTTCACTGTCTCACACCCCAGATGTTGCTGGGTGGTTTGCAGACAGGAACAAGGCAAGTACTTAACAGACCTTGCATTTCCGGGGCAACGGCCAGGCAGAAATCAGATTGATTTAATACTTCTGCCAGGTGGACCCAAATGTCTTATAATGTGGTGTCATTAACATACACACAGCTGTCATTAACTTGAAAAAGTAAGTGTCCTGTCAGGTGTAATCCCAGGAGCACTGACTAAAAATCGATTGGGCATACCAGGAGGTCTAATTTCCCAGATGTCTTGGTGAATTACCCAATCCCACATGCATCCTCCCCATGGACCCGGCAGGATTTGGTATGTGGGAGGCCACACCCCCTTTACCCGTCCACATGCTTGGAAGGAGCACTGAGAATGTCTGCACTTCCATCCAGAAAGTTTTCAAGTATGTCTCCATGGCCACAGATCAGATGGTACTCCTGATGTGTCTGTAAGGGCAGTGGGCCAAGCCTGAACATGCTAGATCCCACTGCAATGCCTTCCCAGCCTCAGTGATATTCAATACCATCTCTGTCAGCAACTTCTGGGTCATTGTCTGTATTTGGATGTGTAACAGGGGTAATAGTGTAATGAAGGAAATGGCAGGGGCAATGGCAACAAGGTGCCTTTGGTACTTGTCATTTAAAATCCAATTAGGGAGGGCAATACATGCTGAGGGACTTATCCAAAACACAGGGCGCAGCCTGTAGAATAAACCCCAAAATCCAATCAATACCACGTTCCCAAGCATGGGTCCCACAAGTTTCTTCCTGCCAGTGTATAATTCTTTGTTTCTTCACCAGGGTCAGTTCTTAATGTCTCTTGTAGTCAGGAATTCCTGGACTTTGTGGTTTCAATGAAGCAAGTGTTCCTTCTTCTCTTTTCCTGAAACAGTCATGGTTCAGCATCATACAGGGGAGAGGTTACTAGCACATCACCCTGTAGTGGTTTTGTGTCTTCTAGAAAAATTCAAAGCAACAGTAGGTCTGTCAGTGGACAAGGGAGAGGTTACTAGCACTTCACCTTGTCTTTTTTTCCTTTTTCCTGCTGTCCAGACGGCACAGCAGAACTAGAAGGAGAAATAGGCTTATCATCAGTCAGAAAGTCCTCCCGAGGTGAAGGGGTCTTTTTGCAGTGAGAAGCATGGGTCCAGGCAGTCAGTCCTTGGCACTTCACAGCGGTGTTGGTGGTTAACAGGACTTGGAAAGGGCCTTTCCAGCATGGAGCCAAAGCAGTCTTTCGTTGATGGACTTTACATAGACTCAGTTTCCTTGTTTCAATTAATGGCAGGGGTGCTAGGGTCTTTGAGTAGCACTTCTCTTCCTGTGAAAGAGAGACCTAACACATTTCATTAATGCCTGGCAGTGTTTTGCAAATTTCATTGTTGCTCGGGCACATTCAAGCCCCCCCCTTGTCTTGGGGGGTCAGCCAAGTTTTGGCTGTGACCTTGGATGAGCCTGCAAGCTGTATTTTCCTCTCAGTTAACTCATTCTGTGCTTTTTCCTCTTCTCCCTTTCTCGGCTTCTTTTAACCTACAAAGGAAACCTTCACTCTTCCAGTAAAATAACTTTATTACAGAGCTTTGGAGCAACAAACCGGGACAAGCACACCCACTTTTGAGGAGTGCACTCGGTACAACCTCAGGTGTCTAATTGCTTTCCTCCCTCCCCAGCCCTCTGGCTAGAAATCTGAGGTAGCCAGAAGGATCCCATGGGCAATATGGGGAGTGGGTTAACCTTCCATGTCCTTGTTTCCAAAGACTGTTGGTATGCAATTTTTGACAACAATTTTTGCCATAAAACACAAAAATAATTCCTATTGTGCCAGTGAATGCATGGTACATTGAATGCTGTTTAGCTGGCACCCGTTTTCTCTGATGATCTGAAAAACAAAAGAACAGAGGTCTACCCCTTCTGGGCAGTCAGTCATTGCTTAAAATGTTTCCTTGTATTTGTTTCATAGGCAGCCCAGGTTTCAGTGGCTTCCACCTTATTAGTTAGAAAATTGCATTAACACAAATGCTTATTGGCTTGCTTCCAGATCCAAAGCTATCCACAGCTTAAGGATTCTTACTTAAAAAGGGTCACAATTAACTTTCCCAGTCTTTTGATTACCTTTTACTTCTAACTCCTGCTTTCAAACACACAGTGATCTGAACAAGACAACACAACCTATATTGGTAGGTTTGCATTTCTTATACCTCTACTACAATATATACTGCACATATTCTGGGAAAAATGCACACCCTATCCACAATTCAATTTCTATACAAGGTGTAACTATTTCTTTTGTGCTTACAAACACGGGGGTATTAAAGGGGCTAGTGGACTCCTCCACATGCCCTGCCCGTAGCTGGTCATTAACCAAGTGCTGGGGGGCCTCCAACTTTTCCAGAGGAAGCGGCCACTGCGCAACCCATACGGGCTCATCAGTGAGCCAACGGAGGGGGAGGGCCGTACGCCTAATCATCAATATGGATGGTGGCAGTTAAAGCAGTTCCCCTGAGGTTTCTGCCCCTTGTGCAGGGCAGCTGCCAGCAGGGCCATCTGATGGGTTTGAGTGCCCACATCAGCACACACCTGCAGCAACTCCGCCAGGGTCGAAGGACTTAGAGGACTCGCTCACAGCGGGGACCCTGCGAAACGCGCGACGAACACACTGGCCAATGATGGGAAAAGCTACCTGGGGCGTGCCCATCGCCTGCTCGGGGATGCCCGAAAACTGCTCTGTGCCATATAACTGCTCAGCAAGATAGGCCCCCCCACCTTGTGCTGCTGCCGCAAGCGCCTCTCGCTGATACTCGCTATCCCACACAACATATTGCGCGGGAGACAGCACCATGCGACACATGTCTTTCCAATCTTGGGGGAGTAAGTGATAACCGTTTGACACACCTTTCAAGATATCCGGAGCTCGTGCAGAACCGAGTAGGGGAGAGCCTCCCAGTCCACTATCTGCCCCCCATTTCCATTATCCCGCCTAGAGACGGGAAATGCCTCGAACCCACGGCTGGATTCCTCGCCGGTCAAGAGACCGGCCTCACGCGCTGGCTGCACCGCCGCGGCGACAGCGCCCTCCCGCCCGACCGGTAGGAATGGGGGAGCCGCCACGGGCGGCGGCGCGGGGGGGGTCAGCTGCGGGCAGGAGGGGGGTGGCCCATCACCTGGGGGCAAAGGGGGAAACCGGCTTAAGGCCGTCGGGGCCGAACCCCTCCAGCGCCTCCTTACAACGCTGCCAGAGCAGCAGGTGCTGAACTGGGGCACGGGGTTCACTATACAAGGCGATCCCAATCCGTATCCAATCAAAAAGCTGTAAAAACCCGCAGTCAGGATACCAGGGGCACTGGCGATCTATTTCCCTTAGAAGGTCCTCAATATGAGCGACCGGGACAACGACACATGATCGCTGCCTTATAATCTTTTGTAACTCTCTTGCGTGCTCCTTCTGGGCACTGGAAAGTCCCCCCCCCATACTCACGAATAAGGGGCGGCAAACGGCCGCGGGGTGCACTCGGCATATCCAGCCGGTGAGTAGAGGGGTATCACGTCGGGGTCACCAGCTGTGGTGACGACGCAGGAAAGAGAACGCCAGGTTTGTTGGTAGCCAGAGAGCTTTACAAGCCTCCTGCAAAAAGCCTCCCAGGAAAACTTTTCCTGGGGTTTTTATTATCTCCTTACTTTGTTTACAACTCTTCTTAGTGGTTACATTTTTGCGCAAACAGAAGGCAGGCAGTATACATGCACATGAGATTACAAACCCATCTCTTAAGCGCGTGAACACCAGCTGCAAAGGTGATATCAGGCTGCCAATAAGTTTTCCAAACATAAGCGCTAGAACAAGGTCACTCCTGCCTCATTGCCAAGGGAACAGTTTGCCGTTCTTGTGGGCATACGATTCGGGAACAACACATTCCTACAGATTCCTTACTGCCATGCATCTGTGTAAGGTCAGGTTAAAATAAATGGTACCATTCTGACTGGGTAGTATTCTATACCATGTTTGCAGAAGGTGCAAAGCGGTGGATAATTGGTTCCTGCCCTGAATATACAAACTAAATGGATTTTGCATACATCTTGCTGTTTTCATGATTGTTTTGGACCCCCTCTCTCTCTTCCCCCCAGCAAAAAAAGTTTGCAGATTTGTACTGATAGAAAATGAGCCAAAGCCTCAGCTGGTATAAATTGGCATAGCTTCATTATTGTCAATGGAGCTACGCCAGTTACACCAGCTGAGCATCTGATCAAATGACTGTTATCAAGATGATGTATAAGAAACGATTGACTATCCATCAGTCTGTAAGTATATTGTAGTCAGTGGCTGATGTGTGTTTAAATGGGTCTTTGCCATTGATTTAACTCTTTTAGAGGATATGATGATTCCACATCTTGCTCAAAGTGTTTGTGCTGCACTAAAGAAAGTTTTGAAAGGATGATCTATTATTAAGGTTCTTCTCATTCTCTTATTTTCCTTATGAGCATCATAATTGTTTGGGTACTGTGTAATATGATGAGAATAATACAGCCATAATGAATATGCTTTATTTTCTAGTTTACCTTTAAAGAAAATCTGTTCAAAAACTGGGGTGTGGCTAGTATGAAAGTGGAATCTCCCTGCCCTACGGGGTTGGTGACGGTGTCACTCAAAAGACAGCAATGAACTCTTCTGGCTTGCACTATACTTGACCTGTGAATTTATAGCAGGCATAATTCAGTCTCTTATTTTCCCCAGTAGAAGTATTTCTGTAGCAATAATAAATTGCATTAAAACAATATTCAAGAGAAACTAGATGGCTCAGAGTATTGTAAGGAGAGAGCAAGCCATTTCCCCATCAGTGGGTCACTGGTTCCAGGTCACTTACTCTCTTTGCAGACTTTTGTGAAATGGGTTTGGTGATCTCGGTACAGTTCCAGGTAAACATGACATCACCACAAAGGACAGTGCTCTTGGCAGTCCCAGGAAAGAGGCCACAAAAGGAAGTGGCCATGGAAACAGAACTACCCTCTCAGTTTGAGGCTGAAGCACATTGTGGGAGCAGCATAGAGAAGCTTTCACTGCAGCTGCCCACGCTATACTTGTTCTACGTGTAAACAGAGAAGAACCCAGTAGCCAAATGCTACTGACAAACCATTAAAAAAATAAAACCAACATATAGATGATAGTGCCCGTTTTTTTCTTTGACATAATCTCACATCTAACGGGCCACTTAGCCCTGCATTTTGATGGAATCCCATCTCTTAAGAGAAAGTGGTACTGACATAATTTCATCTCTTTTGCTCTTTCCTTGGAATCTGTTTCCCTAAAGAGAACTCTCTGAATTAATACTGCCCTTTTCTAGTTTAATTGAGCAGTTCTTATCACCCACAGACCATGATTGATTACTCTGCCATGACTCTATTACTATCAAACAGCAATAATTAAGAGCTTAGAATATATAAAACACTTCCTAAAGTGTTGTCTTCACCTTCCTCCCCCACTTCTCTATCCAAATATTTTCTTAACTGTTGCCCAGGAATATAAAGATTCTCCAGTCGTTTTAGCTAATGAGACCACAACATGATTCTATCCCTCTTGTAGCTCACAGCTTTTAAATAATTTCTGCCGTCATTTTATTTTTCCTTGTAATTACCCTGAGGATGCAGCTTGCTGTACATAGTTAGAGCTATGCAAATCTTTTATAACTAAATCCAAAGCCAGGTGAAACTTCTCTAGTTATGGATTTCATTGCAACCTCCCAAAACTCAGCCTAAAATGTTGCTGAGGTTTGCAACCCTTTCCCAGAAAGGCTGCATGCACTAGTGGTTTGAGCATAGAACTGGGCACCAGGAACTCCAAAGCTCTACTGCCAGCTCTGCCAATGACTGCCTCTTTAGCTTTAGGCAACTCACTCCACCACTCTGTGCTTCAGTTTTCCGCCTCTAAAATGGGGATAAAAGTGCCTCTGTCATGCACAGAGATGTGGATCAATTAGTGGGTCATTCACTCCTGCTGGGAAATGCATGCCCTCTTCCACTCATGGAAGGGGCCAGGCAGTGTTTCAACTGTTGCACATTCTTGGGCGCTGTGCCAGGGGACAAAAAGTGTGATTTTCCACTGGGTGCTCCATGCAAACATCAGATGAAATGAACTGGTGAAAAATGGTGCATCAGTTTTCACAAAAGATCTCCCCAATTGCTGCACACTTGTGCTAAATACACCAAAGCTCTGCTTGGAGCCTCTGACTTCCTTCAGACTCCAGTCTCAATGAGAAATTTACTGGAGTGAGAATCCACATGAGCTGAAACTGCTGTGCCTCACCCGGCTGTGCTATGAATTCTGACAATAGTGTTGCCCTAGAGTTTTCCTTTTGGTATTGCTCACGGACTGAAATTCTGCCTTACCCTAGGCAGCTGTCATCCTGACCCCATGCTCACTGAGCCTGAAGCAAAGCACATCAAACCGACTGCCTTCCTACCACGCCAGATAACACATTCTTTCAAAACCATTCACGTTGCATGGACATCAAAGAGAGTTTGTTACACTGATATTTCTACCACTCTACAAGCAATAAGAGAGTGGTTTGATGTCCCTACTCTACATACATATACTTCAGCATCATAACAGCTAGGATAATGTTTTCTGATAGAAGTTTATACTAGCAGATCCCAATGAGGCCTCAAAAGCAACAGATCTTTAGAACCGTCTCATATCATCACCCATTTCTTTCCTTCTTATAGTGACAGCATTTTTTCCCTCTTATGTGAATAGTTTTTCTATCCTGTTGCTGTAGCCCAGTACTGCTGTACTGCATCAGACACTCTATGTGGCTTATGTGAACTAAAATGTACTGGACAGTTACCAGCAAGTCAAGAAATTAGAGGAGAAAGAGATTTTGTAGGTTACCACGGTCATCCCTTGTTCCCTACAGTGCATAATCTGTCGAGTCAAATTTTAGATGACTAGTGATCTGCCCTCTTGTCTCCTAGGAACAGTAGGATGTTTACCTTTGGCTTTTCGCAGTACTGTATCATTGCAATTTTGGGCATCTTTTAAAGTTTTACATGGCATATCACCAGGATTTATGGAGTCTCTCCACACCACTGTGAGTCACTGACCCACCCGCAGGAGATATGACCCAACTGAAGTGGAGAAAGGGTTCTAGTTAGCCCCTGAAGTTTTACACCAGATGCTGGAGAGGGATATCAGACTGGACCTCCCTACCCTTAAGAAGACCTGCTTCTGGCGGTCAGAAGTACAAATCGAGGGAGACGGTTGGAGGACAATGAGGTCCTTAGCTGGACTGCCCAAATTTTAACAAAAAGACTGAACTGCAAGAGGAGCTGATGTTTCCCTGACAGCAATAATAGCAAAATGTTTTTTCAATTAAAATTTAAATAAGAGAAAGGAGAGAGGGAGATGGACTTGGAGACAGAGACTTTGCAAGCCCAGAACAAACCCAGCACATTTTAAGTTTTAAGTGTTTTCTTGGCGTGCTCACCACTGACTTTAATTAAATTTCTCTCGAGGCTCAGAACCTTGGAGAAAAGAGCGTGAGAGTGTGTGTTTGCTCACTGGGTGAGCTTCCCCAAGCTTTTCACACATCTCCTGTTTTCTCATTAGTGATTTCTCATGGTGGTGTTATTGCTCAAATCTTCTACATTGCACTGCACCTTCCACACAGTAGAGAGTGGCATGTCACCACCATTCCAGGAAGCTTGATGGAGCTCCTATTTCATGTAACAAATACCTGTTCAGTCTCACTTTCCTTTCCATTCATCCACCTACAGAAAGCGGGAACCGGATTCTTTGCTGAGTTCAGCGTCCGGAGGTCAGAGTAGAGTATGTGGGGTGGAGGAGGGGTGTATGGCGGTTGTCAATAAGTTAGTTATGGTTCCCTTATTCTCTACCCCAGTCCCAGCATGACTTAGTGAAAAATGGTTTTGATTTACTGAGTTATGATGCCCCTTTGAAAATGGCACATTGCTGATGCACTCTATGCTTTAACAGAGATTGTCCTTAAGCTGGTAAAGTGTACAGCTAAGGAAAACTACACTGAGCTTGCACTGGTAACTTAGCTGCATACTGGAAGTGTCAGGCAAAGGGGGGTTCCTGAGCATTTTGTAATGTGTGCTGAGTTGAGGCAAGGGATCTGCAAGCCCAGAAGAACTTGTAAGGCAATAAGGTGTTAAGGGAAGGCTCCTGGGTGCTTTCTGTTCTGAGGCACCGAAGGAGCAGCATAGCTCTGAAGCTTTGCAGGAAAGGGGCTCTGTCTCACTAACTTCCTAAAGCGCACAGAAGAACAGCGATACCCTGTGACTCTACCCAGATGCTTGGGACAGCATGTTCTGGATGTGCCTAGTTCCAGGATGATTGGCAAGCCAGCAAAAGCTTTTAAATCCTGGAGAGCGACTCTGCTCCTTTTTATAAGTTTTTCTTTTTCTTTCTTTCTTTTTTTTTTTTTTTAAGTCTAGGAAATCCTATACATAACATTCCTTAAAGCTGGCCATTTAAGCACTAAAAGTCTGGAAAGACAACAGCTCAGACTGCATATGTGCAACTTTAACTTGCACCTTTATGTGTATGCCTTGGGCTGCAGCCTTTAATTACTTGACCCCATACACATCATACACTTTCTGATAACATGGTATAACTGCACAGTGTTTTCTTGGGGAAAGTAAGAAATAGTTTTGTGGTGGATTGTATTTATTCATAGACTCATAGGACTGGAGAGGTCATCTAGTCCAGTCCCCTGCACTCATGGCAGGACTAAGTATTATCTAGACCAGCGGTTTTCAAACAGCGGGTCGCAACCCAGTACTGGGTCGTGGAATGTAAGGCACTGGGTCGTGGCAGCGGTGATGCCCAGCTAAGGAGTCTAGTCCCTCCCTATTCTGACACTGCGCTGCTCCCCAGAAGTGGCCAGCAGCAGGTCTGGCTCCTAGGCGGGAGGACTATGGGGCTCCACGCACTGCCCCCGCCCCAAGCACTGGCTCCACACTCCCATTGGCTGGTTCCTGGCCAATGGGAGCTGGGGGGGCTGGTGCCTGTAGGCGAGAGCCACATGGAGCCATTTGCACGCCTCCACCTAGGAGCCGGACCTGCTGCTGGTCGCTTCCAGGGCACAGTATGGTCCACAGTGCCAGGACAGGCAGGAAGCCTACCTTAGCACTCCCGCTGCACTGCTGACCAGGAGCCGCCTGAGGTAAGCCTGCACCCCAATCCTCTGCCCCAGCCCTGAGCCCCTCCAAACCTGGATCCCCTTCCTGCCCCCCAAACTCCTCATCCCCAGCCCCACCCAAGAGCCTGCACCCCCAACCCAGAGCCCTGCCCCCCTCCCACACCGCAACCCCCTGCCCCAGCCCAGATCCCCCTCCCCACCCTGAACCCCTCATTCCCAGCCCCACCCTGCAGCCCTCACCCCCGCACCCCAACCCTCTGCCCCAACCCTGAACCCCTTCCACACCCCAAACCTCTCATCCCCAGCTCTGTTGGGTCGTGGGCATCAACAATTTTCTTCAACTGGGTTGCCAGAAAAAAAGTTTGAAAACCACGGATCTAGACCACCCCTGACAGGTGTTTGTCTAACCTGCTCTCCAGTGATGGAGATTACACAACCTCCCTAGGCAATTTATTCCAGTACTTAACCACTTATCCCAGTGCTTAGCCACTTATTGTTAGAGTGGCTGTTTGGAATGTTAAAAGCAGTCAAGTTTTGGAAATAACTTATGGAATCTTCCTCACTGGCAATATTTAAATCAAGACTGGATGCTTTTCTAAAAGATATGCTAGTTCAAACAGGCATTATTTCAGGGACATTCCATGGCTTATGTTATGTAGATGGTTAGACTAGATTAATAAATTCTAAACCCAGAAGGGACCACTGTGATCACCTAGCTTGACCTCCAGTATAGCACAGGCTATGGAATTTCCCCCAAGTAATCCCTGGAGCATATTTTACAAAAGGGCATTGATGAAGAATCCATCACAACCCTTCGCAAATTGTTCCACTGGTTAATTACTTTCAGCATTAAAAGTTTACACCTTATTTCCAGTCTGAATTTGCCTAGGTTCAACTTCCAGTCATTGTATTGTGTTATACCTTTGTCTACTAGACTGAAGAGCCCATTATTATAAATATCTACATGGAGAACAAATATTTAGACTGTGATCAGGTCATCTCTTAATCTTCTCTTTGTTAAACTAAATAGATTGAGCTCCTTGGGTCTATCACTATAAGGCAGGTGTTCTAATCCTTTTATCAGTCTTGTGGCTTTGCTCTGAACCCTCTACAATTTATCAATATCCTTCTTGAATGGTAGGCACCAGAACTGGAAACTGTATTCCAGCAGTGGTTGCACCAGTGCCAAATACAAAAGTAAAATAACTTCTCTGTTCCTACGAGATTCCCCTTTTTATACATCCCAGGATCTCATTAGCTCTTTTGGCCACAGAATCACACTAGGAGCTCATGTTCGTCTGATTATCCACCACGATCCCCAAATCTTTTTCAGAGTCACTGTTTCCCATCATAGAGCCCCCCATCTTGGAAGTATGGCCTACATTCTTTGTCCCCGGATGCACACATTTACATTTACATTTAGCTCAACTGTTTGCTTGCACCCAGTTTACCATGAGAGCTAAATCGCTCCGTATCAGTGACCTGTCCTCTTCATTATTTACAACTCCCCCAATTTTTGAGTCATCTGCAAACTTTATCAGTTACGATTTTATGTTCTCTTCCAGATCATTGATAAATGTTAAATAGCGTAGTGCCAAGAACTGATCCCTGCAGGACCCCCCTGGAAACAAGCCCATTCAATGACATTTCCCCATTACATTTTGAGACCTATCAGTTAGCCAGTTTCTAATCCATGTAATGTGTACCCTCTTAATTTTATACCTTTCTAATTTTTTAAATCAACATCATGCAGTACCAAGTTAGATGGACAGTGGTCCCTTCTGGCCTTGGAATCTATGTAGAATCTTTCCCCACCCTGTATACTTAGGTCCCTGGTTTTTTCTTTGTATCTTTTTAGAACTAATGTTGATATTAAGTTTTGAGGGAATATAAGAGTGAGATTCCACAGCATGAAAAGGGAGATCAGTTGAAAATGAGGAGCCAAAAAAAATTAAGATGTCCCCACTCTAACTCCTTTAATTCCTCAATTAAAGCAAAAGAGGCAGCAGGGTCAAGCACAGAAGTGGAAATAATAAAAACATCTCAAAGCCAAAGAAGTGTAGCAGTAGTAGCAAAAATTACAGAAGATGATTGTAATGAAGATGTTGATGAGGTTTAGTCTAGCAGCAGACTGTAGCCTGGGAATGCAGATCAAGATTAATCTCTCATCAGCTGTATATTTTCCTGGGCAAAATGGGTATACCTCATGTCTGTTGCTAATTTGATCTGGTTATGTTCATTTCTTCAGTTTATTCATTTGGAGTGTGTTCCAAAACAAATGCTTGGGTATTATGAAGGGCATCAGTATTGGTACTTTACAGCATCTAAAGAGCCAGCTCTGCCTGGTTTTGTTATTTAGGTAACACTGGCACTTTTGCTTTCTGCTACATTTCATCTCTCTTATTGGTTTTGTTTTCAGAATAATTTCTAGATCAGCCTGAGCACAGATCAAGTCACTAGCAACCAGTATTTGGCAGGATGATATGCATGGAAGCATGGATGTTTCCAGGGGGCACATGTCAAAAATTTGTTACATACACAAAAGGAGACAAGAGACACATTTAGTTTTGCTATGTACAGCAAGGTGTCTTTATGCTACATTCCTCTTGTTAGATGAACCACTGGAGTATGAGAACAAAAGTCACAACCAATACTACATTACTACAAGGGTATTAAAAGTACTGTGAGGTGAAGAGGAATGGTGAGCCTGAAGTGTGGTTTCATCCTTTGGCACAGATTGTAAACCACTTTGATCCCTGGCTATCGTCTGCTGTGACACAAATGAGCAAAATTAAGTGCAAGCTGCATCCTTTATACCTCTAACTTTTGACTTGCCTAGATTTAATAGGCATGCAATGTGGGAAAGACTAGCCTACATACAGGATGCTAGCCTACTACTGCTGCTGCAATGGAGTTACTCCATTAGCTGAAGTGACAGAGGTCTATCCTTTGTTGTCCTGTGTTCAAACCCTGTTGATAAATGGATGATCAGGGTCATTACATAGGCAGCTTAAAAAGCAAACATTTGCCGGACATTGACACCTGGGATTCCACAGTATTTCCCTGTATTTAGAATAGGGAATGACCCCAGGACTAGTCTTCACATACAGCGGCACAGCTGCACCAGTGCAGTTGCACTGCTGTAGCGCTTAAGTGAAGACACTCTTAACTTTGTAGTTAATCCACCTCCCCAAGAAGCGGTAGTTATGTCAGCAGGAGAAGCTCTCCTGCTGGCATAATGCTGTCTATACAGGGGGAGGTTAGGTTGGTATTACTACATTGCTCAGGGGTGTGGATTTTTCACACCCCTGAGTGATATAGTTATACCCATATGTGACGTTATCAGATTAGAATATGACCATACAAATCACTGTTGCTACCACTGTTATATAATTGCAATTAATGCTATACAAAATGTAACACATGGCCAGAAAGGGTCAAGCATTGTGCAGGATAAATGACCCAGATCCAACCTTTAGAGACATGTTAGAAAAGTATATGAATGGTAATTAGGGCCATTCCATGGTAGATAGATTAGAAATTTGAAATGCAAACCTATATTGTTAGAAATTAGAGGTGACACTAATTGTATGTGTGTACTCATATCTTGTTAGAGGTTAACAATGTAGTCAAACAGACCCTGTCTATGCTGTATTCTGTTAATTCAGAAATATTGTTTCTTAAATGAATTGTAGATATAGTGATATCAATGTATTTATCTGTCTTTGAAATGTACAGCAAATCACCTGTAAATGGTAGAAAACAGACAATTGCCTTATGCTAATCCCTGTAGCTAGTTACCAGTGATGTTTAGGAAACAGGTCTACTTCAGAGTCTCCATGATTACCTATTGTTCGCCTACGGACTCCGAGCTGTCAAAAAAAAAAAAAAAAAAAAAAAAAAAGGCCTGGAACTATATAAAAACCTTTGATTCCTGATCCTTTTTATCTCAGATCTGCTTGATGCTTCATGCAGGGGAAGTGTAAGTCATAAGACTGAGATCTCCAGTCCTCTGAATATGAAAATTGGACTATAACCTACGGGCTAATTCTGAAACAACTCTTTGCAACTACAAAGCTCACCGTCTCGACTATGAATTTGATTTTAGAACTGTACTCATGTCTGTATGTATATTGATCTTTTAACCAGTACTCTCTTTTCTTTTTTAATAAATTATAGTTTAGTTAATAAGAATTGGCTGTAAGCATGTATTTGGGTAAGATCTGGAATATTCATTAACCTGGGAGGGAATGTGTCCGATCCTTTGGGATTGGTAGAACTTTCTTATATGATGAATAAGATTTTCAGTAATCCTCATATTTGACTCGGGCTTCTGGGTGGAGGCCTAAGACCGGGTTGTTTTAAGGGAACTGTGTTGTTGGCTTCTGGGTAACCAGTGAGGTATTATAGACACTGTTTTGTGCTGGTTTGGTAAATCTAAGTATTGGAATATCCACCAGCTTTGGGGATTGTCTGCCCCCGTCTTTGCAGTTCACCCTAATTGAGTAACTTCAGTGTGGTCCCCTGGGATCCCGGTCACACCATATCAGTCTGTTATGTATACCTGGCCTCAGATACCACCATTGGTTAACTGCTGGTAAATGTTGATTTGATATTAGCCAAGCAGTGTGCTTAGTAATTAAAATATTCATTGATTTTACATCTGCAACATGTACTTTAGGCCAAGAAGGCAGTTAAAACCAGTGGGTGAAATCCTGTCCTCATTGCAGTCAATGGAAGTTTTGCAATTGATTTCAGCAAGGTCAGAATATCACCCAGTATGTCAGGAAGCTGTGGTGTTTCAGCTTTAATTGTGAATGTCTCTTCACTTTTCATGGTTTATATAACAGAAGTCTCAGCATTTAAACATAGGCTACATCATATGATGGGTTTTTCAGCAAGTGTAAATTGAGGGACTCCCGAGCCCAGCATTCCTTCTTCATTATAGGCCTGATCCTGCACCATTGCAGTCAATGGGAGTTTGCCAGTGACTTCAATGAGTTCAAAATTGAGTACTAAATGTAGTTTACTCCCATCTGCTGTTTTCCCCACTCTCCTCGTTCTCCATAGAAAAACCTGGCTCTCGCAAATTCAGTATGCTTGCTTCAATCACATGCTCAGTTGCTTATTAGGTTTTGCCTAAGTTCTTTGCTTAATTCTAGCTTTGTGTTATGTTGTTACATAGCTGAACTTTTGAATGCGTTGCCCTATTAAGAAGGCAAAGAAATAAGGTACTAAACTGAGTCTTAAAAAGATCTAATTTCTATTTCCAACTCTGCCAAAGACTTGTTGTGTAACCTTGCATATGGTGCTTAATCTCTGAACTTCAATTTCTTGTCTATGAAATGGGGACAATTTTGACTCCCTCTCTAGGGAAGGTGTTTGAGATGAATTCATTAATGTTTGAGAGGTGCTCAGACACTATGATGTAAGAAAGAAAAGCCTATAAATAAACCAACCAGTGGTAATTAAAAAAAAAAAGTCTCCGGAGTAATTTTGAAAGCATCTCATTTTATGTCACCTTGAAGTCTCCCTTTTTCCAGTGAGTATAAGCTTTTTCTCCCTTGCATTCTGTGAATAGAGCCTGTAGGATCATTGGTTCACTGGTGCTGGCCTGTCCCCCACTTATACACTCATATTCAGGGCCTCGAGTGATCAAAAGATGTAATTGTTTAATTGTGGAGTACACAGAGCTATGCATATCTAATTTAAGCAGCATTCACTTACTCTGCAAGATGACTTTCCAGTGACCGAACAGCCATTTTCGGTTAGTCAGGCTTTCAGTGTATGCTGTCCCCAGGAGAGAGAGATTATATCCTTTCTTCCATTATGAGAGCAGGTCAAATTTGGTATCAAGTAAGATAGTGCATTTATATGGACACATTGAGGAATACAGTTTCCAGTTGTTTGAACAATGCTTTTGTAGCCACACTCCTTACATTTTTTTTCTTGTATTCTTATAAATATGTCACCCCTTATATTTTTTGCACATGCAGTTGCAAAAGGGTTCTGCTTCTCTGTGTATAAATGATTGGTTATACTATCTGTTTATAGGGAGATATTGCTAGAGAGGAAATCAGCCCCTGCATAAATATTTTGCCAGTTAGATGTTCCATAAATAGAAGGGATGTGGGCTGTCAATTGTGGGAAAACTATTCATTCAGAGAAGAAGGATGTTTTGTGGGTTAAAGCACTCAGCACATCCTGGTTCTGTCAGTGATTTTCTGTGAGACTGTGGGCAGGCTACTTAGGCCCAGATTTTTAAAAGGATTTAGGTAGTGCTCTGCTCATCATTGTAAGGCCAGAGACTTAGATGGCTAAGTCCCATTTTCAAAAGTGACACAGGTACTTAGGAGCTGAAAGGCTTGCTGACACTGGAAACACTACAGCTGTGCCACTCTAAGTGCTCAGAGTAGACACTGCCTATGCTGACAGCAGGGGTTCTCCCATTGGTGCTATTATACTATCTCCCGAGAGGTGGTAGTTAAGTTGACAGAAATTTTTTTCCGTTGATCTAGTGTTGTCTACACCGGGGGTTAGGTTGGTTTAACTAAGGGCAAATCTACACGTAAAACGCTGAAGCAGAGAGAGTTCTCCTGTCAGTGTAGTTAATCCACCTCCCCGAGAGGTGGTAGCTATGTTGGCGGGAGAAGCTCTCCCGAGCGTTGTCTACATGAAGGGTTAGGTCAGTATAACTATGTCACTTAGGCGTGTGGATTTTTCAGAACCTTGAGAGACATACTTATGCTGATGTAACTTTTCGATGTAGACCAGCCCTAAGTCTCTGGAAGCCAATGGGACTTAGGAACCTAAGTGCTAGATCCACAAAGGAGACTTGAGTTAGTCACTGCAGTGCCTAATTCTAGGCACCCTGCTGCCTACTGGAATTCTCAGCCTGAGTTAGGCAACCAGGCTCCCCATACAATGCATAGGTGAGTTAGGTGCCTAAGAATGTATCTGAAAAAGCCAGCAAGTTGAGCAGGGAGCCACTTAAGCTAGCCAATAGGAAATGCTGTGGAGAGGGGTGTGACCTAAGCCCTTCCTCTCTCACGGACTGAGGCACGTATCTCCACTTCAGATTCACAGCCATGAACCCTCGCCTGGAGTTGAGCACCTGAGTCAGGTCACTCCTTTCTCACAAAAACAGAGGCAAAAGTGGTGGTAATATCCACTTTTACCCAATAGCTGACTGGCTAGAGCATTCCCCTGGGATGTGCTACAGTCAGGTTCAAGTCTCTACTCCAATGAATAGTCAAGTATTTTAAGCAAAATGGAAGAGCTTCAACAGGAGAGAGACTAAGACAGACCCCAAACCCAGCATATTCAATAGCCCGATGTTAGGGCACTCACCTGAGAAGTAGGAGACCTGAGTTCAAGTTTCGGCTCCTCTCAGACAGAGTGGGGATTTGAAGTTGAGTCTCCCACATCCTGAGTAAGTGCTCTAACCACAGGCACCAGCTTCCTCCTCGCCCGGGGATGCTCAACCCCTGCTCTGCCCCAAGCCTCACGCCCACTCCACCCCTTCCCACAAGCCCCCACCTCGCCCCCCCATCTTTCTGCCCCTGCTCTGCCCTGGGCCCTTTCCCCCAGTCCTCACCCCACTCTACCCCTTCCCGCCCAGTTCCACCCCCTCCTCTGAACTCATCCTGTCCCCGCTCCTCCCAATCCCCCCAGCGCCTCCTGCATGCCGTGGTGGTCGGGAGGGAGAGGGAGGAGTTGATCAGTGGTCAGGAGGTGCTGGCAGGGAGGGGGAGGAGCTGGCTGCTGGTGGGTGCTAATCACCCACTAATTTTTTTCCCGGGAGTGCTCCAGGGCTGGAGCACCCACGGAGTCGGTGCCTATTGCTCTAACCACTGGGCTATAGGATGAGAGGGGGTTGGGAAGCAGAAGCATCACCAGGAGAATGCCCACTTTGAGGATTCCACCAAGATTTAGGTGTGAGCCAGGAATCCGGACTTAGGCAGCTGTGCACATGCCCACTATCAGATTTTTAAGCTGCCAGGAGATTTTATCAGTGGAAACTGAGGTTCCTACTGGATTAGAAGGCAGGTGAGCAAGGGGCTTTGACAGACTAAATTTTAGGTTTAGGAGCTTTGAGTGGTTGTTAGGCAGCTGAATCTCTCTGTGGATCTAGCCTTCAGTGACTCAAAGTCACTTTTGAAAATGTGATTTAGAGCAGGCCTTAGGTGACTACACCTAAAATTTGGGTCAACCTGGCTACATTGCAGAGGGCATGAAATTTAAGTCAAACTACCCGACAGTGTAGGTGCAACTAGATTGACAGTAGAATTCTTCTGTTGACCTAGTTACTACCTCACGGCCGTGGATTTACTACAGTGATGGAAAAAGCCTTTGTTGCTGTAGTAAGTGTCTGCACTTGAATGCTTTCAGCTGGCGTTAAGTAGCTGTATTATAGTAGTTCCTAGCTAATGTTGTACTACATTGAATTAACAAGAAATCCTTAATTCAGTGGCAGAACATTTACCTTAGAAGCTAGACACAAAACAGCTTCAAATCCTTTCAATAAATGCTGCTGTTCACTCAGAACGCTCATATGTATAAATATCTAGTACATTGTCAGCCTCTTACCCTCTATACAACAGTCCAAGAATTATCTACAATTTAAGTACGGGAGAATGTAAGGAATTGTGTATGAGAGTGTGAGCTGTTGTAACAGGTCTTCCTTTGTTTTCTCTCATCACTGCTGAGCTGCTTTGCACTTTGCAATCCTGGCTCAGCATTTAGTACTGAAGGCACAATGAAGAGGGGGCGAAAGGGACAGAAAAAGCATATATGGGGCACAGTTAGCAATGAACTAACAGGTTATATAAGAAATTAGATTGGATAACTGGTGAGGACACAACACATCTGCAAGCACTGAAACTGTCCAGATTTCACTTGATTATAATTCAGTTTACATCCCTTAAGGCTTGGCCTTAATCCATCTATCAGAACGGGCAATTCTTGGAACATCAGAGATTAAGAGAGTAACCTTTAGAGTGAGCCATTTATGCACTTTTATTCCTGAGGCTGAAGTGATTTGTTTTACACACCATTAAACAACTCATGAACTGTTACCAGTCCTCAACGGACTGCAAAACAGGGCATAGTGCAAGATCAGAGCACAATAATGCACAATTCCTTTATCTGCTCTGATATGATCAGAATGGTTTTTCAGATAAAACAGGATTCATTTAAATAAACTAGGTTGTAAAGAGCTCCATGAAAAGGTTAGGTACACTGACTATTATTGACTGTAAAGAATACTAATTAAGCTATAAACTAAGCATTCATTATTAGACCAAGTAATGTATAGCACAGGCATGTTACAAGGCACATGTAGGGTATTTGAGTTGCTAGACCTAATATTACCTGATGGATTTATTACTATAAAGAGCCCAGTTCTCCATTAACTATAATATTTGTCAAGATAGATTTCAGATAGACACGAAAGGGTAACAAATTCATTTTAGAAACAGCATTCATGACAGCCACGTTACATACATTCTACATACTGTAGAATCACTTGAGTAACACAGGATCTTAGGGCTGTTTCAGTAGGGAATTAGTTCCAAAGACTATCAAAAAATAGAATGAACTGATTAACACAATTCAGATACAGAATAAATGGTTCTCTTTTGTAAGTCTTAATGGCTTTCTTTTATATCACAGTTACAAAGCACAGCACACCAGCACAAGGTAAAAAACACATGTTAAATGAACGTAAAAGAAGAGATAATTATAAAAGTGGCTGGAATTATTTTAATAGCTGGCCACCAGCTAATGCTGCTTTTTCCTGACAGAAGGTTTTGGATTGATAACAGGGGACTCTGCAGCAAAGAAGTTGTCTGACTAGAAGAGTTATGACCAGTTTCCTCTGTAGTAATGTAGATGCCACAAAACATGGTGCATTCCATAACTTGTGCAGGTTTTTACATACCCTCAGAGCGTTATTACTGCTTTTTCAAAAAAGCAGGTAAATGAGAAATTTCTAGAAAGTAAATAAAATTGGAGAGAAGGAATTTTAACCGAGTGATGCAACATAATGTAACATTCCAATATAATTATATAACAAAACCAAACTCAAACCCACATAATAGGTAAAAAGGCTGGGAAATTAAAAAGATACTATAATAAAAGACACACAAGGCAATGTAAAATTACACAGGATCAGGGCTGATGAGAGCAGGAAAAGAGGGGACAATTGTACTCAACCTTAACCCCCCCTCCCCCAAGACATCTGTATAAATAAAGTGAAATGGGAGGGGGTGCGCTCCTAAACATGACTGGGGCCCCAAATCTCTCTCAATGAGTCTGCACGGGATGTTAAGATCCCCTTCACTGCACTGCCTCTCCCTATATGTCTGTACAGTGCCTAATACACATAATTAAGTTAATACACACAATAGTAAAGGAGCAAGAGCACACAAACACTAGTCAAAAGTGGCTCAAGAGCATGGCTACAAGTAGCAGCTATATGACTCATGCTTTCCTACCTCTGAACTGGCAACAGCCCCACCATGTGTTTGGGGTTTCTACCACATCCACTTAGAGCAGGGAAAAAGAGCACAGCCATGGACTAGGGTACCAATGGTAGTGTAGCTACTAAGCCAGCTGTGCTGCCAGGAGGAAGTCACTCCATGTGGTTAGACCTAAGGTGCCATATGAACCCTTGGGCTTAGCACCATTACAAAGCCATGCCCTTTCTTGGGCTCTGCTACTAAAGACATGGGGAGAGATGTTAGGTTTCCCCATGTCCTGAAACATGGGGAAACTTTGGTCTACTCTACAAAGTGAGGTCAGCTTAACTACATTGCTCAGGGCTGTGAAAAAATTCATGCCCTGTGAGATGTAATTAAGTTGACTTAAGCACCGGTGTAGACACCATTAAGTGGACAGAAGAATTCTTCCATCGACCTACCTACTGTCCCTCAGAGAGGTGGATTTACAACAGCAATGGAAAAATCCCTTTTGTCACGGTAGTAAGTGTCTACAGTGTAGCAGCACAGCTGCTACTGTGTTGCCAATGCCATTGCATTAGTTTTCCCCTTCTGCAGGTTTCCCCACCATGGGAAGGGATAATTTTGTTCAAACTTTGTAAGACATGATTGTTTGGATATTGTTATACTAACATCTTGTACATCTATTACAATTCCCCGCTAAGCATTTCAGAGCGATATACAAACATTCAGTAATTTAGCCTCACAGCATGCCTAGGAGGTGGTAAAGTGTTACTTTAACTTCCTATTTGTATAAGTGATTTCTGGCTAGAGCAATTTTCCCTATGTTGAACTGGGACTTGTAAGCAGTGAAGTCAATGGAACTACACACATGATTACACTTACTGTGACAGTTTAGGAACCAGTCTATGTGCACTTCTGAATTCCATCGTGATGCTATGAACTCTATGTTTATACGCTTATGATTGTCTTTAACTGTATTCATTTATCATACTTCTTGTTTTAAGGGGAAGGAGTCTGGCACCTGGGTATCTACCCCTGAATGGGACAGACATTAAGGACCATCAGTAATTAACTAATGGGGACTTCCAGGAAGGATCATCGATTTACTAATGTCTCTTATTAGCTCCCCTCTCTCCTGCCAACCTTCTTTGTCTGGAGGGCATGTGAATGTACCAAGGCTGGGGCATGAGGTCTCACACTGGGACTCATGACCAAAGCTGTGCTTATAAAGCTGGAGGTCTTTTTTTTCCCAGAAAAAAAAGACCAGAATCAGAAGACAGGACTTGGCAGGAGGAAAAGGGGTGCAGAAGAAACCTGGACTCCCTGTCCAACACTGACTAAGACCCGAATATAGATCTATAGATCTGCTATCTCTTGTAGTTTCCCTAGGAGTAAAGTGTGTGTTTAGAAATTCCTCTGGAGAGTCTGTGTTACGTGTTTACACAGGCGCATAGTCCCTGAGAAGGGAATCAGAGGGTCCACAACTTCAGTGCAAGAGCAACTGGAGAGCAAGCACTCCAAGAGGGGTGTCAGATGTGGGGTCTGCACCTGGAGTGTGTGCCTAGAGGCCCATAGCCAGAGAAACAGTGCCTAAACATGGCCCACCCCAGCAAGCCAAGAGCATGAAGGACCTAATGTTTGGGTCCAGTACAGTAGCCTGGAGAGAGTCCAATAGGGGGAGCTTATCAGGGCTGTAAACTTTTATATGGGTATTGAAGTACTTCGCTGAATCAGGGCTATAATGGGGAGTGCTGTTAGAGCCACTGATGTTTTATGGACTGGCAAAAAAAAATCAGACTACTCTGTAACCTCATCCACTGTATCATCATCCCCCATTTTATAGATAAGCAACCTGAGGTGAGTTAAGGATCAAATTCTTCCTGGTTTCAGTGAGAGTTTTGCTCAATTAAGATCTGCAGTATGTATCCTTGACTGACGTGAACACAGGAACAGAAAAGCTGGGGATAAAACCCAGATCACCAGAAACCTGCGTCTGAATCACAATGGGTCACAAATAACTTTTTAACTACATAATAACTTATTAGTATAATATCTGGGAATTACCGTACTATATCATCAAATGCTAATTATCTTCACAGTTCTCTCTTCTAAATTATAACTGCATGATAAGATCTAGAAATTGCAAATTATGTAATAAGTAATCTATGGATTTGCTTAGTAAATTCCAGTATAATTATTCTACTAAGTAACTGTTAAAACATATAATTTACTATGCATTTTCACATGATTTTGCTAGAGAATTATGTATTGATTCTCTGGTTAGATGTAAGTAAAAATGAAATGGTATTTAAGATAACTTATTGAGAAGGATATTGCTAGGGTATTCCCTCCCCCCTCCACACACACACACACACACACACACATGGAAACCAGGTATTAAAATGTATTTCTTTATGGATGACTGTATCGTGGCAGACTTTTTCAAAACAGAACTCCCACCTTCAAATTGTTTGAAAACTGATGGCATAGTATGGCCTTGAAACATTTGATTTTCTTCAAAGTAACACTCACGGTGCTTGTAATTGTAGGGTTTCTTCTGAGTGC
The DNA here is from genome assembly GCF_002925995.2 of Terrapene triunguis. NCBI lineage: Eukaryota > Metazoa > Chordata > Testudines > Emydidae > Terrapene > Terrapene triunguis. The sequence goes on along the minus strand of NW_020664471.1, from coordinate 4,682,277 downwards.
TCAGCTGCAAGGCCTTTTCGTAATGAATAAATAAAAGCAACATAACTGACAGATTTCTTTGAAAATAAGAAATAAATACGTGGGGTTTGCAAACAAAGTATCAGACTCAGAATGGATGCGCAATATTACTGACAGTGCATATAGAAATGGGCTTGATATGAACCAAGATCTTTTCAATCCAAATTAATTAAAAGCCCATCTGTCTGCATGATAGAAAATGTTATATTCATTGGAGACATAGTAAATAGAGTAGTATTATTCAAGGGATTTCTTTTTTACTCCATAGTAAATGCCTGATCCAAAGCCCATTTAAGTCTTTGCTAACTGCTGTTTCCTGGGTGCACCTGACTGGAACAATGACATTCTGCACTTACTATCTGACTCACAGGCTCCTGAAATGTATTTGTCAGCCAAATTGTTTTCCTGTTTGAAAGCAGGGGCCTGAAATTAAATGGGTGATGTGTACGTCTCTAATCTGAATGTATAGACAAACAGAGCATTAATCTGTCAACCAACATGAAAGAGCTCCAGAGCCAGAGATGATGTTATTTGGAAATTCAGATCAGAAATCTGTACTTGGGGAAGACTCACTGCTAGACTGTAGCCAGCACTATTTTACTCAGAGTTCCCTGTCCCTCCATAGCACATCAATGGGAACTGAAAAGAACAAAGATGTGCATGCTGGCAAATGCCACCTGAAGATAGCACTGATAGGAGAGCATTGGGTAGCAAAATCATACTCACCCAAGCAACCCTAGTGACACAAGAGTGGGGGTGCTTAATGTCCTTCCCAAAACAGCTCTGTCTCTCTAGAGGCATAACTAAAATGTATAGCTATCACCCCTGTATTTCTCCATTTTTATGCTGGGTTACTCTATTAACTTTGGTGGCATTACAGAGGTGAAGTTTTGGTCAGATTTTCTAGAGCACCCAGCATTGTTCTCAATGGGTTCTGTTAGGAGAAGCGCACTACTGAAAATGTGGCCAGAATTAAAGAGTAACCCTCTAGTAATTACACCAGGAGTGCAGGGTTCTGTATTTCTGAAATTGTAATATCAAACAAACACAAAAACAGGAGCAGTTAGGTATTGAGTTCCCTTTGAAAATTTAGCTTTAATGTCTAGGCCACCGTCTTCTTCCAGTTAAAAGTATTTTTAACAGATTAGTGGCAGAATATTTTTAAAAACCTGGTTTGAGGACTTTAAAAGTGCAGTTATTTTGGAGGAATTACTCCGAGTTACTGTGAAATATAGTAAATAAGAGCTTTTGTTCAAGTTTGATACTATAATTTCAAAGATATCTAGATCTGCTGCTGTAATTATGATAGGATTTTCTCTTTACTTCCAGCTGCTTTGGGAATGTCTCGTGCATTAGGATGTTCACAGAGTTACTTTATGGGCATCAGACAGGTCTGGGATTTTTGTACCAACACTAATACTTTCTGTATCTGAGTGTCACATCTGGAAAGCCATATTAGCCCCAGTGTCAGACAGTTCATTTATTGTAAGCTTCTTGTGTCAACAGCAAATCATGTTCTTATGTGAATTCCTGTGCTCTCTTTTTTTGAGGGAGTTTTTCAATCAAAAACTTTTTTCAAGGCTAAGCAGAGGTGAGGAATTGTTCACCTCGGTGAGAGACAGACTGTTCATTCTGTGATCTTCCCTCATTCAGAATTTTCCATCTTCTCTCTCATTTAAAAGCCTCATTCACATTATCACCCTAAGTAAACAACATCTGTTACTCCAAATTGAATGAGAGAACAGCAGTATCTTATTGATGAACCCCAAGGGGAAAACATATCAGAAGTTTCTCTTTGAGGCTTAGCAGACCAAAATCCAGAGGTCTCTAGCCACAGCTCCTGAGTATTACTTGGAAGTTAGTTTAAATCCTATTGCCTTGTGTCAATTTGCAAGATATTATCTGTAATTCTGTGTGCATCTACGGCCCATACTATATTATACTACATTATACAAGTATGGATAATAATTCCCTCATCTTTTATCTAACTTTCTGCTACCAAATTACTTTGGGTGTCATGTTAATATCAAGCTATTGTTAGGTATCAGCTTTCAGCTCCCAGACTAAAGGTAAGGGAAATTCTTTATAATCGTCCCATCCTCCCTCCCAGTGGTGCTCAATGACAACCGCTGACTTGATACTCTGTTCCCTCACTCCCAGGGTCTGTCTTTGCGAGAAAATACTATCTAGAAGTGCCAATTTGTAGATAACATTCTGCGACAGCACGGTATTTTAAGTGCTTTGATCCTAAGGGCTCAGATCCTGAGCTGAGCTTGGTGCAATACATGAGTGGGTAGGGAGAAGATGGCATTTAGCCACCTTTATGCACCCTCCAATCCTGGGACCCCAAATCCTGCCATCAGATCAGTCCCCAGTGAAGGCAGGATGTAGGCAGGACCATAACTTCAGGTCACTATGCTAGAACAGAAGCTGTGGTCTAAGGGGCACTCACCCAACTGCCACATGTCTGCCCAGCCATTGTCCTTTACCCAAGCTTCCCTTCTGCAGTGTCCTAGACAGAGGTGTCATGGTACCCAGCTCTGCCATATGCAGAGGATACAGAGTCTCCTCATGCATCCCTCCACACCCCAAGAGGCTGAATCACTGTGGTGGCACCACCCTATTGGAGGTTTGTATGAATTCCTCCTCAGAAGAACATGGTCATTGCATCCTGACACTAACTCCCTGACATGTTTAAATTGCAACTCATTAGCAATGGAACAAATGGTATAATCCAATCAACTCTTTGCCTCCATAGTATCATTCTGAACCATTTCAACTTGCTGTCCATGCAGTAATGAGGATATATTGAACGTACACTGTCCCAACATTTCGCATTTACAAAATGACTAAGAATGCAAATTTCAGAGTAGCAGCCATGTTAGTCTGTATCTGCAAAAAGAACAGGAGTACTTGTGGCACCTTAGAGACTAACAAATTTAATTGAGCATAAGCTTTCGTGGGCTACAGCCCACTTCATCAGATGCATAGAATGGAACATATAGTAAGAAATATATATATAAATACAGAGAACATGAAAAGGTGGAAGTAGCCATACCAACTGTAAGTCCTACGATGGCTGTCTGACTGGTCTGGAGACTGTCTGGAGACAGACCAGTCCTCGCTTACAGACAGCCCCCCCCAACCTGAAGCAAATACTCACCAGCAACCACACACCACACAACAAAAACGCTAACCCAGGAACCTATCCTTGCAACAAAGCCCGATGCCAACTCTGTCCACATATTTATTCAAATGACACTATCATAGGACCTAATCACATTAGCCACGCCATCAGGGGCTCATTCACCTGCACATCTACCAATGTGATATGTGCCATCATATACCAGCAAAGCCCCTCTGCCATGTACAAAAGAATAAATGAACACAAATCTGACATCAGGAAACATAACATTCAAAAACCAGTAGGAGAACACTTCAACCTCTCTGGTCACTCAGTAACAGACTTAAAGGTGGCAATTTTGCAACAGAAAAGCTTCAAAAACAGACTCCAACGAGAAACTGCTGAGCTTGAATTAATATGCAAACTAAATACCATTAACTTGGGTTTGAATAGAGACTGGGAGTGGCTGGGTCATTACACATATTGAATCTATTTCCCCATGTTAAGTATCCTCACACCTTCTTGTCAACTGTCTAAAATGGGCCATCTTGATTATCACTACAAAAGGTTTTTTTTTCTCCTGCTGATAATAGCTCATCTTAATTAACTAGCCTCTTACAGTTGGTATGGCTACTTCCACCTTTTCATGTTCTCTGTAGGCATATATATTTCTTACTATATGTTCCATTCTATGCATCTGATGAAATGGGCTGTAGCCCACGAAAGCTTATGCTCAAATAAATTTGTTAGTCTCTAAGGTGCCACAAGTACTCCTGTTCTTTTTAAGAATGCAAGTGTTCTCCCTTTATGTTCTTTAAGGTAAGCACATACTGTATCAATACTGGCAGACCACACATACACATAAATCAATGGCATTCAAATGATTTAGCTGTTTTGAACTGTTATAACACCTTCATGAGGGCTTTTTCTTAAGCAGAGCTACAGTCAATCATAAATTCCCACAGCTACATCATTGGCATTGTCACTCCGACCCTCACCTGCCCAGATTCATCCTTCAATTGGGTAGGATATTTTATGTTCATGGGATTTTATTAAAAGTGGTTTTCATTTATACATTTTTACAGTTACCTTTTTCGAAACATTATATATCTAATGGTTTGTGTGATTAGAGAAACTGTGCTGTTACAACGCATACGATTACAATTGCACTTTTCCAGCACTTGCGGGAGAACTGTAGATTCCCATCTTCTAGCTGAAGTGTTCAGCATTCAAAAACATTTATACAAAAAAAGCAAAATTAGCACATGTTGTGCCACCAGAAGTGCCAATAATATTTTTTGGATTCCAAAGGCATTTTTACTGCTTTAGGCTTTATCTGCTCCCAGAGCTAACAAATAAATAAGCAGGATAATCACTTTCCAGGAGATAATTATGTCCCAAATATCAGCATTTTGGTATAATCATAAAGGGTAGTCCATAAAATGCTGCAGAATAAATCCATGCTGTATTAGATGGTGAAAATAACCCACTGTTAACACATTTCAGTTTGAACACTGCTCCGTAAATCCTGCTTCCAATCCAGACATTGACTAAAGAGCTTAAGATGCAGGAGTGAAGCTGTGCTGTAATATTTAGATACAAAGTTAAGCACGTAGATTTTGATTTTCCTTTGGTTCGGCTTTTATCTAGAATATGTCACAACTCTTTCTTATGGCATCAAAAATACTTTTCATGTCTATAAATCACCTTTCGGCTTAGAAGAAAAACTCTGCGGGGTTCTATAAATTCCAATCACCAGTAGGTGACCTGAGCCTCAATAAAGAAAACTTTATTTGGGTTCATCAAGGAAACTTTATTAAAGCTCCACATTACCAATGGATTTCCTGAGTGCATCAGTTTTAGCTCCACAGTATTAGAATTGTGAATCTAACCTAATTCTGAGACCTTCCTTTAGAGGGGTCACTCACCAGCCAGTGGGCCCCCTCATGGCTAAGTGTGGTGTAACAGCCTCTTCAGCTCCAACACCCTGTGTCAGCAGCAGTCTCTCCAAGCTCTGGGGTGGCTTGCCCCTTTTTCATGACTCCTCTCTCCAGCCAGGTTGCTTATAGTCCACATCCCTGCCAAGGTAATAAAGTTTCCAATACATCAGAAATCTAATGACTCTGTCACAGTCCTTTAGCCCACCCTGGCTTGATAGCCCTCATCCCCCTTTGTACAAGGTATTTTTACGTTCCCTTCCCTGGGGAGTCAGTAGAGGAAACCCAGGCTCGCCCTCTTCTCTAGGGTCCAACTCAGGGACTCTGTATTAAGGAGCTAGGATCTTCTTCTTGCTGTTGTTTCCCTGGGCCACTTCCTACTTCCAGGATGCTGCACAGTGCCCTTTGGTCTCTTGAGCACAATCATAATAATGTCTCAGTGCTTCAGCAAAGGGCAGCATCTAAAGTATGGCTGATGGTAGTTGTATATACGTTTCACTGTCAAAGGCCAGCACACACAATGAGCAGATACCACAACATTGCTTTGCTATTGGATGCACCACTAATCAAGCACCAAGAATCTAAAGGGCTCAAAGTAGGACCCCAAAAGGACAGTTTCTCCAGAGCCTTTCCCAGTTTCTCTGGGCATAGGTCTCACCTAGCTATTCCTGTTGAAGGGAAGGATATAGTTGCTCTGACTACTTGTTGCAAAATTTTGTTCCATCTTCCAAAAATATTTTTTTCAGGCGATTTCTCAAAAAGATGTTAATTAGAAATGTCAAAATTCTCCTGGCTCTACTTAGGAATGTAAGCTAGTGAACTCATCTCTGTTCAGCTTTTTAATAGTACTCCTTAAACTTGTCCCTCCTCATAAATGTACTGTGGTGCTGATAGCAAAGCTTACTTGCACTTATTTCAAGAAATGAGTCTTACTGGACAGGACATACAATAATTAAATTAAGACTATAACCAAAGTAAGATGATTATGGGTCCACATCTTGCTTTTCTTAACCACACAGAAGAAGTGGATGATTTGTATTTTAGCCGCTATTTAACCTAAACTGAGCAACAATGATATTTGGAAATGGCTAAGATAACAAAAATGTGGTGATTAACAGGAAAACAAAAACAAAAACAAAAAATCATAACAAGATGACAGAATAGTAAAAATATTTACACATCTACAATAAGCAAACTGATTAATTGGCCTATGTAACTTCCAGCATGGGAGTAGTTCTGTTTAGATCAATGGCATTATCTTCAGAGTGTAAAGTTAAGCATCCAGGCATGACTTTGCAGTACTGGGGCTTGAGAAAGCATGTCTGTATTTTTAACGTTTGCAGTGTTGTTGTAGCCATGTTGGTCCCAGGATATGAGAGAGACAAGGTGAGTTAGGTAATATCTGTTATTGGACCCACTTGGTAATGAGGCAAGCCTTTGAGCTCCACAGAGCTCTTTTTCTGGTCTGATTATCTTTCCCAGCTTGTCTTTCACCAACAGAAGATGGTCCAAAAAGGATATTACCTCACCCAACTTTTCTGTGTATTTTTAAGAAACACCATCCCCTCATACCACACACACACCCACCAACAGTGTATGCAGTCTAGTCTGTACAATCAACTTGTTAAATTTGTAAAGTACCTGGGAATCAATTTAAATGAAAGAGTCCACAGTAGTGTAAGCTCAATATTGTCCATGAACAATTTTATACTTATTGTAATGCTAATATTAGGTGGTCTTGAATATTATGAATCTCTAGTTTGGAAATATTTCCAGTCTTTATAGTCCATCCTGACCTATTAATTCATTTTAACTAACAACTACAACTAATCAGGAAAGGGATCTTGGAGTCATCATAGATAGTTCTCTGAAGACATCCACGCAGAGTGCAGCGGCAGTCAAAAAAGCAAACAGGATGTTAGTAATCATTAAAAAGGGATAGAGAATAAGACGGAGAATATTTTATTGCCCTTATATAAATCCATGGTACGCCCATATCTTGAATACTGCATACAGATGTAGTCTCCTCATCTCAAATAAGATATACTGGCATTAGAAAAGGTTCAGAGAAGGGCAACTAAAATGATTAGGGGTTTGGAACAGGTCCCATATGAGGAGAGATGAAAGAGGCTAGGACTGTTCAGCTTGGAAAAGAGGAGACTAAGGGGGGATATGATAGAGGTATATAAAATCATGAGTGGTGTGGAGAAAGTGAATAAGGAAAAGTTATTTACTTGTTCCCATAATATAAGAACTCGGGGCCACCAGATGAAATTAATGGGCAGCAGGTTTAAAACAAATAAAAGGAAGTTCTTCTTCACACAGTCAACCTGTGGAACTCCTTGCCTGAAGATGTTGTGAAGGCTATGACTATAACAGGGTTTAAAAGAGAACTAGATAACTTCATGGAGGTTAAGTCCATTAATGGCTATTAGCCAGGATGGGTAAGGAATGGTGTCCCTAGCCTCTCTTTGTCAGAGGGTGGAGATCCATGGCAGGAGAGAGATCACTTGATTATTACCTGTTAGGTTCAGTCCCTCTGGGACACCTGGCGTTGGCCACTGTTGGTAGACAGGATACTGGGCTGGATGGACCTTTGGTCTGACCTGGTATGGTCATTCTTATGTCCTTATGTTAACTATAAATTGCTTTTATTGTTCAGATGGAAAAAATATAGGTCATTATAATTCTTAATGAATGCTCTCTACAGCACTTGTCCACATACTGACAGTACTAAGTCTTTTATATTTAGATTGTGTTATATTTTGAAGGTAATGTTTTAAGCCATCGAAATAATATTTTCTTTTTATACTTCTACCAGTTTTCTCCTATATTGTTAGGCATGTTGCTCACTTTTGGCCTGAGTAACTCATAATAATAATAATATTTATGCATTATGGGTCAGTTCCAAAGCCCACTGAAATAAATGCAATAACTCTCATTGACTTCAGTGGGCTTTGGATCAAGCACATTGTGATGTTCTCTAGAGGTAAGAATCCAGTGACTGTGCTGAGTGTTAGTGAACTTGTTTAGGTAGATTTCATGTGACTTCTCAAGTTGCTATATGCTGCTGAGTTCACATAGTACCATTATCGTACTAGCCGTTTTCTGCAACTCCTCAAGTTTGTTAAAGGAAATAGAGGGCCTGAATCTGTTCTCATTAAACTATTTTTACAACAGTGTAACTCTTTTCACCAGTGTGAAATCAGAGTCAGCTCAGAAAACACATTTAAAAACAACAACACTTTTTTAAACTGTGGAACTCACTGCAACAAGGTATCATTGAGACCAAGAGCCTAGCAAAAAAAGAAATGATGAGAAACATATAAAGTCACTTTAAGGTTTGTCTACATAGGAAACTAACAAGTTAGATAAATCAGTTTAGAAAGCGATTTATAGATTCATAGATTCATAGATTCTAGGACTGGAAGGGACCTCGAGAGGTCATCGAGTCCAGTCCCCTGCCCGCATGGCAGGACCAAATACTGTCTAGACCATCCCTGATAGACATTTATCTAACCTACTCTTAAATATCTCCAGAGATGGAGATTCCACAACCTCCCTAGGCAATTTATTCCAGTGTTTAACCACCCTGACAGTTAGGAACTTTTTCCTAATGTCCAACCTAGACCTCCCTTGCTGCAGTTTAAGCCCATTGCTTCTTGTTCTATCCTTAGAGGCTAAGGTTAACAAGTTTTCTCCCTCCTCCTTATGACACCCTTTTAGATACCTGAAAACTGCTATCATGTCCCCTCTCAGTCTTCTCTTTTCCAAACTAAACAAACCCAATTCTTTCAGCCTTCCTTCATAGGTCATGTTCTCAAGACCTTTAATCATTCTTGTTGCTCTTCTCTGGATCCTTTCCAATTTCTCCACATCTTTCCTGAAATGCGGTGCCCAGAACTGGACACAATACTCCAGCTGAGGCCTAACCAGAGCAGAGTAGAGCGGAAGAATGACTTCTCGTGTGTTGCTCACAACACACCTGTTAATACATCCCAGAATCATGTTTGCTTTTTTTGCAACAGCATCACACTGTTGACTCCTATTTAGCTTGTGGTCCACTATAACCACTAGATCCCTTTCTGCCGTACTCCTTCCTAGACAGTCTCTTCCCATTCTGTATGTGTGAAACTGATTTTTTCTTCCTAAGTGGAGCACTTTGCATTTGTCTTTGTTAAACTTCATCCTGTTTAATTCAGACCATTTCTCCAATTTGTCCAGATCATTTTGAATTATGACCCTGTCCTCCAAAGCAGTTGCAATCCCTCCCAGTTTGGTATCATCCGCAAACTTAATAAGCGTACTTTCTATACCAATATCTAAGTCGTTAATGAAGATATTGAACAGAGCAGGTCCCAAAACAGACCCCTGTGGAACCCCACTCGTTATGCCTTTCCAGCAGGATTGGGAACCATTAATAACAACTCTCTGAGTACGGTTATCCAGCCAGTTATGCACCCACCTTATAGTAGCCCCATCTAAATTGTATTTGCCTAGTTTGTCGATAAGAATATCATGCGAGACCGTATCAAATGCCTTACTAACGTCTAGGTATACCACATCCACAGCTTCTCCCTTATCCACAAGACTCGTTATCCTATCGAAGAAAGCTATCAGATTGGTTTGACATGATTTGTTCTTTACAAATCCATGCTGGCTGTTCCCTATCACCTTACCACCTTCCAAGTGTTTGCAGATGATTTCCTTAATTACCAATTTCATTAAATTGGTACAATGTGCTTGTGTTAACACTCTTATCTTGGTTTAGGGATGCCTTACATTGATTTAGTTATTAATTCTAAACGCAGCATGTTATTGTTTTACATTTATTACTATGTCTGCATCTTGGGTTATATTCCAAAATTAAATGCCTCATAAAAGCTTATGTTTGTCCTCGACAATAAACTATTTCACCTTGCAAAAGTGACTGAGGTGGCTAGTTTTAGGTTGTTTTACCACTTTCTTGTTTATATTTTTACATGCATGGCTAACCTGTTTTGATTCTATCAAGGACCAAATCAGTGGCTTCCCCAGGAATTGAAATTGGGGCGGGGGGTGTTCGAATTTACGGGGTGTGTGTGTCAGGGCCGATGAGGGGTGAGACTGAGGGTGAAGGGGGGCTGTATGGCACCATAGTAAAAACTGAAAAATGTTTCATGACCATTTTATTAGATTTAACTCATGTTTTAAAATCACCACACAAATTAAAGTTGGCTACTCAAGACTTCTATGAAGCACTACGTCTACATCCTTCTTGGTTTCTTGTTATAATTTTGCACAACTCTGTTAATGAACTTCTTGAATGCAATGCGTTCATCTTTGGTGGCTTCTCGTGTGTCCGGTACTTCCATTCTTTCAGTTAATATGCTCATTAGTTCATTCACATGATCAGGCAGAAGGCGACTTCTTTCAGAATACAAAATTCTATTCAATGATGAAAAAGAACGCTCAACTGTAGCTGTTGTGACTAGGAGTAGCAAGAGATGAATTCCTACTTCTTTCATCCCAGGAAACAGAACACAAAGATCAGGTCGAGCCACTAGTGATGATAAAAAAGAAGTTGAAGTCAAATCTTCATTCATTCGTTGTATGATATTCCACTCTGTGTTCAAATTCTCTATTCTGTCCTAATCACATGGCAGCCCCATTGCTGGTAGTGCCTGACTCCACTCAACTGTTGGTTTTTTATGGGACAGGCATCTGTAAAACCTACATAGAGGTTGAGTAGAATCTAGAAGTCGCTGTTGTAGATTTTTAAGAATCAAGTCTGTGTACTTTTTCAGTTATCTTAACAAACACTTCTTGTCTTCTTCACTTAAGGATTCAATATAAATGCCCTCATTAGCCAACTTCTGGACTGAAGTCTTTGCTTCTTCCAGTACTTTTTCAATGTATAGATCTCTGATTGGTCCAAATGTAGCTTCTATTGCTGGACAAAGATCTACTACTGTTGTAGCAGATGCCTGGATGGCATTGTTTAATTACCCAAGTGGTTTCAACAGTAGACTTACAAGACAGAGAATGGCAATAGTCTTCTCTGAACGTAGTAGCAAAAGTAATCCACCAGCCTCACTACTTAGATCCATCCCATCTTGGTAGATACTTTCCAAAGCCAGTAATAACGGCTAGAGTAATTTTAAGACAACAGCCAAGGATCACTCATGAGAAAGCCAGAGGGTTTTCCCAGGTTGGACTAATTTGAACTTCAGTCCCAGTGTATTTTCTATATTTTCCAAGATATTCAGTCTTTTTGGACTCTTGCTGAAAAAAGAATATAATGAAGACATTAAATTTATAGCTTTTTTAATGTCTTTTGAAAATTCTTCAGCTCATACTAGTGCTAGTTGGAGTAGATGGCCTCTGCAGTGTGTATAGGAGAGATTAGGGTTACACTTTTCTCTGAGCAAAGCTTGTACTCTACCATGTCTTCCAGAGAAGTTTGCAGCTCCATCAAATGCACAAGCAGCCATCTGTTTGGAGTCTAATTGACAAGCATTTAACTCTTCTAAAATGTGGGTTGTCACAGATGCAGCCGATGTGTCTTCTATAACTTGAACATCTAGAAATGCATCTACTGGCCTACCCCTGGCATCAAGATAACGTACACAATGACTTAATACTTGATGCCTATTTGCATCGGTGCATTCATCAGCCATGTATGCAATTTTTTTGAATGTGGTGAGAGAGTTCTTCACTTTTTCAACTGTTGAGTCTTTCACAGTTGCACTGCATGCTTCTAGCCAGTCAGTTGAGTTTCTTGCAGAAAGATAGTGAGCATTTGCTGGTCTTGTTCGGAACCAGTGTTCAACTTCAGGATGAACAAGTGACAATGCACTTAACATTGGCCTCCAGTGTGTGGTATCTCTTGCTTAAATAGAAAGTAGGATGCCACAGCCATGTTTGTTCGCATGAACTGTGTTGTGTCTCCAGCATTCTTAACAGCCTCATTAAGTACTTCTAAAATTGGCTTTGAAAGTGGGCTTATAAGGCTTTCTGCATGTTGATACACTCCAGAGGCCTGTAAAAAGCAACAGAGGGTCCTGTGGCACCTTTAAGACTAACAGAAGTATTGGGAGCATAAGCTTTCGTGGGTAAGAACCTCACTTCTTCAGATGCAAGTCATCTGAAGAAGTGAGGTTCTTACCCACGAAAGCTTATGCTCCCAATTCTTCTGTTAGTCTTAAAGGTGCCACAGGACCCTCTGTTGCTTTTTAAAGATTCAGACTAACATGGCTACCCCTCTGATACTTGACACCATCCAGAGGCCTGGTGTTTTGCAGCCTTTTCACGTAGTTTGTCAGCATTGGCTTTGCTGATCGGTTTGACAAACCAAGCTCCTCCACTTTTACCAATTATAGCATTGGGAATTCCTTCTTCGTAAGCTTTTTTGCACCAGTAGCCATCTTTTGTAACTTCAATAAATGGGAACACTTTGACCGACAAACATCGGGAACTGCCTTTAGGTTTTGGAGACACTGTTTCTTCAGTAGGTAGCTGTATTTGTGCTTCGGGCTGGTCGGATGTAGATATACCACTTGAACCTTCAGATGACATGTTGATATATTCTTGGTTCTTGATGTGTTCTTCACCTTGGTTAGTTTTTGAGGCCTTTGAGTGGAAAAATTATTGTATTGTTTTTTGTCTTTTCATTTTCACTTTGACCTGCAACATATAAAAGAGATATGAATAAAGTAAATGTTTTGTTAGGATAATGCAAATTTAACATAAGGATAATGCAAGTTACACCAAAATACATAACAGGTCTAGATTTCTAAAAAAAATATAATTAAAAAAAATGTATTTAATTTAAATTGACTTTTGAAAAGTAAGCCCTCATGGGATAAGGGGGAAGTCCTCTCATAGATCAGTAACTGGTTAAAAGATGGGAAACAAAGGGTAGGAATAAATTATCAGTTTTCAGAATGGAGAGAGATAGTGGTATCCCTGAGGGGTCAGTACTGGGACCATTACTGTTCAACATATTCATAAATGATCTGGAAAAATGGGTAAACAGTGAGGTGGCAAAATTTGCAGATGATACAAAACTATTCAAGATAGTTAAGTCCCAGGCAGACTGCGAAGAGTTACAATGGGATCTCACAAAACTGGGTGACGGGGCAACAAAATGGCAGATGAAATTCAATGTTGATAAATGCAAAGTAATGCACATTGGAAAACATAATCCCAACTATACATACAAAATGATGGAGTCTGAATTAGCTGTTAACACTCAAGAAAGAGATCTTGGAGTCATTGTGGATAGTTTTCTGAAAACATCCACTCAATGTGCAGCGGCAGTCAAAAAAGCAAACAGAATGTTGGGAATCATTAAGAAAGGGATAGATAATAAGACAGAAAATATCATATTGCCTCTATGTAAATCCATGGTATGTGCACACCTTGAATACTGTGTGCGGATCTGGTCACCCCATCCCAAAAAAGATATATTGGAATTAGAAAAGGTACAGAGATGGGCAACTAAAATGATTAGGGGTATGAAACAGGAGGAGAGATTAAAATGACTGGGAATTTTCAGCTTAGAAGAGAGACGACTAAGGGGGAGTATGATAGAGGTCTATAAAATCTTGACTGGTGTGAAGAAAGTGAATAAGGAAATGTTATTTAATCCTTCACATAACACAAGAACTAGCAGTCACCCAATGAAATTAATAGGCAGTAGGTTTTAAAAAAACAAAAGGAAGTACTTCTTCACACAACATAGGTCAGCCCGTGGAACTCTTTGCCAGGGGATGCTGTGAAGACCAAAACTATAACAGGATTAAAAAAAGAACTAGATAAATTCCTGGAGAACAGGTCCATCAGTGACTGTGAGCCAGGATGAGGAGGGATGCAACACCATGCTCTGAGTGTCCCTAGCCTGTTTGCCAGAAGCTGGGAATGGGTAACAGGGGATGGATCACTTGATGATTCCCTGTTCTGTTCATTCCCTCTGAAGCACCTGGCCTTGACCACTGTCGGAAGACAGGATACTGGGCTATATGGACCAGTGGTCTGACCCAGTATGACCATTCTTATGTAAAAATTAATTATAATAATAAAAATGTTTAGTACAGAAACTCCCCAACATAATGACCTCTCAAGATAGCAATGATGTGAGATAATAACCTTGGCAAATAATGCATTTTAAAAATCTTGGCCTACTAGGAAACATATTTATATAAGTTTCCATTCCCAGTCACAAATCTAGCATTCTGGAGCAAAGTCACTAAAATATAGTCCAACAAACAAATGTTAATTTAACGTGCCCCCCACACTTTTCTCTCCACCGCACCCCACACACCGGTGTTGTCCTTGGTCAGTGGAGACTCAGAGGTGCTTTCACATGAGTACACCTCCCAGGTAGGGGGCAAGAAGGCACCTTACTCGTTCCTCCAGTTGTTCATTGTTTGCTCTGGCCACTGCTGTTTGTTGTGCCACCGTTCACTCCACCACTCTGTTGCCAATGGCCCTGCGCCGTCACCTGCTGCTGCCACCTGCCACTGTGACCTCTGCGAGTTGGTCTCTTGAGGTTCCACCCAGCTCTCAGTGATTTCAGCTGAGCTCTCAGTGGGGGAACCTCACTGCTAGTGCAGTCTGGGCTGTCTCTTCCACAGAAACACTGTCCCCACAGCAGGACTAAGCACTTAGACCTGATTTATCAGTGATTTCAGCTGCAGTGGTCACTTACAAGAACAAAAGACTATCTATGGAGCCTAATCAGCTCTGTCTTTAAACAGTGGAGAGGGGCAGGTTCCCACCCTCTCTCTTGATGCCCTCAATCAGCACAGGCTAAGTACAGTTCTACTGCCCTTTACTCATACAATAAGAACAACATTTCATCCCCCCCCAACCCCAATCCCAACCCCAACCCTAATCTATCACTTGGGCAACACAGCTCTGTTTGCTGGATACCTAGGTAGATTAGGTGTGAATGTAAATACAATCTGGTCCTGAAGCCTTTCCCCCCAGCCCCAGCTCATCACTAGCTGTCAGGGAGAGCTCATTTAGACTTCGCTTACAAATCATCATTTGAAATTATTAGGTTGGCCAACATCACCGAAATGAATGCACTGACATTGTCATAAAAAACAACAGCTGTATAAGGAAGCTAGTCTATGTTCATACTTTTCAAATCTATTATACTTTTTCAGATACATGTATTTTATCATACACTGTATATTCTTTTAAAGTGTGTATTAATGTTTCAATTTCAATTCAAATTTCCAAAGTCACTAAATTGGCATGTAATTAGTTCACAAAACTGGG
This sequence comes from Terrapene triunguis, assembly GCF_002925995.2. Lineage (NCBI taxonomy): Eukaryota > Metazoa > Chordata > Testudines > Emydidae > Terrapene > Terrapene triunguis. The sequence continues at coordinate 4,666,929 of NW_020664471.1, read as the reverse complement.
GGCGGGTGTTGGGAAAATTCAGGGGGGGTGTAGGGAAATCACTGGACCAAATCCCATGGAACCATATTGTACTGTGAGAAGCAGGAGAATTGTAACTATCTTCTTTCCTATTCTTTTGGAGCTGATATGTGACCTTATTGCCCACCTCCTGAGGCCAAAAGCAAATGCATTTAAACTGGCACAAGTTCTTAAACATTTGTTAACCTCGAGGTGCTTTTAAGCATATGTTTTTGGTGTTAATATTCAAGATACTAACAGCAATTCAAGGGAGTGGGAACCTCCATCTGTCTAATGAGGTCTCTACCCAAATAAAGTTAAAAGCCAAGACTCTGTTTAATAATACCAATTTCTTAAAAATGAAGTTTCACTAATGCCTGACCACTCTCCTCCCATAGTCAAAGGCAGAACTAGAAGCTGTTTACTAGCTTCTCATTTTCATAGCAGCCACTTTTTAAAAAAAGTTTATTGTCAAAAAGAAAGTGACTCCAGTTGAGTTCCTTGCCTTCCAGCATGCCTGAGAGCTAACTAGACTAGACTGCAGAGGCTGTTTCAGTGATATTGTATCTGAAACACTCACTGAGCTCGGTTTTAGAAACAGTACAGTATGTTCTAACAGTACTTACCCTAACACAAAATGAACTATTGTTTCCATTTTTCAAAGAGATCTTTTTTATCTTCATGTCTCCTCACAAAAATATTATGGGTTAGATTCCCTGCTGTTGTAATTGGGCATAGCTCCATTGATTTCAGTGAAGCTGCATCTCGACTAATTGGTTAACAGATATCTTCTATCCATTTAAAATCCTATTAATGGGAAAGATACAATATTCTAAAGACTTCATTTTGTTTTGTTGATACATGCTTCTTTAGACATAAGGCAAAATTTTATAAAAGTTCAAAAGACTGATAAACTAAACTAAAGTTTAACCTGAATACAGTAGTCCTATAATAACTGGACAAATGGCTTTTATACATATAAATGAGGTTTTCAATGTTGCATATGTACTACACATGATTTGCAGCTTTACAATAAGTTCAAGATTGGAGCTGGCAAGGAAAACCTCAAAAGATGATGTTTTTTCCAAAACTGAAATGCTTTACAAAATTGTATTAATTGCACTGAAATTTCAGTTAGCACAGAAATAATAATAAAAAGCCTTCCAATAATTAAACACTCTGATAAACAATCTATTTGCCCTTACTAGGGCCTTCCGTCCTAGCTCTGGCTCCATTAAATACAGTCCTTTGTTTGGGATCCCAACTCAGTCCTGTCCCCTAAATGGGGTTATGCCACTTTACTGGGAGTCAGTAGAGGAACCAGGGCCCACCCAGTACTCCAGGTTCCAACCCAGAGGCCCTACATGCAGCAGCCACATACAGTTTATTGTAATCCTTCCCTGCAACTTCCCTGAGACACTTCCCACCAGCCCTATCTCAGGGTCAAGAGCCTCACGTTCTTCTCTCTCGGCACACCCAGCCTTGTAAGTTCAGCCAGCATTAACTTCTGGTTAATTGTCAGGCTCCTTTGACCAGAGAGGATCACCCTTCTTCACTCCTCCAGTCCCAGCCTGGATCTGACCTGCTAAGGTCCTGCAGAGCCTTTTATCTGAGCCTGCTGGGCTCTGATTGGCTGCTTCAGTGAGGCCTCTCTAGGCAGGCCCACCTTTGCTGCTCCTTTCTTGGGGCTGGTGTAGTAGGAAAAAAGAAAAACCCTTTCCTCCTTTTTTCATTTTGCTCCTATGTAACTATTGATTGATCATTTTTGTGATTGGTTGAGATCTTTTTAAAACGTATTTAATAGGTTTTTACAAAATCATTTTAGAAAATGATTCCTATGAAATAAAAACAAATCAATATTTTCAAAAAACTAAAAATCCAACAGATTTCAAAATTTTACATGTCATTTTTTAAAATGTTTTGATTTGATCTACAATTGTCCCAAGAATCCAGGCATCATTGGTGGGGTGGCCCAATGTGTATTCTAGCATTAATGATAGCACTTAAAAAAACATTATTTAATCAGTTGTCACAACCCCTTTTGAAGTAGGTAACTATTATCCTCATTTTACACCTGAGGAAAACTAAGTCAGAAAGTTCAAACAGCTTGACGAAGACCACAGACAACGTGTCAGAGCCAGTGTTAGAAGATAGGAGTCCTTTGTTCTCAGTCCTGTTTAATCCCCTAAACCACATTGCCTCTCACATTGCTCAATTGCCCTCACCTTTGGGTAGAGGTCATACTCGCAAAGGAGCTTGGTCAACTGCAGGCAGGGTTTGTCAGTGAGTTCATAGCATCCCTGTGCCATCAGCAGCAGTCTTGGCTGTCTTGTCCTCTCCATTCCTAGAGCAGCACACTGATCTGAGGTCTTTCTTAAAATGGGGGGATTTTCCTCTCTCTCCCCACCCCTAGGCATTGTTCTTGAACATGGTGAAATGATGCTTTGTTATTGTTCTTCTCTGTATAGATATTCAACACACCCTAACATATATGCAGATGTCAGACTGGGGAAATCTCCTTCCCACAATTTAATCTTCCCTGAAGCTTTGCTCACTTGTGACATCAAGGAGGATGCCACTGACTGCAGATTGTGCAGACTGTCATAAATGATTGCCCCTCTTCTTTCTTGTGTGTTTTGATGAGCAGTGAAAGAGTTAACACATCTTACACTTAAATTACTATCACTAGGCTTCAGAGGCAACGTTACATTGAGATAAACGGAGGCAATTTACATCTCTCTGAGCTATTGTTTCATGCTACCTACAGACTCTGGCAGGCAACACTTACATCCAGTTCACATTTGTAAGGTTTTCTTTGTAAACCTTTGTAAGGGCTGGAGACTTATTTTTGTGAAATAAAGTTTAGACTCTGAAATACCAGATGCAGCAACCAGGGAAAAATGCTGGTTCAGTCAGCTGCTGCAAGCTGCTCCAATCAGACCACAGTCCAAGTGTGAATTAAAACATCAATTTGCCTCAGATTAGAGCTAAAAACATTTGTTTGAACTAATTCCCTAAAAGAGTTTAAGGCCGTCTACAGTCAGGTGCTCGGCCATTAGGTTTCTTAGAAATCTAGTGGCCTTTAATACTTGGCACTTAGAAAAGATAAATAGTGTGAAGAGAACAACAAAGTGCTCAGATGCCATAGCGATCAGCTGTATATAAATGCCTAGAGAGAGAGAGAGAGGAACCTGCTATCTTCAATGGGAACTTAGTCCAATTAAGGACTTCATGACAGAGCCAATAGTCAACATCAATAATAAAGTACAGCAGCAGTTTTCCCATCTCCAGCCCACTCTCAAAGCCTTTGAGAACAAACGTATCTTATTCAAGCCGAAGGGTGGTTTCACCTTGGGCAAGAAGGGAAGTGAATCTGCTGGCCCTTGCTTGGATTTAATTTACATTGCTATAAAAAGGAGATTTTGTTTTGGTGCTGATTTTTTAAAAAAACATTCTGTGATTTAATTGAGTGCTTGTGAAAGCCAGAGACTAATTGCACTGGAGGAGGCCTGGCATTGTAGAGGCAAGAGCTAGGCAGGCTTTGCCATCTAATTCTCTGCCAACATACATTTGTCTTTGTGGTGCAGAACAGTTGTATTCCAAGACAGCAATTTAATCATTGCCACGAGGAAGGCTATGCCTGACCAAACACTCCCATCTTGTGGTAGCATGCTTCCCACCCAAACACAGATAAGCACATCAACATACTCATTTGATGAAGAGCAAATAACACTGCACAGTGCTGCTCTGATAATAACTTCCCTGTGCCAAAGACTGGTCTTCTGCATAGTTCATACTGTCATCTGTAAAATATTTAAAACAAAATAACTAATATTAAGAATAACTAGAACCAGCGAGCAACCCCATGCCTCTTGGGAACACATTTAATGATTTGAGATTTGCAAAATATTCCATCATGTTATCTCATTTTATGAGGCCATGAATCCCAGTAAACAAAGTGACACTTGAGTGATATGTAGTGAATTTTAGCTGTCTAAAAGCCTCAGCAAGCAGCAGTAATCTTTTCTCTCTCTCAGAGATAAAGATATTTCATTGTGTGTCTTTACACAAAACAGGATAAAGCCGCAAGTGTTTTTCCACATGATGCAGGCCCCTTTTATCTCATTCTTACCTCCTCCGGGACATGTCCAGTTTGATAAGAAGAAGAGTGGAGTCTGAGATGTCTGGGTTCTATAATAGGTATGGTGTAAGTATGTATTTGCCGATCACAGCTGTTATCTTGAAGAAGAAGGATGATTGACAGGCTTTCTAAATCTCTGGTGTAGTGTCATGGTGGGTTATGCTACAGGATGTTTCTTAACCCTTAGAAAACCTGGCAAAATACAGTCTTCACAATATTCTGCATTACAAACATAAAACCAAATTTTTATGAAGGGTGATCTCTTGTTAAAGATGTACAGGAAATCTTATTCACCAACCAAGGAGGCAGTTTCTAACAGCCCTAGGATCTTTGATCTTTAATCTATAATTTGGGGTATATGTTATACTTATAAGAAGCACACAGGATCTTTATAGGGGAGAAGGCAAAAACGCCACATTTATTGAGAATACTGCAGTTAGCATATGCTTTTCAGTTACACACAAACATACACACACACCATGCACCCAGTCCTGCCAGTTGCTGTTTATAGTTACCAGTCCACAGTCTGGATCAATCTAGTGGCCAGCCAGATTGGTCGCAGAGGGGAGCGGGGCTCTGTCGGTCGTGATCCGATGCTCCTGGAGTGTGACAAGATGAACCCAAAGTCCCATGGCAAAGCACCCTGTTCTTATAGTCTTTTTTTTCTGTTGAAGTCTATGGATTTTGCTGTGTCAGTTTCTGACCGGTTACTTCTTAATTGGTGTTATCTTTTGATGTAAACATTCCAATACACCTCCCAGAGGGTCATCCTGTCCTGGTTTCGATTGAATCAATTGTCCTGTCCTTAGGGGTGCCAGTCTTCACTGCAGGGTCGTCAATCTGCCCTTCCTTAATTATGGATGAGCATTGATGGTCCTCTGGTATCGTTAAGTCTCTTCAATCCTTCTTCCTTGACCATCTGGCTATAACCATGGCCTTCACACCTTATCTCTTCCTGATACATACATTCCTCTTCACACAAACTGTCTTTTGCAGAGACCTTTGAGAATACAAACAGACACATTTTATATTGAGCAAAAGCCATTGTAAATTAAGCCTTCCTAAATCTTATAATCAAAACAATTCACATTGGGGCCCAGGCCTTCAACGTTCCTCTAATCTCCTTAACATAGACACAATACAAGATCCTGTCTCTTACTTACTAAACCTTAAAACAAAGAAATGTATATTTAACTAGCGTGCCTAATTTGTAATACATATAGGAAACCATAGTAGACATTATAACTTATCCTAAAACAAAAGGGGGACCATAATCAATCATAAGGATTGTTCTGGTCTGTCCCTGCCTTAACATCAGTACAGACACTGGCAGTCTGTCAGATGCGTTTCTACCAGTGTCCCAGAGGGTCATTCCTTTCTGCTATTCAAAAAGGGTGGCTGGCAGGATGAAATCAAATCATACATTAATTCTCATAGTACAATTATACAATCCTGCTCCTACATATACACATCAGTTTTATTGTTAATTTTACCCATTGAATCAGTCAGATTTTTAAAACAATACAATCAAGGAAATTGTCAAACTACTATCTTGTGAGAGATTAATCCCACCCTCTGACATTCTACAGCTCTGGATCAGGCTCACGAATTCTATGGTGCAGCTGTAGTTAACAGTTAACAGAACTGTTGACTTCTTGGGTGGGTCCTCAGCTGGTGTCAGTCAGTGTAGCTCCACTGAAGTCAAGAGAGCAACACTGATTTGCACTAGCTAAGGATCTGGTTCTTTTTACCGTGGAACATTCCTCGGTAAAGAACTCCCACTTTTCTCCCCAATGGTTATGTGAACACAGGACACACACTACATTCCTGTAAAACTCTGGCCCTTAAGTTTTGGGGCAAGACCCTCAGATGCCCCACTGAAGTTGATAGAACTATGTTGACTTATACCTGCTGAAGATCTGGCTCATTGTTTCTTAGGCAGAATCTGAGCTGAAAACAGGCATCGGAGAAGGAGCCATGGAGTTATTGGCTGTACAGCTTCTGAACCAAATCTACGTTCTGAGGTGGCTTTTTTGGGCAAACATCAGTTTATGAGATAATTTTGCTCTACTACAGTAATTTGTTTGTGCTGCTTATGGTCTAAATGAGAGTTGCCGTTCTCTCACCTTTCACCAGTGCAGTGACATTTCTATGATAGAATCTCTGTATCTGAAATATGAAAAATTGCCGTAGGAAAAAGAAGCCGTTTGCTTGGAAATGGACCATTTTGGAAAATATGCAGCATTGGCCAATGCCTATCTGAGATCAAAATTAGGACCTACACTTGTGTGCTAAACATGCATTATAAAGCTGTGTGGAAAAAAATTCTGGTGCATGCAGAGTACCTGATTGTATCTTGGCAGTTTCTTTTATTTGTTTCTTCAAAATAAGAGAAGCTGCACAGACTAATTCCTTGCCAAGTCTCGGTTTTACAAGGAAGTCCATTTTGAATTGTTCAAGTTAATAAAAACATCATTATAGCTTCAGCCCGGACTCGCTCTGACTGACCCTGTCTGCTATGCCAGGCAGAACTTCAGTCGAATATTGAGTCATAGAGTTCAAGGCCAGAAGGGACCACCAGATCATCCAGACCAAAGTATTACAGCCTAAGGGAGACTAGACTATTATGTGCCACAGGCAGAGAATAGGAGGGACCGAGGTGCACCAGCACCCATGGTTCCTGCAATGGCAAGGAAATGAATAAGTGAGGTATACTCAGATAATCCTGGCAGGTAACCCACACCCACACACTGCAGAAGAAGGCGAAACCCTCCCCCAGGTCACTGCCCAGCTGACCTGGGGGAAAAGTCTTTTCCAACCCCACACATGGTTATCAGTTAGACCCTGAGCACATGAGCAGGAACCAGCCAACCAATCATCTGCGAGAGAGAATGCTAAGTGCCACCTCAGAGCCCTGGACCACCCTGCCCCATGTCCCATCTCCAGCCATGGCCATCTCTGATGCTTCAGAAGATGGAGAGGGAAAAAAAAGCAACCCCAGAATACACTGGCTGGGGGAAATCCCTTCCTGACCCCTGCAGATGGCTGGCTGAAATCCTGAAGCATGAGCTTTTAGAACATAAGACATAAACTGGAAGTAAGTCTGGAGTTTCTTGAATCCTGTTCCCCACCATCACAAGCAACCCCATCATACAATCACACTCATAAATTTGTACAAATTTCTCTTAAAACTAATTAAATTGTTTGGCCTCACATCTCCTATTGGGAGGCTGTTCCAGAATCTCACCGCTCTGCTGCATTGCCAGCAGATTGGGGGAAGTGACTATTCCCCTCTATTCAGCACTGGTGAGGCCACATCTAGAGTATTGTGTCCAGTTTTGGGCCCCCCACTACAGAAAGGATGTGGACAAATTGATGAGAATCCAGCGGAGGGCAACGAAAATGATTAGAGGGCTGGGGCACATGACTTATGAGGAGAAGCTGAGGGAACTGGGTTTATTTAGTCTGCAGAAGGGAAGAGTGAGGGGGGATTTGATAGCAGCTTTCAACTACCTGAAGGGGGGTTTCAAAGAGGATGAAGCTCGGCTGTTCTCAGTGGTGGCAGATGACAGAACAAGGAGCAATGGTCTCAAGTTGCAGTGGGGGAGGTCTAGGTTGGATATTAGGAAAAACTATTTCACTAGGAGGATGGTGAAGCACTGGAATGGGTTACCTTGGGAGGTGGTGCAATCTCCATCCTTAGCGGTTTTTAAGGCCCGGCTTGATAAAGCCCTGCGTGGGATGATTTAGTTGGGGTTGGTCCTGCTTTGAGCAGGGGGTTGGACTAGATGACCTCCTGAGGTCTCCTACAACACTTATCTTCCATGAGTCTATGATTCTATGATGGCTAGAAACGTCATCTAATTTCCAGTCTGAATTTGTTCATGGGGCTGTCCAGAGTATGGCTATAGGGCCACACAGGTGTTGCTATTCTGGGTATAAAGCACAGAAAGGATTTTCTAAAAAACACATTTTAATCTCTATTTTTAATCTCAGAATTTCACAGTGGTGGAACAGACTGTTCAGACAGAGACGAGCTGTTACTTGTCAAATCTCTGTGGTAAAATTCAAAATCCCTTTGGTCCTACAAACATCTTTCAAGTATGGTAGAAACACGATTCATGATAGTGCATAACTTTACTGGCACTCGTTGGAGACACCTCGCATAACCAAGTTATGCCTTTGCTACCTGTGAGTAATCTCACTGTTCCCAATGCACAGCAATGAAATCCTTATATCGCACCACATACCAACATGAGTTTGCAAAATTGTCATGAAATCCAGACGCACAATCCACTCACCCACCATTTTACTTGCCCATTATAAAACCGCATGACTTGTTTCCAGGGGTGTAAAACATTGCAAGGCTGATAGATCAATGACACCACTGAAAAGCATGTGCATCAGAGATGCCTGGATGTTCCCAGCCTCAAAGAACTCCAAGTAAGATTTTGTTTCATTCCTGTTTGATTTGAGAGAAGTCTGGGGAAGAGGCACATGGTTTGTGCTAACACTGTCACCTATCCCCTGTGTTCTCCAACTGCTTTCCTTCTGGCCCTCAAACTCTCTGTCCTTCCATCTTTCATATTTTCTTTCTTCTCATCTGCTTTCCATACTCTTTTGGTTTTCCCCCACATCTTTATCTATTTCCAGTTGCTCTGTTTTCCCTCACATCATATTTTCTCTCTTGCCTTCCCTGGACTACCCCATAACGCTTATTTTTTAATTTCCTTTCCTGCTCAAGCCACATGCCTGGCCAATAAAAAATAAAATGGAGATTTTTTCCTAAAGGCTAATTGCCTGTTTCCCTTGAGATGGATTCCTGAGAGCTCTGGGATTCATCAGAGCTATCAGCCTTCTGCGTGGGCTACCCCATTCCTTTTCTCTTGCAGTTTCTGTCTCCTTCTCCCTCCCTTCTTCCATACTTCCTCTTCTCAGTGTCTCCCCCTTGGGCCATTACTAGTCTTAAGATTCTCCCACTGGGGACAAGACTTGAAGATTCTCTTGGGGCTTGGGAACCGAGCTACTGATTCTGTGCTGCTCAGGTCTCTCTGAGGAACACAGAGCTGAGAGCCAGGTGGAGAGAACTACTGCTGCCTGGTTCCACAGGGGATGCTGCTGTGCACAGCCTCAGGGAGGCAGGCTGCTGACAGAAGCACCATGAGGGAGCTGGAGATGGACAGACAGTCTGAGGGGGAGCAACCAGGGGGCTTTTAAAGTGTTGGCCAACCAAGACTAGAATTTTTGATGCCACCTGCAGTGAAGGGCCCTAGCAGATACCTTGGGAAATACTTTGGAAAAGCCCAGTCTCAGAAAATTCTACTTGCCCAATTGACCCTGTTTGGCTAACCAGCCAATACTTTATTGAAAAATCACTGTAGTGTAAAGGGAGCTGGTTTCAAGCTCATGTCCCACCCCTCCTTTCCTCTCTCTCTCTCTCTCTTTTTGATGCAGTCACCAGTCAGGTTTGGGGCTAATCTTACACACCTACAATCACATAGCCACTCACCCTTCAAATGAGATTATGATGCAGTGATCCCATTCTGTGGGTTACCTTTCTGTCTCAGCAGCTCAGTGGAGATATTCAGTGGGGTTCCATCAATTTGGGATAGATCTAAATTAAGCCACAGGAAGCCTACCACCCTCTCCGCCTCTCCCTCCCCCCCACCCCAAAAGGCTGGGAAAATAAAACAAAGCCTGCAATCACATTCTGGACATGGAAGTTCTCAGCAGCTGCGCAATAACATCTGTTGCAGATTTAGGGAGACAACAGTAATGCAAACAGGGGAAGAATAATGTTCTTTCTTGGGAGATGTTTAGATTAAAGTGAATTATTAAGAGATGGCTCTATCTTGGAATTTTATCTTTATCAGCGAGAATCTCATTGTGAACTTCTCTCTTCCCATCCAGCAGTAAGTCTGTCAGCACCAACTGAGTAGCTTTCCAGTCTTGTTTCTATTAAAAGGCAATTTTTAAAGACATCCATAATAGATAATGGCCATGCAGTCCTTATGAGGCCACAAATTTCCCTGAGATTTTTTTCCTGCCTCCTTAGACCCTCTTTTTATTCAGCTGACGTGAATATTATAATACCTTTCTGGAGAATTGCCAGTAGAGGGAACAGAACCTTCCCAAGGAGAGACCATGTGAAAAGCACCTTGATTTCAGTGAGCCAGACAATGGAAGTTTTCTCCCGAGGAGTCTCTTTCCCTTGGATTCTGGCATTGAAATGTTGGATTCAGAACACATTTCTAATTAATATCAGGAGGGAATGGGTTAAAAACTGTTCACTGTATGTAAAATGCAATAGATGCGATCACTTAAAGAAAAGGAACCCCCAATTAGAAAAGAGGCCAGAAATTATGCACCCTCCACCCTATATGAAACAAATAAGGGGGCCAAAGTTATTCAGAAAAAGGCATGTCTTTAAACCCCGCAAATCCTTACCCACTATGCATACTGTGTGACCCTTTAATCAAACAGAGTCTGTACCTAATGACAAACTCCAGTGAGTTATGTGTGGAAACTGCATCCATTCACCATCAGTGCATGGGGGAATTCAAGTAAGGGACATCAGCTGCCATCTAAAATTAGTTTTTTATTTGTTGCTTTGAATGAGTGGCTTCTGTGAATCTAATATCTGTAAAACATAGGTTTAAAGTCCCAGGTGACTAACCACTGCTTGACGCTGAATTCAAAGAGGTTGCACTGAACACGTTTCACAGGAAGGTATTTCCTTTGTTATTTCGCAGTATAAAAGATGAATCGCTCCCATGGCTTAGTGCTTTAATTTTTACTATGCTTGGAGGAACTTGTTCAATTTATACCTGTCAAACATAGCCAGCATAATGTTTTATTTAAAAAGTGTTGAAATACAGCAGAGAAAGTTTATAGAAGACTAAGAAGGAGGATGATCCTAATGTCTCTGTATATAGGAAAGCCTGTTCTCAAAGGCATATGTTTCAGTTCAGTGCAGCACATATCTTTAAAGCAGTGTGCGGTCTCCTTAGCATTTTTCCTTTATCTTCATTTAAGAAAGTGGCAAATTATTCCAGGCTCAAGAATAAAATTCTTTGACTATTTGACAAAATTGCCTCTGTCCAACTTTAGAATTAAGTGTGGTGATCATGCCTGCTGGCGACTGAGATGTATTAAAACTGGAAGAATGAACTTTTCACCATTTGTGCTGTGTTGTTATTGTTTGGGGGGGAGGAAGGGCGGGGGTGCTACATTTTATTCAGTTCAGATGATAGAAATAGACCTATTAGTTTCACTTTTCTTTCTTGTCACCCTTATACGAAAGTGCTATACAACAGAATAGAAAAGTATTACCCCTCTACAGGTTATCTTTAGAACAGAAGGTTACTCACCCTGTGTAGTAACTGAGGTTCTTCGAAATGTGTGTCCCTATGGGTGGTCCGCTTGTCACTCAAAGAAGAACTGCCCATAGAATTGAATAAAGAATTATATCCTTGCTATAGACTTCTATGCGATGGCTAGAAAAAGTAATCTAAAGAAAGAAGCTCATTCTCTCTTACATGCTGGAGGACTTAGGCAGTTTCACTCCAATGTTTTTTATTAGAACTGTGTGAAATAATATTGATGCTTCACCTGGGTAGGCAGTCCATCCGCTTTTCATTAGTTTTGGTGTCCGTCTCCTGAGTTTCTCTGGAACCAGAAACTGATATTTACAGTCAGTTTCCTCCCTACATGTTATCTATGGAGCTGCAATGTAGCCAGGGCTGGTAAAAACCTGGAATTCCACAGGAAAATTTGAAATAAAAAAAAAAATCGTTCTGCACTGAAATTTCCGAATTTCCTGTGAAACAGGAATTCCAACATTTTGTTTTGAATTTTTGAAACAAAATCGATGAGGCTCCTCGAGTTGTCTGGAGACCTGGCAGCCTTGAGAGCTTCCACTGCGTGGCAGGGAGCCTGGCAGCCTGCCATGTAAGCTACTGGGCCAGCTGGCAGGAAACTCATCCAATTTCCCTAGGAAACCCTGCCTGCTTCCATCAGAAGATTTGACAAAACCAACACATTCCCACAGAACATTTCAGATTCATTAAATTGGCATTTTCTGACAGAAAAACGTTCCATTCGGAAATTTTCAACTAGCTCTAAATGTACCTAACCAATCATTTGTGACAATCCTTCATAGGAACACAGGCATTGCCACACCACCACAGACCAGTGGTCCATCTACTTCAGTGTCTTGGCTTTGCCAGGGACCAGAATCAGAGGCTTCAGAGAAAGGTCAAAGAAACCCTAAAGTGAAGAATTATAAAATCAGCTTTTTCTTACGTTTTTCTTAACTCCAGTCATTTAGAGGCTGGCTTATGTCCTGAAACAGGTGTGTCTATATCCCTTATACTATTTTTGTATCCAACCTGATATTATATTTATTCATATACATGTCTAGCCCAGATCCTCATGAGTTTCAGAGCTTCCACTCAGTGCACTTAAGGGAGAAACGGGTCAGAAATCAGCTTTAATAGAACAGTTGGGGATTCCCTGGGTGTAGGGATTCCTTCAGGGCTAGGTTTTAGCCTGGTATATTGCTTACAGAGTATTATATAACTAATAATCCTATATTTCCATGCATGTCAGCAATACAAAATATCTAATATAAAATACAACCTATTTATGGCTCTGTAATTATAGAGACTTGAGACGCTTGCTGTCTGCTCTCATTTGGACAAAGGTTTGTTAAAAACAGTATGAAGCTTTGCAGTGGAAATAACCATGTATCCTGCCATCAGACCCAGATTCGATTTCACATGCACAAAGAGAGGTATCTTTTAGTCCAGGTGACTTTTATTTTAGAGTTAGGAAAACCATACACAAAGAAAGAACAAATATATGGCCAGATGCCTGGGTAAGGCTGAGCCATGGTTGGCGCAGGACCTGAAGGTGGAGAGGGAAAAAGAATGCTCTGAGCCATCTTTCTGCTCCAACACTGCTAGGATTGACTGGCGGGGGTGGAGGGGAGGTTGTTTGGTGCCATATGCAAATTACGAAAACTTCCCTCCTACTCCTTGACTGCCTTCCACACCAGGGGGAACAGCAGCAAGTGGAGCAGAGCTTTACCCCCTGACATTTCTCCTCGTTGGGGGGAATCTTCCACTACCCCTTTGGGGCTGTGTTCTGGCCCCTTTGCCCCTTTTGATTAGCACAAAACAGACAGATGGGTGGTGAAGGATCTGGCCCATGAAACCCTCATAGCAGACAAAAGCTGGAAAATCTGACCGGAGTGAACCCTGAATGCTCAGAAGGCAAAGGAAAAGAACCCAGATGTATTATGAATTCGCATTATTTTTAAGTCAATTTCATGAAATTGGGGGGGGGGGTTGATTTATGTTTTTTGAAGATTTGGGATTGGCAATACTGGGACCACTATACAGAGGTCAAACCCAGCAAGTACGTGCTCTGAGCAAAAGTTACTGGAGTGATTAAAGAATTCCTATCAGATGTAATACATGGGATCGAACCTGAAGTTGCAGGCTTTAGTATGAAGATATTCATATTTTTCTCTGCCTCTTTAAGAAGCAGGAATGTACCTGCTGGTAGGAACTCAATAATGTTGGTTTGGGTAGCTATAAAGAAAACCGCATGAGAGTTTGAATCTGAGATCCCTTCATGGCTTCACTGTAACTAGGGATGTCTGAACTGGTTCAGAAAAAGGAAGAGCCATCCCAAACATCAGAGTCCCAACAATGAACTGAGCTCTGCACCCCCTTCCCCCTTGTTAAGGATAAATACCAGACACTTGCCTGATTGACCCCCCAGCAGCTACTTCTCCTTGACCCCAGTCCTCAACAGATGCACAAACACACACACCTCTGGTGCTATCTTCGTACATCTATCACCAGGCCTCAGCGGATCCAGAAGGCTCTGCTCAGCCAGCAGCTGCCTGTAATTGTCACATGCTCCAAAGCATGCCTTCCCCCTTCACCAGACTCCTGTCACCCTCCCAACCTCAGCACTCATCTCCCCCCTGCTTCTTCCCCAACTTCAGGGATCTTCCACTTGCTCCCTCCTCCTGTCTGGTTCCCTTTCCACCTTGGTTTCAGATTCCCCCTCTCCATCTGCACCCATCCACCATCACATCCATAGAATCCCTCCAGCCACGGCTCCTTTCCATTGCTCAGTTCCCTCTCTCCACTCCCCCCCCCCCCCCCCCCCACACACACACACTTTCTCCTGCTTCTCCTTCCCCCACAATGGCTCTCAGTATTTAGAATCAGGAGTTACTGGGAGCCACTGCCTGTTACCTAGCTAAATGCAAACACTGCATTCATCACATCCCCTCCTTTAAATTGACCATTAATGAGCCAAAGGGCACATCCAGAGTTGGACTGTCAGCCTGAGCCAAACACTGAGAGCTGCTGAGCCCCTGCTAAGCAGCCATAAGTCTCATGGAAGCCAGTTCTTGAGCAATCCTTCATCCGTGGGAAGGGCAACTGCTTCACTCAGCATCTCCCCGGGCTTAGCCTGGCACAAACTGCCCTCTGTACACACTATTCCATGCAGTACTATAGGTGTACGGTGTATTCTTTTGCTTTTTATTAACACTGTGGGCTACTTTGTAGGGAATTCTCCAGGCTTTACTGAGATGTTGAGTCAAAAATTTAACTCCCTCGTATAATTTAATTGTAAAATGAGAACTTTCTGCTACAGAAAAAGAAGGTTTCCAGGGAAACTACTCAGGGTGCTGCTGTTACAAAATGCAGTTTTTTATTAATGGATTCTGCTACATTTTTGGAATTTAAAAAATGTTTCTAGTTCACAGTGCTGAAGTCTCCCTGTAAACACCATTTATTATTTGTCACCAAGAAATAAATTCAGAGCATGAGACACACGACAGGCTATAGCACTGCTATATTGCCATACAGACTGGGCCAGATTCTCGGCTTTGGCCGGGGAGCACAGAGAACAGGTTGCAAAAAGTGGTTCAGGCAGAGGGTGTGGATGTGGCACTATCATCACCCTGTAACACTGAATAGCTGAAAGGTACACCATCGCAGGACGAGGCATCCCAGTGTTTTCAGAAGATCTGTGGAGACATCGTCTACCAGACCTGGTGAAAGTACAGTAGGCACCACCAAGGACCCACTCACTGGCCCCCACATGTAATGTAAGTATGAAGAAAATGTCTCCCTATGCACTCGGTACCATCACCATGGGGGGGAAAGCCCTCACTGGGAAGGGAGAGTGGGGCTCCCATAAAAAACTCTCTCACCAAAATGGGGTACTATCAGTTCCCCCTTCCCTTCATGTCTTATTAGTGGGGAAGGGGAGGCGTCATCTGGGGGTTGTAGTATCTCTGCTCTGCTAATTCCCACGTATGTTCTGAGTCATTGAGAATTTCTGCCCAGGTCCTATTTGTCAGACCATGTCTACCCTGTATCACATGGTGCTACAGAATCAGTGAGGTGCTGTTGCTAATTGGTAGGACATGGTTCTTCTCTCATGTTCAATGGTTTTAATCTAGTGTAACGCCATTGACTTGAGTGGAATTCCTGCTTTCCACCAGTGTGAGTGAGAGGATGATGAGGCTTTGTGCAGTGTGGTCTACAGAACAGAAAGAGTCATAGAATCATAGAATATCAGGGTTGGAAGGGATCTCAGGAGGTCATCTAGTCCAACCCCCTGCTCAAAGCAGGACCAATCCCCAACTAAATCATCCCAGCCAGGGCTTTGTCAAGCCTGACCTTAAAAACCTCTAAGGAAGGAGATTCCACCATCTCCCTAGGTAACCCATTCCAGTGTTTCACCACTCTCCTAGTGAAAAAGTTTTTCCTAATATCCAACCTAAACCTCCCCCACTGCAACTTGAGACCATTACTCCTTGTTCTGTCATCTGCTACCACTGAGAACAGTCTAGATCCATCCTCTTTGGAACCCTCTTTCAGGTAGTTGAAAGCAGCTATCAAATCCCCCCTCATTCTTCTCTTCTGCAGACTAAATAATCCCAGGTCCCTCAGCCTCTCCTTATAAGTCATGTGCTCCAGCCCCCTAATCATTTTTGTTGCCCTCCGCTGGACTCTTTCTGTAAACTTGCCTTGAGCCTTCTGTCTCAGGTTATCATGTGTGGCTGAGGAATGGTCAGAGCACTTGGAATGAGCAGCCCAGACACACAGACTTGCATTGTCAGATATGGATTATGTGCTCGTCACAGGCCATAGCCCCTTACTTGGCACTGTCAGCGTGAACTGTCTTGCAAAATGACATTCCAGCACTTCAGATGAAACCCCACCCTCTGGCATTCAGATAACAATGTACAATATGCAGAGTGAATTCTCTCCGCGAACACATGCCAGGCAAGGCCACAGCCACTGGAGCAGACAGCAGCTCAGGGAATTCCTCTCATATTTGTTGGCCTGCTCTGGAGAAGCAGGACAGGGGGCTGAACTACCACATCTAGAATGAACTGACTAGTCTCATAGCCTGTGTGTACGTGCAGCTTGGGGAGCTAGCTTGAATCCAGCCAGCCTGGGTAACAATAGCAATGAACACAGCACAGTGCAGGCTTCAGAGTGGACTAGCCAGCCAGGTACATACTAGGGCCCCTGATAGGCTTGTTCTGCCTGCAGTGAAGCTCACGATATGCTGTCTTCAGAGCCACTGTTACCCATGCCTGCTGGATTCAAGATAGCTCAGGTAGGCAGCCCATGCACAGCGTCTGCTGATTAGACATGCCCATAGACAGGTGAGGGGTGTTTGATGAAGGACATCCCTGTTCCCTTCTGCTCTAGCACCTGTCTTGGGGGAGAGCAGATAGGAACTGTGCTCCAGCTGTGCTTAGGTGGCTGACAGTCCCTTTGGGAGCATTGCCAGTTGGCACAGGCTATAGCACCATTCAGGCTATTGTAACAACTGACAGGGCTGGGCCAAGAATCAGACAGCCATAACCAGAGCCCCTCCCCAGCTCTGGTTTGCCAACCATAACTTGGTGAAGCAGAAAATCTGGCCTGTGGTCTGTAACTTGGAAAAGACTAAGGAGACCCCTCCCACCTCATACTATGGGAAGGCAGGGTGGTTATGACTCTCTGACACCTGTTTGTGACTTTCCCAAGTTGAGAGCTTCTGCCTCAGAGTTATTGATTCAGGCTGTCTGCAGATTCAGGCAGGCATCACTGCCTCTGTTTATACTCATTTCATGTTTTTGAGGTTATCTCCATAACAAAGACTAGAAAGCAACATTTTCTGAACAAAAGTGTAAGAAAGGGAAGGAGAGGACGGATGGTCACGATCCCATGGAGCTTCTTCCTAATCCCCAAGTTGAGACCCCTGGAACAAAGATAACGGTTATAACATAAACTGCTTTGTGAAGACAATTCCATGTCTAAGGGCTGGTCTTCACTATGGGGAGATTGCTGCTACTGCAATCGATGCAACACGGGTCAATTTAGCGGGTCTAGTGAAGACCCGCTAAATCGACGGCAGAGAGCTTGCCAATCGACCCCGGTACTCCAGCTCTCCAAAAAGAGGTCAACTGAAGTGTGTCTCCTATCAATGCAGCACAGTGAAGACACTGGCATAAGTCAACCTAAACTACGTCAACTCCAGCTACGCGTAATTTAGGTTGACTTACCCCAGTAGTGAAGACAAGACCTAAGTGAGAAACACCCCGGCATTGCCTAGTAGCTAAGCTGATGGCGTAGTGTGGGGCAGAAACTCTAAGTAACCTGTCTAGCAACATCAGAAAGACCAGGAGGAAGGAAAAAGCACTCTGCTAGTACACAGTGGCAAGACAACCCGAAAGAGAAGAACCATACTGCCAGGAGAAGTGGTTCTCAGCAGTTACCAAACCTCACTTTAAAGAGAGAAGAGACTGATATGATGCAGTTGTAGAAAAGGCAGCTCAGTTTGATAAACATAGCCACAATTTGAGCTTTACAGAAGCAGTAATGGGCAAACAACCCAGCAAAGGATCTCAGTAAGAAACAAGAGAAAGCTGACTGCTGTTAAAACAGGCTGCTGTCTCAATCACAACACTAGCTGAAAAGGGTTCTGAAGAGACCCCTCAATAGGACAGCAGGAACCTTACAGATACAGAACCTAGACCAGGACACCACAGTATTAGATCACATTGGCAATAATCAGGAGGATAGCCACATCATAAGATAAAGGCCACTCCACGTACAAGAAGCAAGATGATATTCCATTATTACACACTAAGAATATGGTAGAGAAGTTTGCAATGGGTGGTGTCAATCTTTATCTGCCTTTTTATATTTTTGTTCTGGAATTCATGCTCTTAACAGGAACTGGCAACCCTTGAGTGGGTGGCGCTTCTTTAAAACAGGAGAAAATAGGAAAGACATTTTCTGGGATTATGCATTACAGACTCTCAGGGGCAAATTTTCTTAAGTGCCTAGCACCCAGCAGCTCCAATTGCTCAATGGGGAAAAGATCTGTGTTGGTTTTATTGAACGCAGATGAATTCTATAAAAAAGCATTTCTTCTCATCTTCAGATAGAAGCGTATGTACAGTGGGTAGGTAATTAATGTTGAAACCTTTGGGAAAATGACGTTAGTGGGCCGAAAACCTGTGGGCAAGGAGTCTAGAATCTGAGTGCATGTTTCTTTGTTACTGTTTTGCACCTTGTGTAATCATTTATACCTATACCAAACTAGAGTGATTGTAAAATACTATCAATTTGTGCGAAGCTAAATATTCCAGGTGCAAAGAAGTGGAAAATCAGGCTTTATACATTTGCCGTGAATAGAGTTGATAAGTATAGTGGCCAGCATTGTCAAATTTGGGTGCTTACAGTGAGCAGAAGTCAGTGGGAGCTGCAAATACACAGCACATACGAAAATCAGGCCTCTATTAATGACTTGACTAAATATAGATTTAGGTGGAGATTTTTAAAAGGAGCAGGGTGCCTCACTCTCTTAGGATCCTTTGAAAATCCCAGCCTGGGCTGTGTAACTTTAGTCACTCAAGTTTGAACACTGGTCAATGTGTTTACTTGAATATTATCTTTCCAACTTTTCTAATTCTGCTTGCAGGAACATAACTGTAAGTGGCTGGGATCTTTCACTGACCTAGGAAAGGAAGCAAACACCCCACACAACTCCTTGTAAAGGCTTTGCCTTAGGGCACAGTTTTTTGCTTGAACTCAAAACACAAAATAGAGCAACTCAATTGACCAGCACTGGCTACAGTCCCTAAGAGTCTTTTCCCTTGCCAACCAAGGGAAAGGAGAGTATAACCTTCCCATTGCTGCTTGGGCCAAGCTTCCTCTTCCTTATATATCCCACCCAGCCATGTGATAAGCCTGGATCGCTTAACCTTTTTCAGGCTGATACTTCATCTTGTCACAGTAACACACATTTGTTTTACAGTCTTGCTGTGACAGTCTACACTATTGTGGTCACCACTTTTACAAAGCTATGATAAATCTTGTGCAAAGCATGCCTTGTGAGGTATCATTGGAAAAGTCATAATCTGTTGACCATTACTGTCCTGTTGAAATGTATGTATCATCACTGTATATGAAGGTATGAGTTTTTCCTATATATTTGTTACGGAAACATGTTATGAGTCTGGGAAACTCCCACAGACTAGCTCTTCAGTGACAACAAAGGGGTGACCAACACCCAGCGAGGTGTGAAGCAACCATCACCAGCCATTCACCATCAAGGGAGTTGTAAACAAGAGATTTACAATTCACATGAAAGGCAGTTACTCCAGCACATACACGTTGGGGCTGCCTAACTCCCATGACACAGCAAGGATCTTTCCAGCACCTGGAGGAGAGTATAAATAAGAGACAATGACATCAGCACTCCTCCCCTACGTACACTCAAGGCAACAAAGAATGGTTGGAAGAAAAAGAAACATTTGAACTGGGGGGAGTGGTCCTAACTGGAACAGCTTTTTAGTTAGCACAGACAGCTGTAGGTTTTGGGGTAGGAGAAACCTTATTGCTTCAAATTTGACTTAGCCCGATAAAGTTTAGGAAATTGCTTGTGGTTTTTTAATCTTTTATTTCTTTTTGTAACCAATTCTAAACCTCTATGATTATGCCACTTAAAATAATTTAAAATCTGTCTTTCTTTAGTTAATAAACTTCTTCTAATGTTTTATCTAAGCCAGTGAGTTTTTGATTGAAGTTTGGGGAATCTACTCAGGTTACAAGGGCTGGTGGGTATTCATACCCTTTGCTGGTCTGAGGAACTAATTAATGAGCTTACTCTCATCAAGGGAGTCTTGAGCAGCGTAAGACACATATTTCTGGGGTGCAAGGCTTGGGCTGAGGGAATTTGCTCTTGTCTTTCTGTATACAGTTCATGAGTGGCTGTGAGAGCCTTCAGGTAACTTAGGGTGTGCCTTCATGTGCTAATGGCTGTGTGAGAGCAAAGCCTGAAGGGGCTGCTTGTCATAGCAGAGCAGTGTGAGAGGTACTCTGAGCTAGAGACTTAAGGGGGCCCAGCAATTCCACAGTTCAGGTTGTACCCCGGGGCATGTCACACTTGGACACTGTAAAGCAATTCTATAGGCTTAAACTAGTATAGTGCCCACCATCATTCTGTGCCCGCCATTGTACATGACTTGCTATGTCAAAAATACGAAGAACTGTTTGAAAAAAGTTGCATGATAATGTGCTCATCCAGCTCTGTTTGTGCTTGTTCAACTCTTCTTTTTACTGTTTCTATCTTGTCCAAGTTATGGAAGGAGTTGGAAGGAGAACACGGTAAAGGTGAAATAAAGTATCCGTCAACGTGGCCAGCTGTTAACCGAAATCTACATTTCATTCAAAGTCAGAGAGAAAATTACATACCACACAACATGAAATCTAAGGGGCTGCAGTGCAGTTCTTGAGAAAAAAAACCCACAATCTTTAAAGACTCTTTAGTGCAATCAGAAGTCGTCCTTTAAAATGTATTACATGCTGCTCACGTCTGGGTATTAAATAAATAAATATTTAGCTGATGATTTGTTACTGTGAAGTCCTTTTGTGCTTGTATCTCTTGATTGGTGGGTGGGGAGGGGGGATCCTATAAAATGTGCAATGGGGATTTAAAGCTGGAATCTGAGGAAAGCCTGTAGGTTAGCACTGAGATGTCTGAGTGCATTGCTCTGGAGAGGTGCCAAAGGTGAATCCCAGCTATCAGCTGTGACAGAAAGGGGTCAGCAGTGATGGAAAACTATGGTAGATGGTGCCAGAATGGAAAAGTAAAGTAGCTCTGAGATTTATCTGACCAATACGGTTGTTACCAGCTACTGTCTGCTCTCTGCTCTGTCTCCACAATTGGGAAACTCAGCAGGAATTCATTAATTTAGTGAACAGGACCTTTGATGTGGTTGGATGTCACCACCACTACTCCTGGACAGGATTTTAATACACCAGGGAACAGAGATAGGGCAGACATAATTTCACCGCATCCCTAAGAAGAACTAAATATATACAACATATATACTGAAAGGGGTGGGGTAGGATTCACTTCCCTGGGGTAATGCTGGCTTCTGCTGCTGTAACCCAGAGCAGAGGGCTCTCAGTAGTGGGAAACCAGCAGTGGAGGGGATAAGGGAAGTGGGGAGAAATACAGCAGTGTAAGGAGCCCACAATCCTTGCTCTGCCAGGGCAACTGCTGCTGGTGAGCAGTCTCCTGAAGCAGGCCTTGTAGGCTGGGACAGGGCTGTAGCTAGTACATCCAGGGGATGCATTGATTCCACCAACAGGTCTCCTAAGGTGCCCTGACCATACATCAAGGCAGCCTTTTTCCAGTAGGACCCTCAGGGAAGTTATTGATGCAAACACTGCTTGAATCCAGGGCTGCACCCACTGCAACAATGAGGGGAAATCAAACTCATAGAATCTATGCACTAATAAAACACTTACAATCCTTTCATTCTCCCTCCAAGGCAGATTCCCAGATCCTGTGAGAACTTGCAAGGATGCTCGTGCACGTCCATTAAAATGTTTCTTGCAGCTGCTATCTTGGATTCGATCCCTTGAAGAATTAGTCTTTTACGACCACTTTTGGAGCATTGGAAGCTTCAGCTGTGACAGTAAAAGTTGGTAGCTACTCAAGCCTTAGCTCCCAAAAAGAATGGACTGGCAGAGTTCTTGAGCACGTACCGCAGCAGGATGCACCAGCAGGTTTCAAATCACAGGTTGAAAAGAAAAGGAGCTCTTTGTAAACACTGATCTCACACCTTCTGGGTGCGTTTATGTATTTATTTTGCTGTCTAAAATTGTGTCCATCCAAAACTCTGGGAGCATATATTATGCACGTTTGGCTGCTGTCAGGGATGTTTATTTAGGCTAGCCAGACAGGTTACTCTGTTTAGGAAAAATCTGGAAAAGAGAAAAAAGCTCTACATCTGTATCACTTTTACTTATTTTTTCAGATCTTAGGCACAAGCTCTGACTGATGCAATGTGACTTTCCAGCCAGTAGTCCCTCCTTGCTGCACAGATCATTACATGGAAGGATGCGGATGGTAGCCAGTGACTATTTAATGAGGAAAGATGACCCTGTTAACTATGGCATTGGACTAAGACTCAGGAGATCTGGATTAAATTAACTTTTATTACACACACTTCCCAGGTGACCTTGGGAAAGTAACAATCACTCTGTGCCTCAGTTCCCCTTCTGTAAAATGGGGATAATACTTCCTTACCTTACCTAAAAGACAGCTGCTTAATCAGAAAATATATGTGGAGTTGTAGACTATATGTATGTTATTCTTGACTTACTTTCCTACTATTCATTGCAAAGCAAGCAATGTTCTTCATCCTCTTCTTCTGAGTTTCACTACTTCTTAGCAAGTTTATTGATAGAAAGGGAAGGGATATTAAAAGGAGTCAACAACAGGCAAATATGTGATGATAACAGAAGATGCCATAGTTGTTATTAAAGAAATCCCACAACAACTTAGCTAATTAAATCCAGATTTCTCTCAATTTCTTACTTGCGCTCTGGTATAATTGCTTTCTGCAGGACCCGGGAGGTGTGGGGATGGTGGCAGTACATCACATATGCACAGTCTTGATCTTTGGGACCGCTGTTGGGCACAAGGTATAAGTTAGGGCAGCTTCTGCCAGCTGGTAACAACTTCCAAGGGGCCATTATGCTTAATGGGGATCAGTGGAGCAAAGCAGGGTGCTGGCCAGGCTCTGACATACCCCTCCCCAGGCAGTTGGTGAGGAATGGGGAGACGTTTGCTTAGCTCCTTATGTCTGATCTATATCAGCCAGGGAATCCCTTTGTATGAAGGAATCCGGGGCCACCCAGTTAGGACAGCGGTAAGTCTGCTATGCACTAGCTGAGGAGCACACAGGGGATTGAATATCTGAGGTAACACCTAACTCAGGAAATATCTCTCTGAATAACTGAATCCCATGGGTTGGACAAGCACATCATTATTTTTGTTCTCACCTACATGGGGGTTGCCGCCCTGTTTTTCAATGTCATCCCTGTAGGATTCACCTATGGAAGGTGACACTAAAGTGAAATGGCATTGCAGATCCCATTGGGTTCTTGCACCATTTGAGGATCTCTAAAGATAATGTCAGTGGCAGACATGTAAATATCCATTGAATTTGCCACTCCTCAGCATCCACACTCCCTGGTCTGTACAATAAGCTATTGCTTGAATGCTGGGAAGGCTTCACAAGTTTCAGTACCTAATTTTAGGAAGTAATCCCGTGTGTTTTCATTTTATGGAGCTGTTTCTTCACCTCACACTGCTGATTGGGACTGAGGATAGTTAGCACCACTATGTCAATATTATGGTACTTCAACAACACACATGCTAGATGAAGAGTTAAAATAGATTTCCTGTGAGCTCCTGAATTTTACAGTTTTCAAGCCTGGAAAAAAATGTTCTGCAAAAGCTATTTCTGTAACGCTGTTCAAGAAAGGCAAGAGATGGGGAGAGACTGGATTTATATCCCAGAAAACAATGGTGTCTAAATGAATTGCCCTTCTGCTGATGTGAGGAAGTCACCATCACAATGATAAAACTGAAGCTTTACTCCTGAACTAACATGAACTAACAACTCGTCTTTCACAATTCTCAGATAGTTGCACCCACTTGTTAAGTCAAGAGTTTTGGTTATTCAAGCTTGTCTACACTAGGATTTCCCCCCTCACATTATTACCAATTCACTGGTGGTAGCAACAATCGGATCACTAACGTAGACGAGCTACTGGCATTTTAATTATTGTTTCCTCTAGATGTGCTTGGGCAACTGACCTTCCAAGTCTGAAACAGATGTGATTCTTTTTCTGTAACCATATACACTGACAGCAAAAAACAGCACTGTCTGTCAGTCCTGGGACATAATAATCAGTGCTGGATTTAGGAGTTTTCAGACTTTCTGGTAGATTAATCTAGGAGGGTCCTCTAGGCCCCCACCCACCTGATCTGTGCTTTCATGCCTTGCAATTGTTGTGGGAGGATGACAGAGCCCACATAAGAACTGGAATTATTTCTGAGTCAGTAAACACTGCCTTCAGTGCATACTCTTCCTAAGCCAGATCCAAAGGATAAACTCTGCTTCCATCAGTTTAGGCCCGTAGTCAAAGGGGGGGGGGAGGGCATGAGGAGGCACTGTGCCCCTTCTCCCCAAAAATTTCTTTGTCCCCCTCCCATAGAAATAAAATGTGTTCCAGTTTTTTTCTCTTAGTTTTTTGTCTAAGATCCCTCAGATGAATGATTGTAGGCCTCAGGCCACAGAGCAGAAGTCACAATTCCGCTAGTCAGCAGGAGCTGAAGGGCTTGTTATTGGCCATGTTTCAGCTAAGTGAAGTGTGGTGACAAAACATTGCTGCTATAATAAAAGATGTGAAATCCTGGTAAGAAAGCCTCTGCAGGGAGGCTTACACAATACACAAACTAGCACAGTGGAGACACAGGGTTCTGTGCTTGAGTTTCTGTGCCCAGACCCTGCTTACCTGTCTGGAGAGAAAAGAAGAGAGTTCCTTTTGAACTGAGAGACAGGAGATAGCTCCTTTTGGAGCAGGTGAGGGAGCATGGATGGGCTGAGTAGCACTGAAATGTTCCTCTAGAGCCCAGAAGAAACCTTAGATGGAGTGTCCAGGCTCCAGGGATGCTATGGCAGAGTCAAGGGGAACTCCTAGACCAGGGACTGGCAACCTTTGGCACGCGGCTTGCCAGGGTAAGCACCCTGGCAGGCCGGGCCGGTTTGTTTACCTGCCGTGTCCACACGTTCGGCTGATCGCGGCTCCCACTGGCCACGGTTTGTCGCTCCAGGCCAATGGTGGTTGCGGGAAGTGGCGCATCCCTCAGCCCGTGCCGCTTCCCGCAGCCCCCATTGGCGTGGAGCGGCGAACCGCGGCCAGTGGACGCATGCCTGGTGGGCCGCGGGCCAAAGGTTGCCGATCCCTGTCCTAGACTGACATGCAATAGGGTTGTGAATAGCATTTCTGTTAAAGCTGACGAGGCCTTTTGTTTTCCATGTCAGATATATGCTGACCCTGACTATGCTGGTGGAATGGGAGCTGATATGGTTGTTTTTCAAATCTTGATTTTGCCATTGGAAAAATGTATTTTCTCAAGGCAAAGGTTTAATCAAACATGAAAACTGCTTAGTCCACTTGAACACAATGGCTGATTGGACTGCAGCAAAGAAAAGAGAAGCTACAAGTAATTTTTTGCTATTTTTATATTTCTGTGATAATCAGGTACTGTAACCCCCATATTCCTCATTTTCATATACTCGTGATCTCACATATAAAGCATGCCTTGTAAGGTATCAGGGAAAGGTTATGATCTGCTGAAAGTCATTTCTCTATCTGTATATGTGGATCATTAATGCATATGAAGTTATGAGAATTGTGTTGTATGGTGGTCACTAAAACATGCTGTAAATTGGGAAATCAGCCAAATATTAGCTTCCCAGAGGCAACAGCAAGGAAAGTAACCAACGTCCGGGCGGGGTGTCAAACAACCCATCAACAAGGGAGCTACAATGCAATGACTCGCCTGCATGAGGCCACACCAGGAAATCGCTCAACCTTGCTTGGAGAGACTCAGCAATGCCCCCCAGACATGCCTGGACTTGTGCTCCCCAAGCACATGGACTGAGGGTATAAAACAGACAGAGTGGACACATACTGGACCCTTCTCCTGCCTCCACCTTTGCTGCAAGCAGCGAAGACCCTGCGAAGAAAACAGGACTCCAACAGAGGAGATTGGCCCAGGTTTAAGGAACAAACCTGTATATTAAGGACTGCAATATCGCTTAATCTAGATGTTGCTCAGTCTAATAGGGTTGAGAGTTTAGACTGCGTGTGTATATTTTATTTTATTTTGGTAACCACTCTGACTTTTTGCCTATCACTTAATATCACTTAAAATCTACCTTTTATAGTCAATAAATTTGTTTAATTGTTTATCTTTACCAGTGAGTTTGTATGAAATGTGGGGGCAAATCTACCCTAGTTTGCAAAGGCTGGTGTATGTCCACTTTCCATTGATGAAGTGGTGAACCAATTAATAAATTTGCACTGCCCATCTTGAGCAGTGCACGGCGGTATACTATTGGGGTACAGTGCTGGGAACTGGTGCCTTTCTCTGTGTGATTCATGAGTGGGAGCATTCATGCAATCTAGCAGAGTGTGGGGCTCCACGTGCAGTTATGCTGAGTGATCACAGGTCCTGGAGGGGTTGCTGCTGGTCACTAGCAAGGCATTGTGAGAGACAACCCAGGCTGGGGAGAGTTCAGGGGGCACAGTCCCAGGCGGCATCCCAGTCCCAGGCTGCACCCCGAGGGGATCCCATCACAATGGTTGTTTATCAAATCTTGATTTTGCCATTGGATAAATGTACTCTCTCAAGGCAAAGGTTTAATCAAACATGAAAACTGCTTAGTCCACTTGAACACAATGGCTGATTGGACTGCAGCAAAGAAAAGAGAAGAGACAGGTAATTTTTTGCTATTTTTACATTTCTGTGATAATCAGGGTCTATATATCAGAGGGAGAACAGGAAGCCCAAAAGAATATGCAATCAAAGCAACTGGCTGTATACCATATTATTATATATAAATATATATCAAGTAATGTCTCTTTTCAAAGCTTGTAATGTTCTGAACCTGGCGGTTATTATGAGATATATATGCAAACTGTGGTTATAAATTTATGTATTTGTGTATATAAAACTGTGCTCATAATTTGTGCTGCAACATTCAGCTCCACTTCACTACAGGGAGGTGAAGCAATTGGACAGGGAGGGCCAGATGAGACTAGCTCCAAGTAGTTAAATTGTATAACCCTGGAAAAGACAAGAGTTGATCATTAAAGTTAATGGGAAAACAAATAATTTGAAACCGAAAAGAAAACCCTAGTCTTGGAGAACTAAACAAGAAGGAAATTTTCCCCACCCTGAATAACCATGAGACAACACACCATGAGAAAAAACAACAACAACCCAAACCTTTAAAAGCAGGCTCTTCAACTTTCAATCCCTCATGTTGCGGAAAGCTCCAAAACATGTGGTAGATCCAGCATATAAAAAAATTACTAATTTTATTATTTCAGTTTATTCATTTTCTCAATAACATTAAGGAATTATGCATTTGATTATTATATTTATTTCATAATACACCTCTACCCCGATATAATCTGACCCTAGTTAAAAAACTAGGCAAAAATTATCCAGTTTGTTATGATAAATAAGTTGCCTCTGAGAGGACATCAAGATGTCATAAACTTCAAGGACTTAGATCTTACTCTGAATTAACAATTCATTAGGAATTTTCATCAACCTACTTAAGTTTACTGCAGGACAAGATCCTGAATTCAAGGATGCTCTGAAAACCATTCTGAAAAATGCAAAGTACATTTCTGATGAGATTCAGAATGAAACAATTGATATTATGATGCAGATGCTTTTTGAAAGATGTTGTTGAAGATATTCAAAAAAATTGTGATGTTAAGTTCTTCTGCCTGAAATGTGACACTTCCAGGAATGCTGTTAATGTAGAAACTTTGTCCACTGTTATATGCTACTCTGCTGATGGCAATGCCAAGGACAAACTTACTGGAATAGCCCAATTGCATGGCCGCACTGCTGAAGACATTACACCACAAATTTTGAAAGACTTCCGCACACTGGGTCTCTTGATCCTCAAAATAGTTTATATTCCTGCTTTGGTTGCACCAAAATTATGTCAGGGTGTGAAGAAGGTGCACAAATTCTTTTCCAATAGCAATGAAACAAGCAAATATCTTACACCCACTGAATTGCCAATTACATCTGGTGGTTACTCATGTATGTGAGAAGAACTCAGCAGTGGCAGATATTTATAAATGGAGAACATCTCTATACAATTTTTTTCGCAGGCATGAAGTGGGTGTGCTGTACAAAGGCCAGCACCTGCAAAGACTCAGAGAAACAAGGTGGACTGGTCACTGAAAACCTTGGAAATAATCCTTAATAATTTGGAAGCGAGTCAGAGTATTCTGTCAAATTTTCTGAATGGATATGATGATCTGTTCATTGAAGCAGACTGCTAGAAGTAACAGAATCATCCAAATTGTTGTTGTTAGCTGAGGTTATGAGAATGATTTTAAAAGTTTTTGCTCCTGTGAACAATTACCTTCAAAAAGTAGTACTGCACCTTGCTAAAGGAGTTGCACTGATTCTGTTGCCGCTGAAGAACTTCAACAAAAGAGAGAGATGTCTGAAGATTTTTCCTCAGAGATTTCATCCAAGCACCCTATTCTGAAAGATGCATGTGATGAAGCATCAGCATTAAGATGTGCCATCAAAAGAACCAAGGTATTGCCTCAAAAATTTCAAGATTCAATAGTCACACAGCACTTACAGGATTCCAAAGTGGAAATGAGGATCAGTGATCCCAGATTTATCATGAATTGATTGATGAAACCAGGAGCGAACTGCAAAGGCGATTTTATGAGAAGAACTCCAAGTTATACAAAAATTTGTCAGCAATCTATTCCATCATCTCTCCAGACTTCTTGAAACTGGAATCACTGCAGGCTTTGATTCACTTGCTTGAGTTAGATATTGACAAGGTGAAGGTTGAAATGGCTGTGTTTAAACCACTGAGAGAGAAGAGAAATTGCAAAGAATTTGAAGAAGTTCTAGGTGCTGTCAAAGAATTAAAGGAGGCTTTTCCACGAATTTTTGACAAGTTTATAGTGGAGGATCAGCTGCAGCATAGGAGAATTCCTTTTCTTGTTTGAAAATAATTTTATCATGCCAAAGAGTAACCATGAGCGATGAAAGAAAGAGAAACCAAATTCTCAGCATGGGAGGGCGCTGGGGAAGGCCTCCTGAGGGAATGAGCTACTGGTACAACAACATGCGGTTCAGTGCAGGAAAGATAGATGCAGTGCAGGGAATAGATGAAGATGTACTGCTTAGGCAAAGAGAAATTTATACTGTTTATGATAGAAGTGATTAATTGCATTTTACAGACTGGGACGAAAAATGAAAGAATAAAAATTCTAACAAAAGCAGCAGAAAATTATTTGCATAAAGGCAATTTCTCAATAGACTGCACTCATGCATTTTTAAATGAAGTAATAATGTAGTTTAACAACATGGTTCTAACAAAATTTTTGATGAAACACATATAGTTTAATAACACATGGTCAGGAATGAAAGAAAATAGTTTTTGAAATGGAAAACAAACTTGATGTGATATGTGTACAAGAAACATGGTTAGAGAGAAAACTTACGTTTAGACTTCCTGGATATGATGTAATTGGACACGACAGAGAAATAACAAGAGGAGGAGGGGTCTCTATATTCATAAAGGAGGGTTTTAGTTATGTTGACATAGATTTACAAAACTTAAGTTTTAAGTACAATACTGTTGAAATTCCTCTGCAGAATGATAGCATCTTTATATGACTCTGTAATGTTTTCAATCCAAGTAAAAAACTAGACAATCTAGAATTAGAAGAGTTCGTTAAGGGTGTCAAAGGCCTGTATCATTTTTTTGGAGACCTTAATAGCCATAATGAATTATGGGGAAGCAAGAAAACTGATTATAATGGCAAATGCCTGGAATAGTTCACTGACAAGCACAACCTGGTTGCTCAGTACTGGAGCACCTACTAAGTTTAATTTGATGGATTTATGTTTAAATCTATGAATTGTAACAAGCAATATAGGAAGAAAATGCAGCTGGGAAATCCATAAAGATGGAATGGAAAGTGATCACTTCTATATTCTAATTACATATCAAGGCCAAGGTAATGATGAACACACTGACGGAATCTCTACCTGGAGCCTTAGAAAAGCGAACTGGGGACTCTTTAAGAGTAAGTGTGCTGAGTATTTAAGTACCAGTGATATAAGTGATAATCTAGAGGAATTTCATGAGAATATAATAAAGGGAGTTATAGCAGCAGCCAACCTAGCTATATGTAAGAATTTAATTGCCACAAATTCAGAAATCCAGTTCCCTGGTGAAATGAAGATCATCAAGCAGCAATTAAAGGAAGAAATAAGGCATAAGGCATATATATAAAAAAAAAACAAAAAATACAACCAACCAAAAAACAAAACAAAACCAGTGAATAGCAAGGATTTAATGAAGTATAAAAGATGTAAAGCAGTGGCATAAAGAATTATTAAAAAGGCACACAAAAAAAAAAGTGGAGAAAGTATTGTGGGAAAATGAACAAAGATTCCAAGGGTTCAGAGATACATAAACAAGTTAAAAGAATGAATGCAGTGCAGATAAGAATACATTATTGAGCTGTACAGGGCATTAATAAGACCAGTTATAGGTTATGGATGCCAAGCCTTTAATTCAGCTTCTAAATAAACACTAAAAAAAATTAGAGTTGATCCAAGCCCAAGCTCTGAGAATCGCATATGGTGCGAATATTAGGACTCCGTTGTATGTGTTGCATGTAGCAACTGGAGAAATGCCTATCAATTTAAGGATGAAATTGTTAGATTTAATCTTTTGAGCTAAAGTTAATGGAAATAGTGAAGGTAAGAGTAGTAAATGCATATATGAGGACTACTCATAGACAAGAAGTAACTGAGTGCCACAAATTCCCACATGGTAACAAGGTCGAAAGGTAGGTAAAATATGTAGATGAAAAGGAAGGTCTGGAAGAAATTACAATCTTTATTTATGGGGAATCAAACTATAGCTGGACAGTTGTCTCTTTAGTTGTGGATTTGAAATTATACAGATCAAACAAAGGGAAGAGCAGGACCATCATATATGACTACAATTTATGAGTTTATACCTGGCTAATGAGGTCAGCATTGGCAGATCAATACTGATGGTTCTAGAGATGAAAACACAGGTAAAGTGGGAATGGCCTATTGTATTTCTGAATTTGGAATTAAGAGATCTCTAAGACTATCCAATTTTGCCATTATGATGGCACTGTATACTGTTGGCATTGACCTTGATAAGGGATGTACAGCCAACTCTAACTGCTTTCCCTATCTGACTCTTTAGTGGGTATACTGGCAATTAGAAAGGGAGCCTCAGGAAGAAGGAATGACTTAGTCAATGAAATAATGTTCTTAACTACTGAGATAGTAAAATTAGGTATACATATAGTAATAGGATGACTTATGGTGCATGTTGGGGTAAAGGGCAGTGAAATGGCAGATAAAGCCATCTTAAAAATTAGATTGATATAAAGATCCTTCTCAGTAAACAGGACTTCAAAAGTTTGGTTAAGAGAGAACTTAAAAAGTATTGGCAAGAACTATGGACCAAAGACAAAAAAAGAGACAAAGGTTCTATGAAATACTGTATGTTCTACATTTGAGGATACTGTATCTTAATAGCTATGCTAGAAGAAGTGAAGTCACTATATTTAGAGTGCTGACACATCACTGTGATCTGAATGGTCATTTATAGTTAATGAACAAACACAGCCTCTTGTGCGACACATGAAGAGTCCAAAAAGCAGCTGAGTATCTGCTGTGGCAAGGCAGGGCGAATTACACAAGAAAGAAAGATTCCTTATGAAGAACTAAGATGCCTCATGGTGAAAGAATATAGTCTACAAGGATTGGTGAGAGTACTGGGAAAGTGGGGTAGCATTAAAAAAAGTATTACTTGGCTTTTTTTTCTTTTTAAGGATGCCAGACTGGGTGAGAGGGTACAGATATTTGCTTATGTGAAAACTGTGGTAGGTGGCGGTCATACCCTCATATGCTGAGGCTGCTGTGCTATCAAAGGACAGGAAAAGAAAAAAGAAAAAGAAAGGAGCTGCAGTGTGGAAGCCAGCAGTCAGTCTCTAGGCTTAGAGAGGGAAAAGGAGGCCCTCAAGGGAGAGGAAGCAGGGCCGCCCGGGGGCGGGGAGTAAGTGGGGCAATTTGCCCCAGGCCCCACAGGGGCCCCCACGAGAGTTTTTCGGGGCCTCTGGAGCAGGGTCCTTCACTTGCTCCGGGGGCCCCGGAAAACTCTCGCGGGGCCCGGGCTGCTCCGGGTCTTTGGCGGCGGGGGTCCTTCCGCCCCGGGACCCACCACCGAAGTGCCCTGAAGACCCGCGGCGGGGGGTCCTTCCGCCCCGGGACCTGCCGCTGAAGTGCCAGGTCTTCAGCGGCAATTCGGCGGCGGGGCATCCCCCGCCGCCGAAGACCCCAGGCCCCCTGAATCCTCTGGGCGGCCCTGTGAGGAAGAAGCCCTGGAATCCTGGCCACGAGGGAAGGGTTTACATGGAAGGGTAGAGGAGAGAGCCTGTGGGAGATGGAGTAGGAAGCAGCTCAAGAAAAGAGCAAAAAGGCCAGAAGATAGAGATTATGCAGCCCTTGCTTGCTGACTGTAGGGTCCTGGGCCAGAACCCGGAGTAGTGGGTGGGTCCGGGTTTCCCTACCAGCCCTGAGAAGTGGCACAGGATTGTGAGAGATGCCAACTGGACAGCTGGTCCAGAGGGACTTTGATACCCTGGAAGGGGATGACTATAGAGTGACCTAGCCAGAGAAAACCCTGAGTTGCAGAGAGAGAGAAGGCCGTAAGGTGAGAGAATGATGAAAGGGGATGCCAGACCGAATGAGAAATGAGTCCCCAGTTGCAGCCACAAGGAGGTGCCCCAGAGGTATGTGAACCCCCTTACACAGGCCCATAGAGCCTTCTCCTAGAATTACCACTTAGCTCTCTTTAAAAAGAGGAAGATGGCACAGTGTTAAAACATTTACAATCCCTTTTATTTAAAGCCTCCTTACTACAAAGAAGATATATAAGACAGCCTAATAAAGTAGCTACCCCTTTTTGTTAAATGAAAAGATGTCGTGTCCCCGCACTGATGGAAACAGCTACCT
The DNA here is from genome assembly GCF_002925995.2 of Terrapene triunguis. Classification (NCBI taxonomy): domain Eukaryota; kingdom Metazoa; phylum Chordata; order Testudines; family Emydidae; genus Terrapene; species Terrapene triunguis. Next base: position 4,633,526 of record NW_020664471.1, on the reverse strand, counting down.
TCCCGGAGTTGAGTCAATTTATGTCTTCATAAAGTGCAAATGATGAGGAGCTAGTGCTTGTAAATTCCATTTCTGATATTTTATTGATCAGTGTGCGTATCTGAGTGGTGATTCCCCCCTGCCGGTTTCATGGAGTAATAACCTGAGAGAACTTTAAATATTAAATACAGTTTGAAGATTTATTTTCCGTATGCAGGGAAATCCCATTGTTTTAGCCCTTGCAAGGATCTCTCTTTATGAATAATTGAAGAAGCTGAACTGAATGGTGAAAACTCCAAGCGACTCTCCCGCAGATCTGTAAAGAGCTGGCTAAAAAAGAACTGAAAATGATCTCAAATGTGGCTGTGCCTGTTTCATTAACATTTTAAATTAATATCACCCTCATAGGTAAACTATAGTTTGTAACAAACAAATTGTGAAGGATTATTTGGAAAGATTGCACAGAATTATATCAGCAAGAATTCCAAACACTATGATTAATTTTCTTGGCACAATTCCTGGGGAGAGAACCCATATGTCTAGTCATATGCTGCCTAGAATGTAGATGCATGTGGATCCATGAAGCATGCATATGTATTGCAAGAATATAAAAACATCTTAAAAGAAATCTGATCTTGTAAAGTCACTAATGAAAACAATTTAAGTGAGAATAAATACATTTTGCAACCATTCCCTTAATTAGCTGCTGCTAGAGAAGTGCTGTCTTCATAAGGCTCTGGATTACGTGTCAGTGCTTAAAATTTTTCCATTGTAACTAGGGATGGTTCTAGAATGTACTTAAAAGAAATGGATCACACAGTTTTTAGGGCCAGGTTTGCAAAAGGCATTTTCTTAATCCATAGGGATTGTTAAGCCACTATTGGATATTTGCTTGGAGAAAAACACTAATTAATTAAGTGATCCTCCTTTCTGTGCCTTATTTTAAAGTGGCTAGAAAGTAGAGCTGGAGTATAATGGGAGGTGGTTTAAGTTTTAGCCTATCTCTAAAAGAGAATGATTTATCTATTAAGGGGACAGCTGGTAAGGAATTTAAAAAGACACTTGCTTCCCCTATTGTTACTTATGCGGTCTTGCTTTTGGAAGAAGCTACAGAGTTTCAGTTTAGACCCATATTGCAATAATTCAATGCTTTCTTGGCTATGCATTTGACATGGTTTTATTAGCAAAAATGCAGAATTCACTTAATTACTACCACTCTCACCTAATGCTGGTAGTTAAACTGCTGACTCTCCCTTTTAGTTCGTTATTTTGAACATCTGACAAGTGATGGTCTCTCCTATCCCTTGAGGCCTTCAAATAGCCTATGAAGATTAGGTTACATTAGGTTAGGCTCAGGTCACTCATTAAAAAATCTGCATCTCTCCACCTATATTCTTGACTGTTAAATCATTTTGTTTAAACAAATCTTACTATTATATGTACATGTTTGTCATGTCTTTCATGCTGAAGAATTCCTAGTGTGACTCAGAAGTGTCTTATTTGGACTATATAAAAGGGTCTTTTCACCTGTGTCTAAAAGACAATCACCACTAGGGAGCAGGTGCTAAGTAGTAGTGCACAGAAAAACTATACAGGAAGCAGAATAGGGTATCATATGAAAGTGAAACTCCAAATAGAAATTTACATTGGCAGAAGGTAACCATCCAAGTGGGATGTGACCTGAAGTGGTCCAAGAGCACCAGTGTTAACACTCCTGCTGCTTCCTTACTACAAGGGACAAAGTATGATGTTCTGTGCTAGCTCCATTCCCCATCCCTGACAGGACCAATGGTCGGGCTGGCAACCCCCACCTCTCCTCTGTGGTTTTGTGGAAAAGTCTTAGACCATGCAGTTTGGGGTAGAATTTTCTCAAGCAGCATTAACTTTCCACAGCTTCTCCTATTTGAGGAGGGAGGGAGCCACATACTGCAGCTCCTTGTAGCTCTTCCCTGCTACCTCCAGCCCCAGCCATTTTCTTTTGCAGTCCAAAGGTGTGTAGATATTTTGCAGCAAGGGAAAGGTGGCTGTCCAGAGGGACGTAACATCCTCTGTAACCATTTCCCCATATGCCTGGTCCCCCTGTAACTATTTCCATGGATTTGCTTCTCTCGACACAATAGATAGGGGAGAAGCAAATGGACCACATTTATATAGCCCCTGGAATCTGGATGGATCCCAGAGTATTTTGATTTGGTTCAAGAGGCAGATTATCATAGCCTCTGAGATAGAACTGAAGTGACTACCGTTGAATGATTCCGGGGATTCTATCTATTTCAGTTAATACACTCAGGTAATTGCAGGATGCTTGTCGGAGGGAGAGGGGCACTGGGTCAGGGAACAATGCTCCTCTTTGCCTGAGGAAATAAATCTTCTTTTCATCTTGCTGCCTGGAACACTTGATGAAATGGACCCTGCTGGCAAACTAAGCCAGTATGGTTGATATGATGCCATTCTGTTAACCCTTTGCATTAGGTGTTTAAAGAGCTAGTGGATTTATTGTTTTATTCATTTGTATGAACTGGTTTCCACAGATCAGCTGTCGGATACCAAGATTAACTGCTGGATTTTTTTTTCTGCTTCACAGCTTCAAAGATATTAATTTAACTTTGAGGAGTCTTTTACAGTTAATCTCAGCCAGGAGAGAGTAACACACTAAAAGATTATGAGGAATTCAATTTTCTCAGACTTCCCAGGAGGTGTTATCAGACTGTATATTTGAAGCTACTATGTCAAAAGTCTGTGGTTCTTTTCCCAAAGTTATAGCCTTTCTTTACTTCCTCCTGTTGACAGAGCTGATTAACTTGTTTGTGTCCAGAGCTGTTCTGTCTAAAAGAAATATCTGTTAAAGTGTGGATACATGCACTGATTTAGTGTATGCATATACTGCCCAAATACGGAATTTATTGTTAGGTGTTTGGCCAGCTAATCAGCTTTCATTTCTTGCTACATCCTTCTCCTGACATTGGTATTGGTGATGTACCCTCTTTATAAAGGGCCAGATCCTGAGCAGCCATGCACAGGCATGTAGGGCTCCAAATACATCATGAATGCTGCTTTTCTGCTCTAGCAGAAGCCTACTGCAGGGGGCTCCAACATGCCACATGGTCAGCCGCACTCCCAGCTAGCTCCTGAACGGGAACACACAGCTAGAAGTTGCAATGGGACATGCCTGATGGAACAGTGCATCCCACATGAAGCAGTAGGTCACATCCACTACACTCTCCATGCCCTCAAGGAGGGTCCGGTGCCTGTCTTGGCTTTCCCAGAGTGTTTCTTCTTGACCTCCTTAATTATCAATCCTTCCTTAGGACGTCCTTAATTTGTTAACTACTCGTGAGTTTGTACTGGAGCTCGTTGCCATTGCAAACAGTTTTCTTGTCCCTGAACCCAGTCCATCTCAGGAATATTCCACACTTCAGCTCTTCATTTCAAACTAGGTTTTTAATTAGCTTTTAACTATACAGACTCTCACGAAATTTAAACCACAGGAAAAATAGGGCATGGGTATAGTTCCAAAAGTTGAATGAACTATCAGGAAATACAATCTCTTGGGTATAATTAATGTAAATATCTAGCCAGCAAACATGTCCGGAGAAGTACCATGCTCTGTTGGAGCTTGCACCTATTGGTTTGACTTGGTTCAAGTGGCCCAGGAAACAAAGAATTGAGAACCTGTATAACATGGGCAGCCTGATAAAGAGGAGGGATCGCTCTCACCCAATCCAAGAACTGAAATGTTCTTGTGACCAAGGGGCCTTGCTGAAAGGTGTCAAGGGCTTTGCAAATCTAACAAGTTCTCCATGTATAAGATGGACAGCACCTGGTAAGACGTGCTGGCATATAAGCTCCTTATTGTTTTCAAGATAGGTTTTCTCTGGAATGTTTGTGTTCTAAATAAATACTTTGCTTTATGAAGGCTGGGTGGCCACTGGTTAACCATGTCATTGGCTCTGGGAGAGAACAGAACAGCAGGCGCTGAGCTAGACTCAGACTTGCTGAGGTGAGCACAGTGAATTGCAGGAGGAATTGCCACCCAAATCTGGAGGGAGAGGAACCCAGGTTCCCTACAGGCCAGAGAACTGTTTGGGGTGCCCTTGAGGAGCCCACAAAGATGTCAGAGGTGCAGTTATCTCAGGAACTGTGACTGGGGCATATTTCATAATGAAATAACGCTTGAGACTGATATTGCCCCTAAAAATTCCAAATGCTTCATAAAGGTGGGTAAGTACCATTTTACAGATGGGAAACTGAGGCACAGAGAGAGCTTAAGTGACTTGACAAGGTCATCCAGCAAGTCAGGGACAGAGACACGACTAAAATCCAAATTGCCTGAGACCAAGTCTTGTGCTCTAGCCTCCAGGCCACGGAATTATATTTATGTGCTGGCCATAAGCGGATAGGAAACTTTGGATTCTATTTCATTTGAAAATAGTCTTGTATTTCTGGGGTTTGTCTGTGAGTGAGAATTAGCATCTGTGCTTCCGTGTCTGTAAATTACCTGCAAATCAGGTAGGCATGTGCACAAATGAACAAACAGGAGCATGCACAAATTAGAAGCTGGCTGGCAAAATAGCCTTTTATTACACATGCATCCCTAGTGTTGAAAGAATTTGCCTAAATGATAAAGGAAATCCTGCTCATCAGTACAGTCATAAAAGAAACATGCAAATTAGTTTTAAATTGGAAAATTCAGGCAATTACAATTCAAAGCCACTGAAGTAGGCAGAACAGATCTGGAAGCCACCTGGGAATGCCATCCTAGAAAAATAGCAGGAGAGCTGGTTAGATGATTATGGGAGCAAGAAATATTGAAAGACACATTTTCAAAGGGGCCTTACTCCAGCCTGCATATGTGCACATCTAAAATGGAATGCAGAATCTCTGATATGGGCAAAAAAACCTCAGGAACTGAAAATAAGTGCAGAAAAGTGAGGCTGCATTGTTTTATATGTGCAAACTTGGAAGCTGTTTCTGAAAATGTGGAACTTGTCATGGAGGCCTAAAATAATCTAATTAACAATAATTAGTAGCAATAAGCCACAATAGTTTTGTCAAGCAGTTTTGCCCATGAAAACAGCATTTTTTCATTTCAGGTGAAGCTCTTAAAAGTCTGCACCAGGATTTAATCTTCTCTGTAAAACCAGCAATGCAAAACTTCTCACATCGGTCAATTATTAAGTTCCCATAATACATTTAAAAAAAATAAGTGTAAAACTTTCAATGTTTTTATTAGAAACAGTTAACAGGAACAGAAAACAAGTCTCAGAGCAGAATCTGATGGAGTCTGAAGTAATTCTGTTACTATATCTCAGTAAACTTAGAAGTTAATTTCTTAACATGTCATTAGATTTTATAGCCCGTGGAGTAAAAATTACAGATAATAAAAGAGAACTGAATATTGAGAAGCTGTCAGCACAACCTTAAGGGCTTTTCAAAATCCTAGTATAAAAGATGCTGTCAGAAGTTATCTGAAAGAAGTGAAGGAGCAAGAAATAACTTCCGAATAATAATAATAAAGAGAGAGATTAATCCATAATCTTGAGTTTATTTATTGATCTGACAATGCACTTGGCATCTTCTTAGCTACTATTCATAAAGTTATTACATTGGAAAAGTGTAGTGGAAATAGATTTTTTTCCTGGCTGATATGATTTAGTGGTAGATATTAGATGTTATTCTTTATGTACAGTAGATTGGCTAAAGTGTGGGATTCTTATAGTTAGTTCAAGTAATAGTTACTCCAATTATTCACACTTAGTTGAATTAATGCCCATCAGCTTCTGTTCACCTCATCAACCAGCTGAAAAGATAAACAGGACACAATACGTCAGATTTAGAGGTCTGTCTAAGAGAGTTTAAACTGGCCTTGCCTACAAACAGAAGTTGCACTGGTTTAATGCAAATCAATTAAAAACCCAATTTAGTTAAACAGATGCAAATCTCACCATGGAGACTCTTATCCGTTTAAAACTGGTTATATCACTTCACCATGTGCCTGTAAATTTACCAATGCAAACCAAATTGCTATAAACCAGATTTAAACTGATATGTGTGTGTGTTCACAGAGGGGTTTGCATAAGTTTCACAAATTCAGTTTAAAGTCACAACTGTTGGTGCAAGTGATGTGGAGACCAGACTTCAAACCATTTTCTAGTCCCATCAGCATTACACCATTTTGGCTTCCTTTAGATTCCCTTAGACCAGTGTTTCACTCCAACCCACCAGTGGGTCACAGGAAGGTTCTAGATCAGTTGCCACATCCAGAGCTTGATTAATTTAGCACTGGGCCCCTGGTCTAGGCAAACAAACACTTCTCCCAACCCAGTGCAGAGGGGAAACCCTGGGTGGGGAGTTTTGGAGAGCAAGCCCACTCTCCACTTATCCACAGCATCAGCTTCTGTGCCATCGGGCTGGGCCCAGTTCCCTATTACAGTTATTGCAACCATGACCAAGCAGCAGCCAGGCCAAACCTGAGTGGCACTGTGACCTTGTGCTCCAGGTCGTAATGCCCAGAGCTGGGAACTAGGCCCAGCCCCCCGGGCAGGAGCCACTGTTGTGGGTTGGGCTCACTCCACAAACACATATCCTCCTACCCCTAGGGCCTCCCCTCTGCACGAGGCTAGGATTAGGGTAGCGGTGCTGGGGTAAAGGGTGCAGGTATGTAATGGTGGGTTGCAAAAAAAAGATAAAATGCAGTAGGAGAGTTGTCTCAGTAAAAGTTTGGGAACCAGGGCCTTAGACTTTTAACTCACACTACCCATTACACATGACTCTGGATTTGGCCTACAGAGTGTGTCAGGGAGTCTAGACAAGTCTCAACTGACGTAATCTAAAACAGAAAAAAACAATAAGTTAAAGGAGGCCACCACTTTGTTTTATGTATCTTTCACTGCGGTTTCTTCGTGCATAAATTACACCAGATTAGAGTCCTTTCTACTCACCTGCAATATGAAAACGGATAACAAAAGCCAGCTGATCAAACTCTTCACTTTTGCCAGAAACAGAGAGTGATGTAGCACTCCATATTCAATCCAGGATGAAATTAACAGCAGCACCGAGGCCTTGAAAAAGGCTCTGCACACAATTTAAGCACATCTAATTCTGTGATATATAACTGTTGCACTGGCCAGCTGTACAGGGGTGAATTCCATTAACTGAGAGCAAGGCTGATGAGAAACATTTTGAGCCTTATTCTCCACTCTATTACATCTATTTTATGCCCGTGCAACTCCATTATGGTGAATAACGAATAGTGAACAAACAGAACTGTTTGCAAACAGCCCACTGCTAAAAAATTATTAGTTCAAGCTATTCAGCAAATGCTGGCCTTACTTACAACAAACACATTCAAAGAAAACCAGGGTTGGTTCATAAATGATTTAAATAACATGGGAGCTATCCCCATCCTTGGAGATTTCTACGAATGGATTAAACCAACACCTGTCAGGGATGGTCTAGATGTACTCAGTCCTTCCTCAGCACAGGGGATGGATTAGACTCTTGAGGTCTCTTTCAGCCCCACATTTCTACGATTCGGAATTATTTTTATTTATTATTTGTTTTACAATAGTGCCTAGAGATCCATTGTGCCAGGTACTGTACATACACATTGGAGTCAGATCTTACAATCTAACTAGACAGGACAGACAAAGGGTGGGATGGGAAAACAAAGGCCCAGAGAGGTGAAGTGACTTGCCCAAAGTCACACAGGCCAAGAACAAATTGAGGTCTCCTGCCCCCCCATGCAGGGCAGTGTTCCCTGCCTTGCCAATGAATAGATTATACCAGGGACTATATGTGTACAGAGACTGGAGCATTACCTATGCCCTACACATAGTCCCACCAGGGAAGGATTGAGGTGCATTGGAGACATAATGTAGGAAAGCATGAACTGCCACTGCATGTGCTATAGCTGTTCTGTATAATAATAAACAAGAGGGTACTAATTAGAAATGCACTGACCCTGGTCTCTGGCACCTCTGATGAACACTAAATTCAATTTAAGAAAATGTGCCAATGAAGACCATCTAAATGGCTTAGCTTAGTTTAGCTGGAGCTTTCTTGCCCAAATTTTTTAGTACTGACACTGTCATTAGTTGGATAATGCAAAAGAATCATTTGATAAAAGAAGTGGAAAGTGAAATATTACAACAGAAAAAAATTAATAGGTCTTCTAAATGGAAATGTTAAAGTCTATTGAACATAACTGTTTGGTGGGTGATGGTGCGTTTATTGTTTTTTTGCTTTTTGTAAAGAGGCATTGGTTATTTCCAGGCAGAAAACATGGAGCTACATTTAAATTGATTTCATTTCAGAAGCAGTAGTCTTCACAGAAGGAGAATGAAATTTGAAAATGTAATCAAGTATTTCAGATAACTCTTACAAAGGCTATGAATAATAAGCATTTAAAATATGTATCTTCCTCAAACAGATATTAATTTTAATTTTTGCAGGTAATGTGACAATCAGGGTCCAGACACCCGAAAGGGAGAACAGGGGTTCTGAACCCCAAAGAATAAGCAACTGAATCAACTGATTGTATACAATGTTACCGTGTATAAATATATGTCAAATAAGGCCATTTATGAAAGCTTGTAATTGTCCTGTACTTGATGGTCATTAGGAGATCTTATATAGGTTATGGTTAGGAAAGTATTCTTGTGTATATGTTAGAATATTGTAATTGTGACTGTGGTGTAACTACAGCATCATCTTACAATGGGAGGTGATATAATCAGGCAGGGAAGGGCAGTTATTTACATGAAACCAACTTCAAATACCCATCCCTTGTCCAGCCAGGAAGACACAATGGTGGCCCATTAAAGTTAATGAAACTTTTTAATTGAAACTGAAGAGAAAACCAAAGTCTTGGAAAACTAAGGAAGGAGGAAGTTTCTCCCCACTGTATGTAACCATGAATTACCACAATCTGAGGCTGTCTCTACACTATGGACCTCACAGCGGCACAGCTGTACCACTGCAGCTGCACCACTGTAAGGTCTCCTGTGTAGCCGCTCTCCCACCGGCATAATTAAACCACTCCCAACGAGCAGCGGTAGCTATGTCAGCGGGAGAGCGTCTCCCAGCACCATAGCGCTGTCCACACCAGCGCTTTTGTCAGTGAAACTTATGTCACTCGAGAGGGGGAGGGTTTCAAACCCCTGACCGACAAGTTTTGCCGACAAAAGTGCTAGTGTAGGCAAAGCTTGAGAGAAAGGAAAACCAAACTGCAAACCCCGTTGAAAGGGAAGAGGGTTTGAAATGAAGGCAGTCCAGAAACAAAGGGCCAGCAGCCAAGCGGGGTGCTGTCTGTGAAACACTGGATCTCCTCTAGGACAGAGGACACACTGGGAAACTGGTCAGAGGCAATAGGTAACCTGTATTAGAAAGGGGAATTTAGCTAATACAGAAGTGTAAAGCCCGAGGTTGAATCTTTATGTTTATTTTCTGCATAACTTGTATGTTTCTGCTTTTCCTTACTATTTCATCTTTGAACATATGATTTTTCTATTAAATAAACATTGTGTTTATGTTTATCCCAAGCAGGTCTCTGTGGTGCAAACTGTGTGGAGTGTGTGCACCAAAGTGAGCTGGTAGCAGCGGGCGGGTTTCACTCCTTGTGGCCTGCTGAACCAGAGAGGAAGAGTCTGCGAGTCCGGTAGTTAAGAACTCAGGGAGACAGATTTGGAGGATCTCAGAAGGTGGTTGTTGATGTCATCCTGCAAGGATTAACTAGGCAGGCGGAAGCCAGGATTGAGACCTTCATGCTAGCAGGCTGGCTACTGCTATCAGAGCTCTGCACTATAGCAGCATAGCATTAAGGCACCCAAAGCTACAAGGCAGTAACAGAACCTCTTGTGGGTCTGGGTAATCCCCAAAATCTCACATGAATTATTTGACAGCAACAAAAACAGCGGCATGGAGTAGCAGTTAGGAAAGGATCCACAATACAATTCCCTCGTTCGTTTAAATGGGTAAGGATTCTGAAATGGAATGGAAAGAAAATTCAAAGGCACAATGGCATTTAGCCTAGGGCTTTTGGCAAAACTATTGCTCCGTTGCTAACACTGGACCAGCTCAGCCTTGCCTAGACAAAAACTCCCACCGTTGCTTCCTCTAGTAGAGCCAGACAGGTGTTAGCAACAGTGGGAAATTTTTGCCAAGAAGATTTAGGGCCAGATCTCATCCTTGGCTCCTTATAAAAAAGGGGTGGACAGCAACCCTAATGCCAGGGTTTCTCCTGACACAGGAAATCCTTTAGTGAGGTAAAGCTGCTGCAGAGGACATGTTATGGCAGGGAGAACCAGGGAGGAGGCATAAAGGTGGTGTTAGGAGACCGTGGCAGAGTGACGCCTCAGGCAGTGGTTCCCAACTTTTGACTAAGGGGCCCAACTGCATGCTCTTTTTTTTTTTTGCGATCCATCATTACATACATGCATTCTCTGTCCTGGCACCACCACCCTAATGCTGGCCCAGTGCAGCTGGAGAGCAAGCCCGCCCCACACTCACCCTGCAGGGATGGCTCCTGTCCCACAGGACTGAGCCCCGCTCCCTACTTTAGGTGTTTTTACTAAGGTGACCTACTAACATGGCAAGGAATTAGCGGGTGTCACTACAACATGAATTCCCATAAAAAACACTTACTGATTCATGTGCATTGACTCTTGCGGAGAGGCACTGGAGCTGGGCCATTTTGTCAGGACATCTTTTAAACTAAGTTTATTGGTGGTTACGTCACACTGATTTTTTTCAGTTATCACTCACCATTTAAAAACGTACCTTTTAATCTTCAGGCTTTGAGCACACATAAGCCCAGATTTTCCGATGGCAGCCTCCATTTTTTGCTGGCACAGTTTGCGCTTGCACAAAATGCATCCACATGTGCTATCATGTAAGGGCCTGATCCAAAGTCCAGTGAAGTCAGGGAAGAGACCTAAATGGGCTTTGGATCAGGCCCTAAATGGCTATGTCCTGAATGTGAATGCTAGACTTGACTCTGCAAGGGGCCAAGCAATTTGGCCCTGATACAACCAAGTGCTTAACTCTTAGGGCAGGTCTACACTACAGCCGGGATCGACGCTCTGAGATCGATCCACCGGTGGTCGATTTAGCAGGTCTAGTGAAGACCCGCCAAATTGACTGCAGATCACTCTCCAGTTGACCCATGTACTCTACTCGCGATGAGAAGAGTAAGGTAAGTTGACGGGAGATTTTCTCTCGTCGACCCCCCGCAGTGTAGACCCCGCGGTAACATGACCTAAGGTACGTTGACTCCAGCTATGTTATTCACGTAGCTGGAGTTGTGTAGCATAGGTCGACTTACCGCGGTAATGTAGCCATAGCCTAAGCATGAGAGCACTCCTAATTTAGTACCTGCTGTAGGGATTCCATTCCATTCCATTCATTTCATTTCAATCAATGGGAGTTAAATGCCTAAATACCTTTGTGAATCCCATCTCATGTGCTTAAGTGTTTTAATGCATGGGGACAGCATGTTCAGCACCTTTCAGAATCAAGCCCATACCAAACTGTTTAAATACCAAGACTGGCACTTGCAATTAATTGTGGGCATACAAAAAATGCAAGTCCAACTTTTATGAGCACAAAGTGCATCTGTGAATTAAAGAAGGCTGGGAAGAAACACCTTTTAAAAATGAGACTCAGCATATCATATACTTAAATACATAATGCTTTTTGTCCCAAAGGGATATGCCATTACTGTGAATTAATTTAGCAGCTCCCACATAAGATATAACACCATTTGTTTAAATCTTAAATCAAATCTTACTGTGCTACATTTGGAGAACTAGTATGCAGACACCGAGTGACAGGCATCTAAGACAGACAGTCAGAATTATACAAATATATTAAAATGTATATATATTCTGTATGTAAAATATATAACTGAAGCGACATGTTTTAGACAGTGTGATAATCATTCTCTATAATAGACCTAGAAAAAAATTAGACTGATTGATAGACTCATCTATGCAGATTGGACTGGAACAGTTATTATGTACTGAATTACTTTCTCTTTCCAGTTTGACTGAAAATGTAATAAGGTTGTTTTACATACAGGCAGAAGATCTCTTGATCTTGTACCAGATCTGAGTGAATTAATTTGATTAAGTGATTTTTGTCAACTGGATATCACTCTAGAAGACTAATTAATGGCAAGTGCTCTTTGTACTGTGTACTTTGTTCTATGCCAGTCCATCAAAAACACTTATGCTATATTAAAGCTGTGAAACCAACTATAATCAGTTTATCGGCACCTTATTTCCAATACAGCATATACTCTAAAGATAAGGAAAAATGAAACAGATGTCTTTACTGATTGCTCTCTATTGAGTCTCAGATGTCACAATAGTTCCTGTTTCAACATTCAAGACTAGCATAAGTAGATAAAACATTGGACTTAGGGAAAAGAAGTAATGAAGAAAGATATTTTCTCTTCTTAATTTATAAAAAAAGGTATTGTTTTTCCAGTCACAAACTCTACTACTCTCTTTAGCCACACTTGCTTATATGACAAAGATAAGGTGCATGGAAGCATCTTCCCTACCGATGAATGAAGTGCGTACTGTATTCTGAAAATTAGTTTACTAACTCTATAGTTTTCATAACACTGAAATGATACTAAAGGCTGTCCTGAGGACTGCTGAGCCAATCAATTACTGCATGTGACTGTCTCTCAGAAACAGCTAAACAAATACAGATAACCAGTGTTGGGATTTTAGGTCACTGGTAGCTCTAATCATCTTAGCATACACTTTTAGTATCACTTTTCAAATAACTTTCTCCACAACAGCATGGAAACAGCCATTCCTTAGGCTAACAACCTACACATTTTAAACATCTTATCTATGGAGTCAGGATTTAATACCAACAAATCTCTCTCCAAATCAATTATTTTATCCTGAAACAAGAGCAATTCTTTGTATAAAAAGTCACCGATTGCAAGATACAATGAAATCTTATACTGAATTCTTATTTGCCTTAAAAAGTGCACTGTATTAAGAAAAGTACTGATGTTCTATGGATTTGTATCTCTAAGATACAGAAGCTCATGGCAGGTGCGTGCTGAGTGGCACTATACATGCATTTTTTTAACTTACACTATAGCCTACTTACATCATATGTCTTTTGAGAGAATTGAAAATGATCTTTTGACATTTCTAATCAGAAGGTAAAACAGAAGGCTTCATGTTAAGCAAAATATCTATTAAAGTAACTTCCACAGTCAAGGGATTATTGATTGTAACTGTGAAAAACACTGGACTAAAAGGGAAACTTCAGGAAACTACTTTGGGCTTGATTATGCCACCCTTCCTCACGGTGAATTGTACTTCATTTCATAAATAATCCCATTCATTTCAGTGGGACTGCTCATGCAGGAATCTGCTACTCAGTGTGAGTAAGGGTATCAGAAGCTACCTGTATATGCCATGTTGAGCACAGATGTTTATTCTGTTTTCTAGAGTAAATGAACACATAGTGACATGTATAAACTATACAGGATAGCACACCTAAGAATCTGAAGCTTATAATTATCACTTACAGCAAGAGCACAGTACATCTTAAAAGTGACTAGTAAACATCAAGGGCCTGATTATCCTGTGACTTGTCTAGTTCCTGTCACCCCTGCACAGCTGGTGTGAAATCAGAACAGGAGCATTCCACTTTGCACTGCTGCAAACATCTAGGCAAGATGAAGGGTCACAGAGAATCAAGCCCTAGCTAATCATCTTCAAAACGAGGGTGGCATGAACATAGTTAAGTGGAGTCTGAGTGTTCGTAAAACTTTCCCTTTACGCCCCTTCTAATACTACCATGAGCGCCACCATGCTTAAAGAGCAAGTGTTTAAAGTATGTTGCTGGACTGAGGGTCTGAAACACCATGCTTAAATTCAAGAGGCTACTACTGATCTATTAATTACGTTCCAAAGAACTAAATGGAATATAACTGATGGGGACTATTTTAGGCATGATATACGAAGACTTGCATTCTGTTTACATTTGACTGTACTTTACATAACCCTAAATTGTACAATGACCTTTCTCTGAGTAAATTACTCAGTATTTATCAAATTAGCCCACAAAGCCCATCCACAGCTGGGACTCAACTGGGGTGAAATCCTGGCCCAAACAAAACCAATGGCAAAATTCCCATTGACTTCAGAAGGGGCCAGGATTTCACCTCTGATGCGCAAGGGGGGTCCACATTAGAGAAGCTACAAAGGGTCAGAGAACAGGAAGTCAACACGTGACATTCACTGTTTTGTTTGTAGGTCAGGTAGACAAAGGCTCAGATCTTCAAAAAGAGTCAAGCACCTAAATACCTTTGAGGATCTGAGCCAAAATAACCAACCACTCTGAAACCACTAGAAACAATCATCTTGTGAGCAAGGCATGATAACCACTCTGAGCCAATCAACCGCATTTCCTTTACTGAATCTGAGTTTGCCATGGGAATTACAATAGATTTAATTTTACACTCTTTATTGTTAATTAAATAGCAGATACCATAAATGAAAATGTATTTAGGTTGTAAAAGGGAAATAATGAAGCAATAAAAATGCTGGTTTAATGTCAGGAAACCCAGAGAATGAACAAAAATCAATACATCACTTTCTCATGAAGTTTCTTCTACTGTTTTTATTGTTCATAGGCATCATAACCTTGAGAAACACACATTTAAAGTTATTATACTTACGCTAGTTATTGGTTTTCTTTTATTCACAGAATTTTGCGCTCACTAGAGAGAAAAACAAGACATTTTGAGTTATTTAATGAGTGCATACTCATGAAAGAATATGAGCCAGATCCTGTGCCAGGTCAGAGCCGTGCTTGGTGCAGCTCAGGAAGATCCTGGGCAATTAGGGAGATGGCTCTAAGCTATCTTGAATTGGTCCATCCCAGTGGCAATCTGGTCTCCATGTGCAATTTAGAGCAGCCTCAGGGCTGACCTATGTTATCTCTAGCTCCCAACAGCCTCAAGGAGCCCTATCAGCAGGCATGAATCATTACCAGAATGCAAAAGAACTGAGAGTACCCTCTTCCTCAGAAGGATCTTCTACTAGGAGTAAGGGTGACGTACAACTGGTGTTGCAGCTCCTATATGCAAAGTGAGTTCAGAATGGGGCAATGAAAGTGGCTCACCAGCTATTTTGCAACATCATTGCAACACAAAGCAGCCAAAGCATAGGAAGCATCAGAGATTATGTATTTTCTGCATCTCTCTATGAAATAAAAAACATGAGTGATTATCAAACAGCTAATTGTTTTGCTGTTGCCAGTTGTGAACCATTATTATGAAGTTCAAGGGCCCTATTCTTCCCTTCACATCACTGGATCTTTCTTGCTCAATACTGCATTTTCTCAAGAGAGTTGTAAAATGTCCATCTGTAATGAAGAAAAAAAAAGAGAGAGCTCTGTCCCTTATTTCATACCACAGTAGGGACAGGTGGATGAAAGACAACACGGGAAGAATGAGAGAAGGTTTGGGAGATGCCCATACTGAACCAAGAGCTGGAAGTAAGTGCAGCACAAGTAGGTGCCTGGGAAAGCCAGGAACTGTTGCAAACATGGGTTGATCATGATTTATTTATGTTACATTTTGAGTTATATATTCATCCTCCCCGTTACAGACAGCATGGACTAGCTGTCCGAGTACAAGCCTGCCCAACTCCTGGGTAAATACTAAGGTAGCTAGTCTGTGCCGCCACCTCTGTTGCAACATCCACCCTGCTATTCTTAGCATGCATGCTCCCAGCTGCAATGTAGATATACCCTTAGTTGTAAAACAGAAATAACTATACTTAGGGCGATGCAGAAATAGTAATAATGTTATACTACCTGCAGGACAGAAGCATGCCCAGTCATTTATTCCTGGGAGCAGTCTAAGGACTGGTCCACACTAACCCCCCAGTTTGAACTAAGATACGCAACTTCAGCTACGTGAATAACGTAACTGAAGTCGAAGTATCTTAGTTTGAACTACAAGGTACTTACCGCGGGTCCACACACGGCAGGCAGGCTCCCCCGTCGACTCCGCGTACTCCTCTCGCGGAGCAGGAGTACCGGTGTCGACGGCGAGCACTTCCGGGATCGATTTAGCGCATCTAGACAAGATGCGATAAATTGATCCCAGAAGATCGATTGCTTACCGCCGAACCCGGAGGTAACTATAGACGTACCCTAAGTAAATGGAGTAATCTTTCCTGGGAATACTGATAAAGAGAAGTCCATTCAGATCTGTATGTCACTAGGGAAAATGTATGTCTAGAAATTATTGGAAGGAAAGCACAAAAGGGATTATTGTCATTTCTAAAGCGCTGATTATTTATCAGTCTAAAATTATTTTCATCGATTGATAGCTACATTTGTGCAACACTCTTCAGACATTAAAACATAAATATAAAAGGGAGACGTGCATATATTGAAATGCAAATGTACGCAGGGTCTGAATGAGCTCTCCTATGACATCTCGTGATGCACTGGGGACAAAAGAATTCAGGAGCAGACCGTGTTTGCATACCTATGCCTAGTCTGCCTAGGTGCACAGCATGACGGAGCTGCTTTGCCAAAATGATCTGGTTTGGGTTACAAATCACTCTGGTATTCGAATGCAGGGGTAATGAAATGTTGTTATCCTTAGGCCTGGTCTACACTATGACTTTAATTCAGATTTAGCAGCGTTAAATCGAATTAACCCTGCACCCGTCCACACAACGAAGCCATTTATTTCTAAATAAAGGGCTCTTAAAATCGATTTCTGTACTCCTCCCCGACGAGCGGAGTAGCGCCAAAATCGATATTGTCATTTCGAATTAGGGTTAGTGTGGCCGCAATTCGATGGTATTGGCCTCTGAGAGCTGTCCCAGAGTGCACCATTGTGACCGCTCTGGACAGCAATCTGAACTCGCATGCACTGGCCAGGTAGACAGGAAAAGCCCCACGAACATTTGAATTTCATTTCCTGTTTGCCCAGCGTGGAGAGCACAGGTGACCACAGATAGCTCAGCTCATCAGCACAGGTAACCATGCAGGCCGATAATCGAAAAAGAGCACCAGCATGGACCGTACGGGAGGTACTGGATCTGATCGCTACATGGGGAGAGGATTCAGTGCTAGCAGAACTTCGTTCGAAAAGACGAAATGCCAAAACTTTTGAAAAAATCTCCAAGGGCATGATGCAGAGAGGCCACAATAGGGACTCAGATCAGTGCCGCGTGAAAGTCAAGGAGCTCAGACAAGCCTATCAAAAAACAAAGGAGGCAAACGGTCGCTCTGGGTCAGAGCCGCGGACATGCCACTTCTACGCCGAGCTTCATGCAATTCCAGGGGGGGCCGCCACCACTACCCACCTCTGACCGTGGATTCCGAGGCAGGGATAATCTCATCAGCTACACCTGAGGATTCTGCGGATGGGG
This sequence comes from Terrapene triunguis, assembly GCF_002925995.2. Taxonomy (NCBI): domain Eukaryota; kingdom Metazoa; phylum Chordata; order Testudines; family Emydidae; genus Terrapene; species Terrapene triunguis. The sequence goes on along the minus strand of NW_020664471.1, from coordinate 4,616,112 downwards.
AAGAGGAGGAGGAGGAGGAGGACGAGCTTGCGGAGAGCACCCAGCACTCCGTTCTCCCCAACAGCCAGGATCTTTTTCTCAGCCTGACTGAAGTACCCTCCCAACCCTCCCAAGCCAGTATCCAAGACCATGACCCCAGGGAAGGGACCTCAGGTGAGTTTACCTTTTAAAATATAAAACTTGTTTTAAAAGCAAGCGTTTTTTAATGATTACTTTGCCCTGAGGACTTGGGATGCATTCGCGGCCAGTACAGCTACTGGAAAAGTCTGTTAACGTGTCTGGGGATGGAGTGGAAATCCTCCAGGGACATCTCCATGAAGCTCTCCTGGAGGTACTCCAAAAGACTTGCCACAAGGTTTCTGGGCAGTGCAGCCTTATTCCGTCCTCCATGGTAGGACACTTGACCACGCCATGCTTGCAGCAAGTAATCTGGTATCATTGCCTGACAAAGCCTGGCAGCGTATGGTCCTGGTGTTTGCTGGCATTCAAGCAACATCCGTTCTTTATCTTGCTGTGTAATCCTCAGGAGAGTGATATTGCTCATGGTAACCTGGTTGAAATACAGGAATTTAATTAAGGGGACAGAGGTGGCCGTTCCTACTGGGCTGTTTGCCTGTGGCTGAAAAGAAATCCTTCCCTGCAGTTAGCCAAGCGCAGGGTGGGGGGAATTGGCCCTGAGCTTTTCGCGTTTGGCTAGCAGGGATCTTCCCTGTTACCAGCCACGCGGTGGGGGGAGGGGTACAGCGATCATCCCAGATAATTCATGGCAGGAGGGGGGGACAGGGGGGCTAGTTTGGTTTCTGCAGGGATCTTCCCTGATACCTGCCACGCGGTGGGGGGAGGGATAAAGCGATCATCCCAGAGAATTGGATGGGAGGGTTAGTTTGTTTTCTGCTGCTGAAGGTTAACAGGAAAACCGCAGCAGTCAACGGGCTTTGCTTGGTATGTGGGAAAGGAGGGCGCAGAAGCCGAAAGACAATGACTTACCATGGCTGCATGCAAGCTGAATTCTGTTGCCCAGACCTGCATCTGTGATCTCTAACACCAAAGCCACAGGCACTCAATATTAAGATGGAAAATGCGACCTTGTACTGAAATCACATGTGCTATGTAATGTGAATAGTGTTGTTCACCGTGAAAGAGTATAAGCATTGTTCTGTAAAATGTATCATTTTAAAAACTTCTCTCCTTTTTTTCAACCCTCCCTCCAGCAGCTGCAAATTTTTCAAGCCTCCCTCCTCCGTCCCGAAGGCTATCTCAGATAAGGCGGCGTAGAAAAAGGACGCGAGACGAGATGTTCACGGAAATAATGGAATGCACCCGCAATGAAAGAGCTCATTTGAATGAGTGGAAGGACACGGTATCTAAATTTAGGAAAGATGCCAGTGAACGTGAGGTCATGAGGGACGCTCGAGATGAGAGGTGGCAGGCTGCAACGCTGGGGCTGCTGCGTGATCAAACGGACATGCTCCGGCGTCTGGTGGAACTTCAGGAACGGCAGCAGGATAACAGACTGTCGCTGCAGCCGCTGTATAACCTCCCTCCCCCCTCACCATGTTCCATATCCTCCTCACCCAGACGTGTAAGAATGCGGGCGGGGGGGAGGCTTCATGCACCCTCCCACTCCACGCCAGTGGACAGCCCAACCAAAAGGCTGTCATTATATTGAATTTTTTCAGTGGCCTTTTACTTCCCTCCTATCCTCCTCCCAAACCTCACCCAGATTACCTTGTTGGTTCTCTCCCTATGCTTATAATCACTTAATAAAGAATACATGATTTTTAAACGATAGTGACTTTATTTCCTTTGAAAGCAAGCTGGGGGAACGGGGAGGGTGGGTTCCTTACAGAGAATGAGTCAATAAAGGGGGCGGGTTTTCATGAAGGAGAAACAAACAGAAATTTCACACTGTAGCCTGGCCAGTCATGAAACTGGTTTTCAAAGCTTCTCTGATGCACAGCGCTTCCTGGTGTGCTCTTCTAATCGCTGGTGTCTGGCTGCGCGTAATCAGCAGCCAGGCGATTTGCCTCAGCCTCCCACCCTGCCATAAAAGTCTCCCCCTTACTTTCACAGAGATTGTGGAGCACACAGCAAGCAGAAATAACAATGGGAAGATTGGTTTGGCTGAGGTCTGAGCGAGTCAGTAGCGATCGCCAGCGACCTTTTAAACGGCCAAATGCACATTCTACCACCATTCTGTACTTGCTCAGCCTGTAGTTGAACAGCTCCTGACTCCTGTCCAGGCTGCCTGTGTATGGCTTCATGAGCCATGGCATTAAGGGGTAGGCTGGGTCCCCAAGAATAATTATTGGCATTTCAACATCCCCAATGCTTATTTTCTGGTCCAGGAAGTAAGTCCCTTGCTGCAGCCCTTTAAACAGAGTAGTGTTCCTGAAGACGCGAGCATCATGAACCCTTCCCGGCCAGCCCACGTTGATGTTGGTGAAACGTCCCTTGTGATCCACAAGTGCTTGCAGCACCATTGAAAAGTACCCCTTGCGGTTTATGTACTGGGTACCCTGGTACTCCAGTGCCAAGATAGGGATGTGGGTTCCATCTATCGCCCCACCACAGTTAGGGAATCCCATTACAGCAAAGCCATCCACTATGACCTGCACATTTCCCAGAGTCACTACCTTTCATAGCAGCACCTCAGTGATTGCTTTGGCTACTTGCATCACAGCAGCCCCCACAGTAGATTTGCCCACTCCAAATTGATTCCCGACTGACCGGTAGCTGTCTGGCGTTGCAAACTTCAACAGGGCTATCGCCACTCGCTTCTCAACTGTGAGGGCTGCTCTCATCTTGGTATTCTGGCGCTTCAGGGCAGGGGAAAGCAAGTCACAAAGTTCCATGAAAGTGCCCTTACGCATGCGAAAGTTTCGCAGCCACTGGGAATCGTCCCACACCTCCAACACTATGCGGTCCCACCAGTCTGTTCTTTTTTCCCGGGCCCAGAATCGGCGTTCCACGGCTATAACCTGCCCCATTAACAGCATGATCTCCAAAGCACCGGGTCCCGCGGTTCGATAGAATTCTATGTCCATATCCTCATCACTCTCGCCACCGCGCTGCCGTAGCCTACTCCTCGCCGCCTGGTTTTGCAGATTCTGGTTCAGCATAAACTGCACGATAACGCGCGAGGCATTTACAATGTTCATGACTGCTGTCTTGAGCTGAGCGGGCTCCATGCTTGCCGTGGTATGGCATCTGCACTGTTCACCCAGGAAAAAGGCGTGAAACGGTTGTCTGCCATTGCTTCCCTGGAGAGGGGGGAGGATATACCCAGAACCACCCGCGACAATGTTTTTGGCCCCATCAGCATTGGGATCTCAACCCAGAATTCCAATGGGCGGAGGAGACTGCGGGAACTATGGGATAGCTATGGGATAACTACCCACAGTGCAACGCTCCAGAAATCGACGCTAGCCCCGGTACATGGACGCACACCACCGAATTAATGTGCTTAGTGTGGCTGCATACATTCGACTTTATACAATCTGTTTCCAAAATTCGAATTATATAAATTCGGATTAATCCCGTAGTGTAGACATACCCTAAGTGTATGAGTAAAGGGCGGCAGAACTGTGCTTAGCCTGCCCTGAATGGGGGGGAGGGGTCCCCCTAAAATGACCTTCACTTGCTAAGCAGGGAGTAGGGATGCCAAATCCCTGTGAAGATGAGTGAGTGAAGACAGGTATTCCTATGGGGAGGGTGTGGACTCTGCCCAAAGAGATCTAGAAACCATTTTACCTGCACCTGTCTAGCAGTTAATGACAGAGTTGATTAGTCTCAGCTGAAGGCCCTTGTTTCTGGTTAGTGATTCCTAGAGCTGACATCACTGCTGACCAGGTCTAGAAGATAAACTTTAGAACGTGTGTGGGAACAGTGAAAGACAACACAGAGACTATGCCAACTGTGAGGCTCCCTACTACCTGCTGAAAGCATTAAGAGCTGGGTTACGTGGTGGAACTTCAGAATGTGATGCTGTGGGAGCTGCAAGCAGTGGTGGCTAGTGGCAGCAGAGAGATGGTGGCCAGTGGTAGCAGCAGAGAAACAGCTGCAGCTGTGAGCCAGCTGCACCTATTGAGTTCTGGGGATGGGCGGGTGTGGGCCTGCCCATTACTAAAGGCCCTCCCCTGCCATGTAAGGAGCGGGGAGTCCTGGATCCTGACATCAACTAATCATGGGAGACAACAAAGGAAAAAACAGGGATGGGAGTGAAAGTCACAGGGATAAAATCAGGGATCCAGAGGGGGACACTGATCAGAGAACCCCAGGCAGCACCCACTGGTGGTCAAAGGCACCCAGGGAGCCAGTGGACACGGCCCAGAGGAACTCTACTCTGCCTGAAGATCTGACCTGAGAAGATCTTGGAAATAGGCACCACAGTCGTAGAGCCATCCAGCCATCCTCCCCGCCATCCAGCTTCCTCCTCCTCCTGGTATGGTGGATGACCACCTTGGCCAGCACCAGGAGGAGGTTGAAGAGAAGGTTTTGCAAATTTGTGGGACCATGGACAGGGTGTGCATAGCTCAAGAGGTGTGGGGAGGGTAAAAGTAGAAATTAAGTCAGTTTTGGAGGAGCCAGAAGAGGGGCTGCAAGCAGTCTGGTGCACTGTCTATAAATGTGTGCCAGGGTCTCCCTGTTGCCGCAGAAAGGGCAGGTGTTGGGGGAGCCAGGTGGAGAGGCAGCAGCAGATGCATTGCTTGATGCCTCCCAACACGATCCCAGTGGTGGGAGGTGAACGCCATGAATGCACCTCTGACCTCTAGGTCTTCACTAACCAAGGATTGCCAACTGTGACTGGGGTGCAATGGAGGGAGAGGGGAATAATGTGTTAGAGACATTTGTTCATCAGACATTCACGCCACAAAGTGTGAAATTGAGGCAAAGGACACTGCCCAATGTACTGCACTGTGGGGTCGGGTTTGCCTATGGTCACATGCTTTTGAATGTTTTCCCATTGTGGTGTTTTCCCAAATTAATGCTTGGTTCCCTTTCCCATTGAATAAAAGTTCTCTTTTGTTATACACCGACTCAGTGCTTGCACATGTGGAAGTGTTGCCTATTAGCAGAAGTGGATTAAGATTTATTGGGAACCTGGGGACAGAGAACATTTGCTCTCCCCCACATTAAAACCCATGCCTTCCCCCTTTTTAACATGGGCATAGTTTTGGGGGCATGGGGCCATGTTGTCCCCCCAAACTGTAAGCCTCAGGCAGGCACGGAGCGTACCAGCAGGGGTTGCACTATAGGCACCAAGTTTAATATGTGCTGAAGGGGGGTGATCCCCCCCAGCTCTGCTCCAGACCTTACCCCCACTCCACCCCTTCCTCCAAGGCCCCACCCCTACCCTGTCTCGCAAGGGGTACATAGGTCGGGGGCTACTCTTGGTCTTTCTCTTAAGCAAACATGAACTGAAATCATAGTATGGAACAGATGGCCTAGAGAAAAGCTAATTCAAAATCCAAATTAAATTAAGAGTCAGAGGTGAATTTTGATAATATACTCATCTTCTCAAGGTACTGCAGCTAGGGGAGTTCAGATCTGAAATCATTTGATGCCCCAGTGTTTCCTGACATCAACAAGATTTCCCTGCAAACTGTGCAAGGAGCTCGGTTGTGAGCTGAACTATTTCCTATATAGCACAACATACCTAAATACATGTTGGTAGGATCATGAGAGAAAAGATTCACAGGCAGAAGGACAAAACCTTAGTTCCAACATCTTCCAAGCTTCTTGACTCAAAGACATTAACCTTGCAAAAGAAATTGCAAAAGAGTTATATACCAGGAAACTAGAGTAGCAGAAATAATACAAGAATGCTAATCAGTTATTACCATTGCAAGTGGAAGAGTACATTCGATTTCAAAACAGCATCACAGGCTTCCAGTGTTTGGGCTACAGCCAAAGACTGACTATGTACACGGCAATTGTTTAGCCTTGGAGCCCAAGCCCTACAAGCCCAAGTCATCTGACCCAGGCCAGCCAGGGGCTTTTTATGTGGACATACCCACTGTGATTAGAAAATTAGTTAGATTTACAGGGTAGTTATTAACAAATGTCCACCATCCTGATCTCCATCCTAGATATTTCTGTGTGTGCTTCATTCAATGGCTTGATTCATTTTGGGTTATTATTTTCGGCTGATACTGCATTGTATTTGCAGCTGATCTGTATTTAACAAGATTCAGTGGAGAAGGATTTAATTACCTGTCACCCTCATTTATGTCATGTAGCTAGAAATTACTGTCATTCCTGTGTGACATACTTTTATTACAGAGGGCAGATAGCAGCTAGCTACCCTGACCAGCAGATGACCCTTTTAGTGAATTGGGTGGAACGCGTAGCAGGGATGAAATCCTGGCTCCATTTAAATAAATGGCAAATCTCCCATTGACTTCAGTAAGGCCAAGAATTCATTCCAGGGGCTAGATCTAAAAAGGGATATTTAGGTTCTTAACTGGAACTTTAGGCACCTAAATCCACAACTTAGATGCTCAAAACCCCCATTCAGCTGTTACCTAACCCTGTAGGCACCTGAACTCCCTAGGCACCTGAATTTCTGCTGGTAAATTCCCCTAGGCACTTAATTTTCTGCTGCTGGATATGTGGACAGCTGCCTAATGCCTGATACCCAGCACCTAAGCCCCAGCAAAATCCTCAAACTAGGCACGGCCCCACCTATTTTACCTGCAGGGCCCGATCCAGTAGGAGAACTCTGAACACACCTACCAGATTGGGCCTTGTACAAAACACAGCCAGAGGAGGAGTGGTAGCAATCCCCCCTCTACCTTATGGGGTTTTCTTGGGTGGGGCTCTCCCACTAGAGCTGTTCCACTTTGTATGAAATATATAATAGTCATTGGGCCAGAAAAAGCATGAGAATGGCTCTATGGCCTAGTGGTTAGGGCATTCACATGGGATGTGGGAGACAAGTTCCTGTTCAAATAACTAGTTAACTTTTTATGCAAAATGGAACAGCTCCAAAATGAGAGACTGAAAGAGAGCCCAGTGAGCGAGGCATTCATCTGAGATGTGGGAAACCTGGGTTCAAATCACATCAGGCAGAGAGGGAATTTGAATGTGTGTTTCCCAGCTCGTGAGTGAAGGCACTGGGCTAAAGCTTGTAAGGGTGGGTAAGTGGGTGGGTGGTAGAATTGTGGCATCATTTCTGGTGAGAAAGGCCATAGGTGACTAACTCTAGGGAGGGTTCACAGCTGTGAATCCCGAGCACGGGGGAGGTGCGTCCCTGCTCAGCGAGCTGGCTTTCTTAGGATCCCATTGTTGGTGGCCTAACTCTCTCTATGCATTGTACAGGAAGCTGGGGGCCTAACTCAGGGCTACGGATTCCAGTAGGTGGCAGGGTACCTAAACAGTAGGTATTGCCATGCTGAGTCTAAGTCCCCTTTGTGGATCTAGTCCCAGGTATCCTCCCAAATAACTTGAAATAATGGAGTGGAAACCGAGGTAGCAGGCCACCAAGCAGCCCTTCAAAAGTTTCTGAGGAAAGCCAGGGGGAGGCACTCAGTAGGATAATGATGGCTGTGGGGAAGAAGGAGACTGGCAAAAAATGGCTGATGCTCAATTTCATTAAATTCTTAATAAACATCTTAGTGGTCATTGCTTGACTCACAGCCTTGATGTGACTGGAAAAAAAGTTCCATCCTGTTGGCAGTCAGTACATGGGTAAAAATCAGCATTATTAGTATCTCTTATTTGGAAATGGGCAGCCTTTATAAGTATAGTGGAAACACTTAAGTTTATTTGCGCTAGCTAAATCCACATCCCAAATATAATACAGGAACTGGTATAATTATTGTCCAGTTTTTAATGATTCCCAAGATGCCACCTTGGAAAACAAATTTGCTTGCCAGATTAATAGGCAATTGTCTGCATGTCTGTTGGCGCAGAACAATATCTGAACCAGGGGACCTCATTACTGAGCAGGGATTCATCTGAAGAGGGAGAGATTGCTGCACAACAGAATTATATTAAAAATAAACTGAACGATGTCCCGAAAACAATGACGAGAATGGTGATTTTGAATAGGATTGTCTGTAGACCAGAACAAAAATAATGGTGATGAAAAAACCCACCTGTCTGTACTTCACTTTCTCAACACCAGGACTTTACGGCCTTTCCCATTTAACAATCATCCAGGAAATATAAGCTGTTAAGATTAACAGAAAGGGTTTTAAAAGAAACAACCTATTTATGTTCCTGTCTTTCAGATCCCACGTCGCTAAAGGGCTAATCCTGCCTTCCGCTTCTTGGAGATAGATGGCCCCACATGCATAGAAATGCTGCAGTCCTGGCTGCATGGAAAGAGTAGGATTGGGGGAACCCAGATAAAGAATGTGAGAGCCTTGTGCTCCAGAAATCTCTAGGGGCTCCTTATTCATTCCTGAGCTTTGCGGTTTGGGAGGGGGGTAGGGATAGACTGAGGGAGGAGCAGATTCAATTGTATGAGGATCCTCTGACCATAGCTCCCCAGAACGCCAGAGCAGCAGAGCACCTCATGTGTAGGGTTCAGACAATTCCTTCCTTCCCCAGCTCCTGACATGTCCCCTTGGGTCAGGCCTGGCATTGGCCTGGTATCTGCATTGGTGTAGAGAAGAGGTCTAACAGAATCTATGTGTAAAGTTGATTAATGTATTTTAAAACCAATAAACTCCATTTTCTCCTCCCCTTCTCCAGTCAGCATTAAGTTAGATGGGGAAGCCACCCAAAGTTGGAGAGCAGGATGTGGGGGCAGGGGATGGTGCTGTTAATGCAACTTAATTTGATTTCATTCATTTTCTGGAATATCATTTCAGTCCCACAAATGTTTACAAATACCACAAAAGCTCTTTCTAGTCTGTCTCTAAATCTTTTTTTTTTTTTAAAGGTATGGCACTTTTAAGGTTTATATTGTGACCGATTGTCTTTTAAAATCTGCAGCCTCATTGAGCATGTTCAGCTTAGTGAAAATGGAGCCAAAACATTTATAAAATTCACAAGGTGCCCTGCAATAGACCCAGTTTCAGTGCCCAGATTATATTTCACCTGTACAGAATAGCCATACTTCACACATGCTTTATATAATAGCTATATATTTAGTAATAGTTTACCTAACAGTAATACTGGCACTAGTATGTGATCCGGCTTCAGTGTTACAATGGAGAAGTTTCCAAAATCATGCTTAAAGGATTTTTCTTACGTAAATTTAACACTTACATCATGATTCTCTTGTCTGGCATATTTGAGTATGTAATTCTGTCAAACAGGCTAACCAAAATGCTACTGCTGCATTAATGTAGATCATATATTGCCTGCTGCCTGATGACAGTAGGGCTATATTGTGGAATGCTTTTGTTAATGGTTATAGCACATTATGGTGACCAGGTTTTCTGTTTTGACATGTAAATATGTAGACAAGGGTGTAATGTGTACTATGTTCAAAAATTTATATATGATTCTTTTTTTTTCAGAACATGTTCAAATGGTCATGTTTATTATCAGAATGTTAAGGAAATCTTCCAAGATAGTACAGTATATCCTCAGGAACCTGCACCTTTTACATTGCAGGACTGAGGACTTGGACTAATAAAATTATATAATAATAATAATAATAATAATAAAACTTGCAATTCCTGCTATTGCTGCAATTATACACATTTAGAAAATTCTTCATATATTTTATTCAAATTGACTAACACTTGTGCTTCGTTTAAACTGATGGGGTCTGAAGTTTGCCAATGGCTTAGAAACTGAGAGTAGCTGCTACTCTGACTGTGAAAGTCCAGGCAAAAACTTCAGCAACCTGCCACAATCTTGTGACTTTTCATCCTTGTGCAGATGGTATCTACTCGCAAGCTCAACTCTGACTCTTTTATTTATTTATTTTTTACTTTTGGTTATATTTTGATCACAGATTATTTCCTACATTCATCTGTTCTGTGGTGACACTAGCCAGCAATGAGTGAGTGTGTGTGTGTAAAAAAAGTATCCACTTACCTCCATCTCTCCTTTCTCCATTTCTAGGGGCTAAATATTCACTCAGTAATAAGATCAATGGGCATGTCTCTTACATAAGGCTGTCAATTAATCGCAGTTAACTCACATGATTAACTAAAAAAATTAATCGTGATTAAAAAATTAATCGTGATTAATCGCACTGTTAAACAATAGAATACCAATTGAAATTTATTAAATATTTTAGATGTTTTTCTACACTTTCAAATATATTGATTTCTATTACAACACAGAATACAAGGTGTACACTGCTCACTTTATATTATTATTTTTATTACAATATTTGCACTGTAAAAGTGATAAACAAAAGAAATAGTATTTTTCAATTCACCTCATACAAGTACTGTAGTGCAATCTCTTTATCATGAAAGTGCAAATTACAAATGTAGATTTTTTTTGTTACATAACTGCACTCAAAACCAAAACAATGTAAAACTTGAGAGCTACAAGTCCACTCAGTCCTACTTCTTGGTTAGCCAATCGCTAAGACAAGCAAGTTTGTTTACATTTACAGGAGATGCTGCTACCTGCTTCTTATTTACAATGTCACCTGAAAGTGAGAATAGGCGTTTGCATGGCACTTTTGTTGCCGGCGTTGCAAAGTATTTATGTGCCAGATACGCTAAACATTTGTATGCCCCTTCATGCTTCAGCCACTATTCCAAAGGACATGCTTGCATGCTGATGATGCTCGTTAAAAAATAACCCGTTAATTAAATTTGTGACTGAACTCCCTGAGGGAGAACTATATGTCTTTGGCTCTGCTTTACCCACATTCTGCCATATAATTCATGTTATAGCAGTCTCGGATGATGACCCAGCACATGTTCATTTTAAGAACACTTTCACTGCAGATTTGACAAAATGCAAAGAAGATACCACTGTGAGATTTCTAAAAATAGCTACAGCACTCGACCCAAGGTTTAAGAATCAAAAGTGCCTTCCAAAATCTGAGAGGGACGACGTGTGGCGCATGCTTTCAGAAGTCTTAAAAGAGCAACTAGATGCGGAAACTACAGAAACCGAACCACCAAAAAAGAAAATCAACCTTCTGCTGGTGGCATCTGACTCAGATGAGGAAAATGAACATGCATCAGTCTGCTCTGCTTTGGATTATTATCGAGCAGAACAGGTCATCAGCATAGACATATATCCTATGGAATGGTGGTTGAAGATGAAGGAACATATGCATCTTTAGCACATCTGGCATGTAAATATCTTGCAACGCTGGCTACAACAGTGCCATGAGAATGCCTGTTCTCACTTTCAGGTGACATTGTAAACAAGAAGCAGGCACCATTATCTCCTGCAAATTGTAACCATGTTTGTTTGTCTGAGCGATTGGCTGAAGTAGGACTGAGTGGACTTATAGGCTGTAAAATTTTACATTGTTTTATTTTTGAATGCAGTTATTTTTTGTACATAATTCTACTTTGTAAGTTCAACTTTCATGATAAAGAGATTGCACTACAGTACTTGTATTGAATTGAAAAATACTATTTCTTTTGTTTTTTACAGTGCAAATATTTGTAATAAAAAATAAATATAAAGTGAGCACTATACACTTTGTATTCTGTGTTGTAACTGAAATCAATATATTTGAAAATGTAGAAAATATCCAAAAATATTTAAATAAATGGTATTCTATTATTGTTTAAAACACGATTAATTGTGCGATTAATTGCAATTAATCTTTTTAATCGCTTGACAGCCCTACTCTTAGATATTTATGAATCCAGCCTATATCCCATTTGATTACTAATGAAATATCACCTCCTTCCCACCTGATTCTGAAGGCTTTCTGACACACTTATGTAATTAGACCCTTTTGATTTGGTAGCATATGGCTGTTGGCATTTCTGAATGAGGAGAGGACCATAGCAGCTGGAGGGGTTTGATTAAAAAATCAGTGATATACATATTGATTTTAAAATAAGCCAAAATAGTTCCCTTAAAAAGAAATCCTCATTTAGCCTAAACACTGTTACTGGAAAAGAGATTAATGGGCAAAGTTAGAAGTTCAGAGGCTGTTTTTAGTTCAAACAATTTATTTCAAACTTTTGAGATCTTTCCTCTACCTTCCATCCAGTAGCCTTTTAACTCAGCCAGATCCTTCTCCTTTTATTCTGTAGCCACCTGTATGGAACTTGGAAGGAGAGAAATTGGGTTGCAGAAGGGAAAAGTGTGAAAGAGAACTAGAAAATATTCAGAAAATCTGCTTGTTGGGGCTCTTGTAACCGTGCATTGTAACCCAGGTATTTATTACTGTGATATGACTGATTCAATGAAATGGAAATACCTTGCTTCCTAGTATTTATTAAGGAGCATTTACGCAGTTTGTAGAAACTTACTTTGTAGAAACCAGATTCCTGGTAGCTCCTCCATTTCTTTTCTATTGTCAATCCTTCATTTCAGCAATAGGCTAATACTGAAAAGCAAAGAACATACCCATTGTTTAACCATATAATGTGGAGATAGGGAAGGGAAAGTATTGCATTTACTGTTTTGATTGGATAAATATGATTTCCTCCATTATAACTGCATTGGTTTTCATAGAAAACATGTATGGATGAGGTTAGGAACATGATGGAGTAGCAGTACCTGTAGGGCTTTAAATTTTCCTATTTCTAATTCAGACCTTCCTCAGAACTTGACTTATTACTATAACCAGGTGTTTTAAGTTCATTCTATCCATTTGGGTTGTGCTTGTGCTTCCTTCCTCCGCCCACCCCCTATCTCTTCACAGTTGTTTTTTTATTCCTGACCTGTCCAAGTAATACCTTTTTCTTCTTACACTGTAAGTGCTTGGCTTTGCAAAGCGCTGAGCGTTCTGAACTCCTACAGGTTTTAGTGAAAGCTGAGCATTCCCGGCACCTGCCAGGATTGGAACTTTAGGTCTTTTGGGGTGCTCTTAATTCCCAGAAATATTCTTTAATTTCATCCCTTTTATCCTTCTTCCTTGTAACCTCAGCGTCCATTAAAGCTCTGTTTTATATCCAGGAAATGACTGTCTGATCACTGGCCACATCACTAATCTAGGACTCAATCCTGCAAGTTGCTGAGGATCTTGTGTCAGGGCTGAGGACTCTCAGTGGGAGTTGAGGATACTCAGTACCACCTAGGAAGTGGACAGTACCTAACAGGATTGGTCCTCTAATAGAAACACTGACTCCTAGCAACAAGTGGAAAAATAAAGCAGGGCACACTCAGTCTTAAGACATTTCCAGAGCCATCTGGATATGAAGCTGTTTGAACCCTTATTCGACAATGATGGGATACACGGAGATAGAGGGGAGACACAGAGGAGACCTTCAGAGAGACAGAGATGAAGTGGCCTCCAATTACAAAGTAGGGACAAAGAATTCCCTCCACTGCAAGCATCACCAAGTGAAATTTTATGGCCTGTGTTCTGCAAGAGAGCGAGCTAGATGATCAGAATGGACCCTTAAAAATCTATCACTATCATTATGGCAAAGCAGAAAACAAATAAAAATGAGAAAAAGGATTTCCTTGGCTATTGTTTAAGATAATTAACATGGACGAAACCAAATAAGTTATGGAGGAGGATGTATAGGATTGTAAATCATAGTTTTCATAGAAAAAGATTGTTGAAATGCAAAAATTATTAACAGATTTCTCCAGTCAGACAGAAAACCATGCATATGGCAAATCAACATCTTTGTCTGCAGATGCACAAGCAGCAACAAGATAATTTCAATAGCTTTAATTGAATTTCACCCACAAGAGTCCTCCTGATACCTTCAGCACATGGCTTATAATGGTCACGTTCAGACAAATCTACTTTTAAAAGGCATCAACACCCTGGCACAAGCCTATCAAATCGATAGCTTTAACTGCACTGGAGTTCAAAATATAGACTTTAGTGCTGACACTGTGTGTTTCCAGAAAGCAATGTAAATACTGAAAAATCTTCTGAACAATGTGTTGTCTCTTAGTATTTGTGGAAAGCAAATGATTATTTTGGGCAAGACTGATGCACGGTGTTGAAAATCCCTATGCAGAGATTTGTAACTTGGCTTTTTCAGAGGCTTTTGCCATTATGATATTGACTTTTCACAGACATTTAAGGAGATTTATTTGGTTTTCATCTGTTCCATTTCAGGTCAGCTCTCTCAGGTTTGTTTTCAAAGAGTTACTCATATTTGGTAAGTGTCTATCTGAAAGAATGCAGTTAAAGTGGCTTTTCTAATCCTAATTTGAATTTACATGAACAACTCTGGTAGCATTAATAGAAGTTCCATCCATTATAATCAGAACATACTTTCCCAAAATCATAGCTATCTACATTTGCCAGCTAATATTTTATATGCTAATATATTTCGTCTTGTATAGAATTATCAAAAGCTTCAGGACATTAAGAATATTTGATCTCATATTATTATGCTGCACCTTTGTATCATTTCCCTCACCATCAGTTACCTCATGGGAAATATACCCCCTTTTCTCTTGTAGTACACCTGTTGCCATAATTTTTGAATGAGTAATTAATTTCCTAACCCAGAACAAGCCAAGTTTCAAAAGGGTTGCGTTTTTTCCCAGTGTGACTGATGGATGCTTCATGATTCTGAGCAGTCTTTTTTCACGACATGGCTACCTTTTGGATATTTCCTCCATTTTACTGATGGGGAGCAAAGGTGGTTAGCATTTTTAAAACAATGAAGTTCGGCACAATACCGGCCATGGAAGCTCGTGTTGGTATTTGGTCAATATGCCAGCACATGCATAATCTTGTCTGTAGTAACCTAAATTCATGCCTCTTCAAATAATTCTATGAAAGTGGATGCAGTAAAAAAACAACATTCTCTGGTTAAAATCAGGGGTATTAATTTTTAATGAAACAAGGGATTTGTCAGATTTTATCTTTCCATTGGGGAAAAACCTTTTCATTCCTTTGATATATGAATTCCTAATCTGAGTTTTAAAGAGATCACTTAATTGTTCCTCATAATTATCTCGACCTCCTGTCTTGTGTGGCTGACTTCAGTGTGTCAGCTTTCAGGGGACATGAGAGTAATGGTTATAACAGGAGCTCCTTGGGGACCATTATGTCTCCAATTCATCTGTCATTTTTGAGAAAGAGTTCAGTAGATTGTAGGCAATTTTAAACCCAGGATGAAATACTACCCTGAGAAAAATAAATACAGGTTGCACTCCATTTTATAGATGCTCATTTTTGCTACAGGGAATGCTGATCAACTTTCCTACAGAGGAAAGTCTTGACAAACAAATGTATATCATGTCAGACCTTGCCGAAGATCAATATAAACATACATATGAGAATACAACATGAGTCTCTTAGGTATTTTTCAGAGTATTTAAATTCCTTAATGCTTTTTAAATAATAGTCTATTAAATCTTATAGGTAATCATTTACCTCAATAATTTCTGTAATAGCATATTGGCCTGGGCAGATGGTGAATATTCTGAATCCTTCTGCCCTGGGTTTTTGTTTGTTTGTTTTTTACTTCTTCAGGTCTTAGCCCTGGTTCAGGAAAGCACATAAGCATATGCCTAAATTCATCTCGATTTCAGGACATCATTTAAGTGTATGCTTAACTTCAAGCATATAATTAAATAAAGGTTTGAGGACCAATAGGTAGGGGCAGGAAATCCAAAGAGAAATAATCTACTAATAGACCCATTTTAAACAATTTAAAAACTAATCATTGGTGCTGACTTTCTAGTGAGATGGTGATGCTGGGTGATAATTTCAAAGGACCCCAAGGGAGTTGGGTGCCCAATTCACCTTGGAATTCAGTGGGAGTTGGGCACCAAACTCTCTTGGACTCCTTTGAAAAAAAATCACCACCTCTGCAAATAAGGTCTGGCCAATCATTTAAACATCACCCAGCTCTCAGCAGAAATCCTGATCAGGATGGATACAGGTTCCACTACACTCAGTTTATGAATTTAACTGCAGTTAAACAAATTTCATACCATGTCATCTAGGTTAGAAACAAACAAACAATGCACTTGGAGACTGATTACAGACCTAACTGCCTTCAGCCCTGTAAAGTACTACAATAAGTAACAGTGCTCCCCGTGACATTGCCCAGGGTACAGTCTGGACTGTTGAGCAGCTATGTTCCCTCAATTCTCCAGCCTGCAGTGTCTTTTACATTGCTCTGCTGTGAGAGCAACCAGTCCTGGTCTGTCCACGCAGCCTCCAGCATGTAAATTACTCCCAGCTGTCCTGTATGAGTGCTATAGCCAGCCAGCCATGAATTACACTGCAGGCTAACACCAACAAACTCCCAGTCCCAGATTCTCCTCCAGAAATGTGCCTCTTGTATTGCCCAGCCCCTCCTGAACAATACAAGCTCATATAAAGTCTGTCATTTTATTAATAGAAAATGATATGGACAAATCTTGTTATCGCAAATGGAGTTTCCCAAATACTTTAATCCAAACACACCGATTTAAATAAAACAAGTTTATTAACTACAGAAAGATGTAATCACTTACAATCTAAGTAATGAGACATAAACGCCATAATTGGTTACGAGTAAATAAGTGGTAAAAGGCATCTAATACCTAACTTAATAAGCTACGTGAATTCAAAGCAAAGAGTCTCTCTCACCACATGCTTGTAGCGGTCTTACTGGCTGAGCTCCTTTCAGACAGGATCTCTCTCCACTCTGATGCTCTCTTAGTTCAAGTGTTGTTGATGCCATGAGTAAAGATGAAGGCAGAGATCTCTTGGGGCGTCTGTTCCCCATTTTTATATCTTTTCCTCCTCTTTGAGAATCATCTCCAGCTGAGGTTCGGGAGACAGAAAGTCTATGGGCCGGGAACCTCCAGCTATTTCTTTGCCAAGATGTAAAATTCTCACTCACACCCTTTTTCCTGCCAAAGACTGGCTGCTTAACCAGGTGATAGTCCGTTTTATTTTGTTGACACTTGGCTGAGGCATCAGTTTGCCTTTTGTCTCTGAGAAACTGGTTTGTGCCTGCTTTTCTAAACTTGGAGCATGTCTCAGTAATGTCATACTGTACAATCTGATAATTTTACATTCAATGTTGCCACACATATTTTACCAGGACAATAATGATATGCAAATTATGAGTTTTCAAATGATACCTCACAAGGCATACTTTGTACAAAACCCATGATAGTTTTGTAAAAAGGGTGAACATAGCCTTACAGACTGTCACACTCCCCCCGCCCTTTCTATTCATACAATAAGTTATAGGATTTTCTTGTGTCCTGATTTCCTATTTATTGCTTCTAAAGTTAGTTCAAGACTCCTGGTGTATGTCTCACACTGTTCCCCCTACTGCTTCACACCATCTCAAAAAGGATATTGCAGAACTAGTGGGGGTTCAGATAAATACAATGCCAATGATCAAGCACATGGAAAACCTATCAGAGGAGGAGAATTTGAGAAGTTTGGTATTGTTCACCTTAGGAAATGAATAACCAGAGACATGATAAAAGCATATAAAATAATGAATGGTATAGAGAAGCTTCTTTTCCTCTTGTCTCATAATGCAAAAACAATGGGACATTCAATGAATCGAGAGGTAGCAAATTCTGAGTTAATAAAAGGAAATACTCTTTCACACGCTGCATAATTAGGCTGTGGAACTCATTGCCATAGGATATCTTAAAAAGTTCCAAGTGGGACACTTAAATGGATAACAAAAATGATTAATGCTAACAAACAGTTGGGAAGGGATATAAAATATCATGATTCAGGGCTTAATCTCATCTCTAATAATAAGGGATTGTTGGACTTCATGTGGGAGAAGATTATCCCATAACTGCAAGGCTTCTTGACAGGAGCAGTGTGGGGGGTATTATAGGGAAAGGACTGAAAGACAAAGGAGGAGTGTGTGTGTGATAAGACAAGAGACACTTGTGCATTCTGTCTCCCTAGGTTAGGCCTCCCTGTCCAGCGTCTGTCATCTGGTAAGATCTCTTCTCCTGAAAAGAGGACCCCTCCCACCCTAAATAATAATGAGTCAATCAGTAAAGGTAAAATCAAATAAAGTGTATTGAAGGGTTTATAACAAAGAGTGGGACAAATAAGAAGGGGGAATAAACAGCAAAATTGCGGAATACAGTGATTACCCGCAAACTCAACCCTATGAAACAGATATAAAAACCTTCTTCACAGATCAAAGCGATGGTAGGTGCTTGGGACCTCAATCCTCTGGCTAACGGTAAGCCTTTGGAGAGGAGCTCCAAGGAGTCCCTTGATGTTCCTTCAAGATCACGTGAAGCAGAACAGACGGTACGCTCAGGAGAACAGCAACGGATGATGACAAAGGTAAGTGTTGTTTCTTCTCCTTCTCTCTCTTCTCTTTACAGATGAGGAAGCTGTTGGAGGAAAATCCCTAGCCCTTCTATCACTAGGATGGATAGATGCCTGCAGGTAAGATAGATGCCTAGCAACCTCCAGAAGAGAAGGGAGAAATCAAATCTACTTCTTGGACTTTTTCCTAATTTAATTAGTTTTTTTGGAGATGCTCAGGTACTGCAGTGATGGGTGTCAGATAAGACCCTACACAAACAAATAGCTCTAATTTTTAGGATAGTGACCTCATTGGGTTTGTATCTTTTATTTTTGTGTGGCCAGAAAAAAAGAGACATTTTTGGCAACTGGTTCTTCCCATGTCACATATGTATGTCTGGAATTGTTTCACTGTACAGTAGGGACTCATTAAACTTTAAGGACCGTGGAATCCAGTGGTTGCAGACAGCTTCTTCCTTGAGAAGAATCACACTCTCTCTGAGAGCAGAAAAATGTTATTGTCTGGCTTCAGCTCCGTTCGTTCAGCTCCTGCACATATCCCAGCTGTCTTAATAATTATAGGTTTGTGATTGCAAAGTCTACAAATGACAAGGAAGAACAGATCTGTTTTTCCTTTCTGTTAAAGGCTGAAACAGTGAAAATGCTTTAGTCAACAGCCACATTGTCTCAAAACACAAGAAACACACCTACAATGCAGTAATTGGACAAGGTGGCTCTGGGCTTAAAGAAGCTCAAAATTGATTCTTTGGCCATAAGGTTTGAATATCACCAAATCTATCTGAAAATAACAGGGTTTTTGGCCCTCTAGTAACTTAAGTCCACATTTAAAAACCAAACAGGTTTCTAGTTGCTTGCAGAAATAAGTAGCAATCACTTAACTAATTGTACACCCATGGGTGCCCACCCCCCTTCCTACCCATATTCTATATCCATTTGATCATATACCCATAGGTTTTTTTAGCAATCATATTTACTTCCTTCAATCTATGTAAAAAAACCAACAATGAAAGAACGAGTCCATTTCCTGCTTGAACCAATATCTGTTATTTAAACCTATAATACATAGGAATATTCTTGGACTACATTTTCCGTTTTTAATAATTTGCTTTGATGTTGAGTATGATTAATTCAGTTCTCTCTAGTTTATTAACTTCTCCAAATACATCAACCAACCTTTCACTAACAGAAAATGTACTCCGGAGATTTTTCAGGAAAAAGGTCAGCTAGACCAGAACAGTAATTATGTTTATTAAGAGACACTTTGGTTCAACAAAATATTTGGCTAGTTTAATCAAAATGCAAATCATACCTCTGCTGAGAAGGAAAGCACTTATCCTTTAGCTAAATGCTACTGAACTACACAGACATTGCTGCTTGCAGTTCATCTTGGAGGAGCACATTTTTAAAGTTCATTCTAATAAATAATGGATTACTTTGTTATCCATAGTTAACAAGAACATGTCATATTAGGGAAACATTACCTTGAACTCAAAGCCTATTATACTGCATATTTCATCCCACTCTTATTTTTCAAAACCAATACTTTCAAAGTGAGCAGCTATTTTTATAGGATAAACTCACCCTGCAAGATCTACTGGTATCTCTGCTCTTCCTGCCCACGGTAGGAGTTTCCATGTTGCTTTTGCTTAAATTGGTGCAGTTCTTGTGCAACTGGTCATCAGAGCTGATGGGAATCACAACTGTGTAGTGTGGCTGATGCACTGCAGGGAGTGATGCCACCTGCTGCTCCTGGTGGGGCTGGGACTGTTCCAGCCCCTAGCATGCAGTACACCTGGCATGGAACCAGGGGACATCTGGCCCTGCAGCACATAGCGCTACATGCAGCAGAGGGAGGACGCGCATAGCAGGGAATACAGGCTTTGGTGTGGCTAGTCCCACAAAGGCAGACATTGAGTTGTCTGCACATGCTCTGGAGCCTTGCAGCACATGCTCTGCAGGTATCAGAGGGAAGGCATAGAGCTAGGGACACAGGCTTCTCTGAGCCATTTCAGATCACATGCTCACATTCCCTTCAGCTTTTGCTCTTGCTTCTCCAGACCCAGCAACAAGTGGAGGAAGAAAGGGGGCTTCTCCAAGAGGTGATGGGTAATAGTGGGGAGAGTTGTGAGCCTGGGGGTGGGCTTTCTGAGGTTGGAGATTCTGTGAGGGAGAGAGTTCAGAGCTGAGGGGCTGGTTCTGAGCTTTGGAGAGGTTAAGCAGGAGAAGAGCACTCTGAGGTTGAAGGAAAGGGTGTGTGTGTTGGGGGTGGGTAGAGTCAACAGAGGAAGATGTTAGGGTAGAGCTAGGTTGGAGAGGGAGAGGACGGGGCTAGGAGGGAACTGTAAAGAGGTTACAGAGGGATAATTGTTTTCTCCCACACTGCCCTTTTCTATAAAGTGTCCCAGTCTTTTACTTTGAAAATATAATTAATCTGCAAGGTTGAGAGGAGAGGACTGTGTCTGCAATCCCACCTTTTATTTTAGGCACTAGCTGCCTGGGAAGCAGACAGTGGGCCAAGATAGCGTACATGGGTTCTGTTATTATGCAGACCCAGTGACCCTTACACCCTGTTCACTTATCCCAGAGTGGTTGTGACAACTATTCTAACTCATTCGCAGGGGCTGCTGGTGTGCTGCATCCCCACAATGTGACCTTGGGAGAGGCCTTGATTTTACTCTACTACCAACTTCCCAGACCTTTTTAACTAGTGGAATTCCATTCCTCTCTATTGTTATTTTGATAGCACATGTAGAACATTCCTTTTGCATATCCAGTTCATGATACTTGATCTCAGAAGCCCATATCACTAATGAGAAGAGAATGTGATGGTTACAAGTGCATTAAGAGAGTATCAGATTCAAACAGATGGACACAGGGAGAACAGAAACAAAAAGTTTTAAGGTGTTGATTAGAAGTGGGGAACTGAGGAATGAGGGGATGTCAAGGGGAAGTACAACCCCAAACTACAGTAAAGGCTTGATCACTTGTCTACAGACTGTGATGGAACTCTGAAAATGCAGCTGTTGCCAGAGTGCAAACCAGATGCTTTTACCTAAGTCTCAATGGTTACAAGATTGACCAGTGAATTTATGGCTTTATGCTGAACTGATGGTGTGTTCTGGTAGGGTTGGATGTAGAAGGTAACAGCCTGTCTTTAAAATGGTGAAAGTAAGCAAGCTAAAAAGCAACAAGAAAAGGTGATATACTTCCTTGTTACTAGAATTCTTCCAGGTTGCATCTATTTTTTCCCCTGCCTTCTCTCTCACCACCATTTTGGCTTAAATTCTGATATCAAAATTTAGCATCTTCCATGGGAATCTCTTCTTTTCCTTATCCCCGCCTTTCCATTTCATTTTATTTCAGGGTGATACAGTCAGAATGCTGTTTTAGAGTCAGGCAAAGAGATTGAAAATGAGAGGTGTGAACAGAATGTAGTACCCTTTCTCCCATAAAGTATTACAGCCTTTCTTCTTCTTCTTCTTCTTTTTGGTTGTTAAATGTCCAATCATCATGAAAGTGGAGTGATCACGCCCAGCCTTTTTGTAAAACAGTTTTGTATGAATGGGCATCATTCTGCAATCTTTAATGAAGGCAAAAACTCCCATTAGGAAATTTGCATGCAAATTTACAACTTCAGAATGAAGCCCAGCGTAGAAATTCAGAAAACTGGAACTTTCAGGAGAATTAGTTCAAAGCATAGGCAGCAGGTATAATAGGCCAGGGGAGGCTACGCCTTCCCTAAGCCAAGCTCTGGCCCCGCCCATGCTCCGCCAAATCAGCGGGAGCTCAGCTCTGGCCAGAGGTCAGCAGGCAGCTAGCGACAGTGGGCAACCCTGCCCTGGGGCCAGTGCTGGGGGTGGGAGCAGCCCAGCACTGGGGATGGCGCTGAGGCTGGCAGGTGACCAGGCACTGGGGCCAGCTGGCGACCTGGCACTGGGAGCAGCCAGTGGCCCAGCACTGGGGCTGGCGGGTGACCTGGCTCGGGGCTCTGGGGAACAGGGGTGGGAGTCAGTCAGGTCAGGGCCTTGGGTGGAAGGGGCGCCGCCCATGATTCAAAGATACATAGATTAATCAGTAAATTGACTTATGTAGGGAAGGTGATCCCGACTACACGTTTAAGAGATAGAATCTTACAACTTGAGTTCTATAGAAAATAGTTTAAATTCCAGGGTGACTCTGAAACCACATTCTCAGATGATTTTCCACTGGGCCCAGGAATCACTTGCAAGATGGACATGAAATATATTTATCCCATGCATGTACAATTAGAACCATACGTTAGTGTAGCTGCTGCTGGGGATGGCATTAGCCCACGCAAGTCCTTTGAACACTCAAACAAGTAGATTGCTCATAGAAAAACATTTTCTACCAATTCACGAGTGTTAATATGAGCAAACTACTACACTGGATCAATCTGGAATTTGTTCGTGTCACAGAATGTGTTTCGTGATTCATCATGCTCCACTTTGCTCAATTAGACTCAGGCTGGCAGGATCTCAGGAACATTATCTTACTACGAAATATGTTTCTGTCTTTGCACTTCATTGGAAGAGGCCTTGATTTTGTTTTTCACATGTCCCAGAAAGTGTTTGGTGCTTTGTCATGCACACAAAGACTAATGGACTAGTATTCTAGCAGAGATGGAAATCTTTACATGTCACAAAATGTGTGTTATGATTTGTCAGTCAAATGCTAATTGGTCAGTACAGCACAATGGCAGGGGGTGGAGTTTTTGTTTTTAAGGCACCATAGTATGTTCCACAATTTATCATGCAGAATCTCTTTCCAAAATTGTTATACTGTATTTTTAAATTTTCCTCCTTTTTCCATATGCTTCTTACAAAAAATGATATATTCAGATAGGAAAGAAATACAATATCTTCCTTCAAGGTACATACCCTTCTTGATTCCATCTGGCTTTAAAGAGCCTGAGAGGTGAGAATACATGAGGCGCAGCATACACTGTCTCTGTGAGCTCCTGGCTGAATCATTTTCAGATCTAAATTTTGGCTCTACAGAATCTTTCCAGAGCACTATGAATGACAACCCTCATAACCTTCATTTATATTATAACTCTCAGCTTCTTGGTGCAGCTAGTCCTGGAACCCACAAGGGGAGAAAGAATTTCTGGTGTAGTCCTAAGCGGAGCGTAGGATCTGATACAAAAAGTGAATATAGCTGACCTGCTCAGTAATAGTGACCATAAAGTAATTAAATGTAACATACTTTTTTTAGGGGGGAAGGGGTGAAATAACAAGGAAACCCACCACAGTAGCATTTAACTTCCAAAAAGGAAAACTACATAAAAATGAGGACGCTAGTTAAATGGAAATTAAATGGGACAGTCACAGTAGTGAAATACCTGCAAGCTGCATGGTAACTATGTAAAAAAAACATAACAGAGGCACAAACTAAATGTATACCCCTATTAAAAAAGCAACAGTAAGAGGACC
Organism: Terrapene triunguis; assembly: GCF_002925995.2. Taxonomy (NCBI): domain Eukaryota; kingdom Metazoa; phylum Chordata; order Testudines; family Emydidae; genus Terrapene; species Terrapene triunguis. The sequence continues at coordinate 4,592,361 of NW_020664471.1, read as the reverse complement.
AAAAAAATGCCACCATGCCATAATAATAGAGTAAAAGAGGCAGTTAGAGGCAAAAAGACATCCTTTAAAAATTGGAAGTCATCCTTTTGAGGAAAATAGAAAGGAGTATAAACTCTAGCAAGTCAAGAGTGAAAGTATAATTAGGCAGGCCAAAAAAGAATTTGAAGAGTAAGTAGCAAAAGACACAAAAACCAACAGCAAATTTTTTTTGTAAGTACATCAGCAGCAGTAAGACTGCCAAATAATCTGTAGGGCCACTGGACAACCGAGATGCTAAAGCAGCTTTCAAGGAAGACAAGGCCATTGTGGAGAATCTAAATGAATTCTTTGTATCACTCTTCACTGCAGAGAATGTGAGGGAGATTCCCACACCAGAGCCATTAGTTTTAGGTGACAAATCTAAGGAAGTTTCCCAGATTGAGGGGTCAATAGAGGAGGCTTTGGAACAAATAGAAAAATTAAACAGTAATAAGTCACCAATAACAGATGCTATTCACCCAAAGTTCTGAAGGAATTCAAATATGAAATTGCACAACTACTAACTGGTATGTAATCTCTCACTTAAATCAGCCTCTGTACCAGATGACTGGAGGACAGATAATGTGATGCCAATTTTTCAAAAAGGCTTAAGAGGCAATCTTGGCTGGTAAGACTAACTTCATTACCAGGCTCATTGGTTGAAACTATCAGATACACAGATAAACACAATATTTTGGAGAAATATTAGCATGGATTTGTAAAGGGAAGTCATGCCTCACCAAACTATTAGAATTCTTTGAGGGTGTCAACAAACATGTGGACAAGGGTGATCAAGTTGATATAGTGTACTTGGACTTTTAGAAGCCTTTGACAAGATCCCACATCAAAGGCTCTTAAGAAGAGTAAGCAGTCATGGGATAAGAGGGAAGAGTCTCTCATGGATCAATAACTGGTTAAAAAATAATAAACAAAGGGTATGGATAATCAGTTTTCACAGTGGAGAGAGGTAAATAGCGGGGTCCCCTAGGGATCTGTGCTGGAATGAGTGCTGCTCAATATATTCATCAGTGAAATGGGAAAAGGGGTAAACAGTGAGGTGGCAAAGTTTGTAGATGATACAAAATTACTCAAGATAGTTAAGTCCAAAGCTGACTATTCAGTGTGTAGTGACAGTCAAAAAAACTAACAGAATGTTGGGAACTATTAGGAAAGGGATAGATAATAAGACAGCAAATATCATAATGCCACCATATAAATCCATGGTACCCATGCCGTTCCGATATCTCTGTGACAATGCACTCCATATGTTCTATGGAAATACGCTTATGAGTGTAAATATGATGTAACTGGAATATGCTTTTCCATATTGTATTGCTTATCTCTTGTAAGGTATCATTACAAAGCTTATAATCTACTGTGTGTGTTTATCCTATTTGTATGTATGTATCATTCTTGTATCTGAAGCTAGAAATATGAAGTATAACTCTGAAGTCCTATTGTAATTATGCAAAGTGTAGGCCATTAGTGGTGGTTTGGAAGCTTGATGGCTCCCATTGATTAGGACAATTGGTTGTAAATGGCTCTGTTTACTTGCAAACCTCCCGGGTACGTGCAGGCCAGCCCCGGAAGAATGAAGAATGAGGTCTCACAGGACATGTGACCATGTCACATGATGCTGAAATCTATCTTAAATCTGGTACTTTTCCATTTAGAAGGAGGGGTGGGGACCCAGAGAGACAAAAGATTCCAGCCTTGGGCCAAAGCTATAAAAGGGGATGGAACAGAACAAAGGGGGCTGCCAGTCATGAGAAATCCCCTAGTTACCACCTGAGCTGGAACTAACAAGGACTGTACCAGGGGAAAGGACTGGGCCCAGACTAGGAAGGAGTCTAGTCTGTGAAAGAAGCTTATTGGAACATCTCTGAGGGTGAGATTTAGCTGTAAACAGTTTCTTAATGTATTAGGCTTAGACTTGCGTGTTTATTGTTTTATTGGTAACTTACTTTGTTCTGTCTGTTATTACTTGAAACCACTTAAGTCCTACTTTTTATTCTTAATAAAATCACTTTTGTTTATTATTAAACCCAGAGTAAGTGATTAATACCTGGGGGAGCAAACAGCTGTGCATATCTCTCTATCAGTGTTATAGAGGGCGGACAATTTATGAGCTTACCCTGTATAAGCTTTATACAGAGTAAAACGGATTTATTTGGGGTTTGGATCCCATTGGGAACTGGGTGTCTGGGTGCTGGAGACAGGTAGCCTGCTGAACAGTTTTTGGTTAAAGTCTGCAGCTTTGGGGGCGTGGACCAGACCTGGGTCTGTATTGCAGCAGGCTAGCATGTCTGGCTCAACAAGGCAGGGTTCTGGAGTCCCAAGCTGGCAGGGAAAATGGGCTCAGAGGTAATTCCAGCATGTCAGGTGACAGTCCCAAGGGGGTCTCTGTGACCGAACCCTTCACAATCCCCATCTCAAAAAAAAAAAAAGATATGTTAGAATTGGGAAAGGTACAGAGAAGGGCAACAAAAATGGTGAGGGGTATGAAACAGCTTCCATATGAGGAGAGATTAAAAAGACTGGGACTGTTCAGTTTAGAAAAGAGATGACTAAGGGGGGATATGAGAGACAGCTATAAAATAATGAATGGTATGAAGAAAGTGGATAAGGGGGTATTATTTATCATTTCACATAACACAAGAACCAGGGTTCACCCAATAAAATTAATAGGCAGCAGGTTTAAAACAAACATCCTATCCTCTAGAACTGGAAGGGACCTTGAAAAGCCATCAAGTCCAGCCCCCTGCATTCACTAGCAGGACCAAGTACTGATTTTGCCCCAGATCCCAAAGTGGCCCCCTCAAGGATTGAACTCACAACCCTGGGTTTAGCAGGCCAATGCTCAAACCACTGAGCTATCCCTCCCCAATGGCTATAATTATTATTATAACATAAGGAAGTACTTCTTCACAGAACACACAACCTGTGGAACTCATTGCCAGGGGATGTTGTGAAGGACAAAAGTATAACTGGGTTCACAAAAGAAATATAGAAGTTCATGAAGGATGGGCCCATCAATGGCTATTAGTCAAGATAGTCGGGCACACCCCATGCTCTGGGTGTCCTTAAACCTCTGAAATTGCCTTGTTCTGTTCCTTCCCTCTACAGCCTCTGGTACTGGCCACTGTTGGATGACAGGATACTGGGCTAGATGGACCATTGGTCTGACCCAGCATGGCCATTTTTAAGTTCTTATGCCTAACCCCCATTGATTTTAATGTGAGCTTGAGGCATAAATACCTTTGAGGAGTGGGTCTGTGTGGCTTGTTCCCACCACCTACCTCCTGCTTCTTGCTATAATTCCTAGATTGTGAGATCTCCGGTACAGGAACAATAAGCTTTACTCATCTGTACAGTACTGAGCACATTGGAGCTCTGATCCCTAATTGGGGTTTATAAGTGCTGCTGCAGAATAAGTATATAAGAAAGAGATCCTAATTAAGAAGAAGAATTGGCCCTGCTTATTTAAGAATGGCAATTTGGATAAAATCAGCAGCAGTAAAGGTTAAAATATTAAGTTGCAAATTCTGCAGTACGTAACTGAGCAAAACACCCACTGATGTCAAAGAATGACTCTTTGAAGCTGGCAAACTTCAGCTGAATTCTGAGTGAAATGGAAATTGATTGGGTTTACTCAGTGGGAGTTTTGCTCATTTAGAGACTGCAAAATGTTATCCTGACTCTGAACCTTACAGCACCATTGGTTGTATTATTATTAATCGCATTTATTACAGCAGTGCGTAGGGGCCACCCAAGACAGAGGCCCCGTTGTGCCAGGCACTGTACAAACACAAGGTAGTCAACAGAATATTACCTACAGGGCATGGACTAAGTAATTAAAATGTAAATTGCTAGGAGTTTCAGCTTGCCTAGGTAAGAGCATTTCTGTTCTCACAAGATTGTAAGTGGCAAAGATGAATCAATAAAGTAAAAAAAAAAAAAAAAAGGTTGAACTGGATGCTCCATCACCTATTTGGTACGGTTATAAAACACAGATTAATTATTTAAATTGGGCTTCTTTATTTTATCCCAATAGACAGTGCAAGGATTTACAATTCATCATTTGTAATAGAATGTAAATGCTGCTGTCACACTTAGCGTTCCACCTCATTGACACAGCAGGTATCAGCCTGTTTCAAACTGATCAGAATAAACAAGATATCATAAAATATCAATTCTGGAAGAATCGATACAAGCTTGTTCCAAGCATGTGTCTCTGAATTAAGGGGGCATTTCTTATCTTTCATGTTTTCCTGTTTTTTCAAAGGGCAGTAGAAAGTCTTTGATCTCACTAAAATTTTTGATAAGAGGGATTAGTTTACATAAAATCTAACAAGCAGTGTTATTCCCTTGCCATTTGGTTTATTGAAGAAAGAGTTCACAATGGATTGATATCAGTTCTTAAACTTTGCAAAACTTAAATAATGCAACATCTAATACCTCATTTAGTTGATTTGATCACTTGGGCCCCAGTCTCTTTCCAATTTCCTTTTTGTTGGATACTTGTTATAAACTGACTAATTTAGGTTGTAAAGACTTTATACTGCTTTAGCTATAAAGGAGACAGATGAGTCAATGAAAGTAAGAGATTTGTTTGTGATTGCCAGGTAAGTGGGGAAAGGGAAAGGTTTCCTTAAAAAAATTCAGTTCCAATTCTTCTAATCAACTTTCAGTCAATTTCTGTGGAAAGCTTGCTACCTGGATATATATTCATAACGCCTGCTTGTACATGATCTAGGGCAGCTCCTTTACTATGGTGAAATTCATGCTAGGTGCAGAGGGCTCACCCAAAACCTTAAGAGGGACTGCCTGGAGAAAGCTGAAAGCGGAGTAGCCACATGGTGGGAATTCTGCACCTGGTGCACTCCAGAGGGTGTCAACATGGGGTCAGTGAAGAGACTAGTGTGAAGGATGGTGTTGAGGGAGGGCCCTGAGAGGGGCGACAGGATCTGTGGTTGCTGCCTTTACATTAGTTCGGAGGGAAGAACTTCACTGCTGAACGCAACACACTTTGCAGCTACTCAGGCTCTATCAAGTCAAAATGAATATCGTCTTATTTCAGTGGCAAGTTAAAACACACTGGAAAGGTCTTAGAGAGCTTGTGTATAACATAGCACCGGCCTTGCCTATTAATCATAATTTCTGCATTTCCAGGACAAAGACCTGTCTTTGGATTCAATGTAGAATGTATTCTTCTGTTGATTGCACCACGTTTTCCTGATGTGCTCTTTCACTGCACTTGAGTAGGGTGCAACACTATCTCAGTCACCACTTAGAGCAGTGTAACTTCTGAAAGTTGGCCTCTTTTCTGAATACCTTATTACTTAACTGGGGGTTTATTGAACTGATCCATGCAGAAAACTGTGGCGTTTCAGAAATGCTGAGCATCCAGAACTCCAGCTGTAGTCAATGGAAACTGAAAATCAGGTCCTAAATGGCAAGAGATAGATTAGAATTATAAATGATGCTGCCTGCACCAGAGACTAAAAGTGACATTGGCATAAGCATGGTATATGCTAAGACTGCCCAATGAAATATCAGTTTGGCAAAGGAGTATTTATGAGAAGTTTATAGTATTGCAACATAAATTGATTCAACAATAGCAACTTCATTAAGGGTACCAAGTTTGTTACACTCATAGTTATGGGTTTCTTTGTGCTCTGAATTTATTTTGTTCTGCCACAAAAAACTTTACTTAGGTAAATTAACAGAGGGTTTTGCATTAGGTTTATCTATTTTTGATGGGTAAGAGATTTCTCATTGTTTTTATATGAATGTAATAACACTATTCCTACACTGTTTCATAATCTTTGCACAATACAAAGAAGATTTTTAAAAAATGTTACTGATGGATTATAATGTAACCCTTCTGCCCGTCTGAGTGGGCAGCAACAAGGGTGGGGTTCAGTATCTAGGGGTTCTGTTTCAATAACACAATGCAAAACCGGCTCGAGCCCCCATCCAGTGACCTGGGACAATTACATACCCCCCCCCCAAGAGGCAATACTTCCACTCTCGCAAGCACGGAGTCTGAGTGTAGCAAAATCCTTTTAATAAAGGAGGGGAACAATGCGGCATTATGTTGGAGAAACACCACAAACAGGATTCATAACACAGACCATGAGCAAAAGACACCCCCCCCCCAAGTAAGTTTGGCAGTGTCCTTTTCCCCTCAGGGTCTTAAGTTCAGCAACCCGCAAAAAATCACGCAAAGTCCCAAAAGTCCAACACCCCAAAAATCACCCAAAAGTCCAGCAACCCAAAGTATCTGTCCCTGGTCGGTGCAGCCCCTGAGTTCAAAAGTTTATCTGCAGAGTTTTACCTCCCAGCCTGGGTGGAAATGCCCCCCACCCACTGCAGGGGTGTTAAGGGGCACCTTACGTGGTCCAAGGCCGACTGCTCCGCTTCTCCATGGGGTTCTGCTGCAGCCTTCACCGTGAGCCACTCCGCCAGCTGCTCTGCTCCACCAGCTGTCCCGTGAGCCGCTCCAGCCAGCTGCTCTGCTCCACCAGCCGTCCCACCAACTGCGCCGCTCCGCCAGCTGCTCAGCCATATATCTTCAGCCCTCCCCCCCCACACTTAACACAGCACTCAGTGATTTCAGCTTGTAGTAGGGGGAGCCCCAGTGCTAGTACACCATTGGCCCAAGGTGAATTCAGCTCAGCAGCCTATAACTAGACTCCTAATAGAATCAAGATTAGCTCTGATATTCCACAGTGGAGAGAGAAGGAGGTACAACTGGTGTTTCAGGCCCATGCCATCAGGTACAAATACCTATCCCCAGCCTCTCTCAATTCACTGGGTTTTGGAACCCATGTCCCTTGTCTAGCGAGTGCTACTTAGTTGATGGTGAGTCCCTCCATCATAAAATGCCAAGTACAGTTCTACTGCCCTTGATTCACATAATCAGGGTAACAACACTTTATTCTTCCTGCCCCAATAACAGAGAAACTGGGGATCCCACAGCAGTCAAAGTGACCTTTTGGGCTGCCGTGGGCTCAGGCTAGGCGGGATGGGTGTGCCTATGCAAACAAGATCAGCCCCTGAAGTTCTTTTCCACAACTTGCCACAATTCACCACCAGATGTCAGGGTAGAGCTCATCCTGAATCTGCTTACTTCAGGATCTAAAAATGGTTTCTGTCCACTGTAAAAAGAAGAACTACATATTATATTTGCCCCTTTTTTTCTGTGGTTGGTCTGGGACAGATTTATATTCACCCAGTCATCGGAAAACAACTTTTTTTTTATAATTATTCTTGATCCTTTACATCTCCTTCTCATCTTAACTGTTCATCTCTTCTTACTGATCCAGGAGGGGAACAGGCAGCATCTAACAAAAGTGAGAGCTAAGGGTTCGATTTCAGTTCCTGCCCCTACTTGATTTCAATGGGGGGGCAGTAATTCACCGAGAATGTTTTGTTAGGCTCTCCCAGTGCTACAGATGGACCCACTCCTTAAAATTCAGAGAGGCAATGAAAAGCAACCTTCAAAAAGCATAGTTTCGTAGATTTAAAAGTCACAGGCCCTGATTCTGCTTTCATTTACAGCAGTATAAAAATCAGGTGTAACTCCATTACAGGACTTACATCCATGTAAAACCACTTAGATTGTAAGCTCTCTGGCAGGTACCATCTATTGGCACAGCCCCTAGCACAGTGGGGTCCTGCTCTATGACTGGGGCTCATAGGTGCTAAGTAATACAAATAATTAATAGTTATAACAGTATGGGAGGAGACTCAGGCCCATAAAAATAATACTTCCATCTTCTGGAGAAGAGCAGTGGGTGACTAGTAAGATAAACAAGGAATCCAGGAATTCTCACCCTGAAGACAAGCAGTCCGGATCATCTCTTGCATCATTTATACCTCAGAGCAAGTCCACTGTCTTCAGTAGTTATTCCTGATTTATAGCTGTGTAAGTAAAAGGAGAATCAGATCCAGAATCTGGACATTTAGAAGCACTGAAAGTTGCTAATGCTGTACATGTTATGAGTTATTGATAAATGAAACTCAAAGGACCCAGTTAAGGGGATTGTGAGAGGCAAAGTGCCATTTGTCTGGGTAGTCAAACCTGCTCTGAGGGGCCTTTGTATTGCAGAGCAGCTGCACACAACGAGGATTGATGCTCAGGCTCATTTTTAAGCAGCTTTAGCTAGGGCTTTTCCCAGGTAAATAGCTCCGGGGTGGTAGTAACAGTGTGTTCAAGCAGTGAGATGTCAGGTATGAGAGAAGACCATTGGGTGAAAGACCAGTGTTGTGTTAGCTGACGTTTCTGCAAGAGGAAATTGACTGGTGTTTTTACCACACCCAGCACAATGAGGCCCTGGTCTGTGACTGGGGCTCCTAGGTACGACAGCAATACAAATAATAACAAAATGATAACAAGTCTCGTGAGACTCCATTTGTGATCACCACTGTTGGAAGAAATGGGACTTGTGTACATTTTGTAAGTAAACAAATGGTACTAGATGATGTCTTTACTTCATGTCACTGGTTTCTCCTCCAACAGGAAACTGACCTACGAGGTTCCGAAATTCGCTATGACTTCGCAAAGGGGCAACGCCATAATTCCATACAGTATCAGTTAGCAACAATGTTTGTTTAGTCTCCTCCTGTCCCACATATAATGAACTTGATTGTGTGAAGTGCTGAGAGCCCTGGGAGTTTCAGCACCTCTCCAAGGCACTCAGTGTGGGGCACACAAGGAGACCGGTCCTTGTACCCTCCAACTCCAGGTACCCATGCAATGATCACACACAATCACACCTTTAACAAGTATACTAGAAAAGTTGTTCCTACCATTGCAAACTTTTGATGGCCAACAGAATGAATAGCCAAGTCTCCCCCCTGTTCTGAGAGAGAGAGAGAGAGAGAGAGAGAGAGAGAGAGCTTCCTACCTACCGTTCTCCTCCTCTCTCCTGGGTCTCCTTCCTCACTGAGTTCTCTTCCCTCTCTATGTAGTCCTGCCTGACCCTGTCACAACTGAAGTCACTAATGGTAATTAAGTCACCAGATCAGCTGGGGGCTAGCTACTATGTCACAGGCAAGGCTGAGCACAGCTTCCTTTGATATGTCTACACAGCAGCTGGGAGCAAGCATGCTAAAAATAGCAGTGTAGATGTTGTGGCTCTGGCAGCAGCTCAGGCTCTCAAGCCTTCCCGACCCCCTGGTCTGTGCATGGGTGGCTAGCCCAAGTCTCCACCAGAGCTGCCATGTCCACACTGCTATTTTTAACATGTTAGCTCAAGCTCCATTTGCGTAAGTCTGTCTACCAGGGCTGGCAGGCTCACTCCCAGCTGCAGTGTTGACATACCCTAAGAGAGCCAGCCAGCCTATGAAATGCTGCTCAAGAGTTAACTTAAAGAGGAATTTTTAAAGAGAGACACGTTTCCAATTTCCTTTACAATCCGAGTAACAGATGAGGTGCTGTTACATCTCAAAATTAAGAACACAAATAAAAGTGCTGGCATGAAACAGCTGGAAGCCCAGCTTTGAAAACTTGTGAGTAATAGTGCTGATTCTTCTTTGTTTTCATGTCTCAGGAAGGGTGGGGCTATTTTTTGTTTTAAATCAACACTGCTACATAAAACATGTCCCATTAATAATCCAAAACATTCTAACCTCACAGTAAGAGCTGGTCCGATAATTCATTGGGCATAATATTTGTCACAAATTTGTCTCTTTATTCTGTTTACAAATAGTTTGTGAACAGACTTTGATTTGTACAACTCTATTCACTTTATATAACTATTTGGCAAACATGATTTCAAGCCAGGGGTTGCTTATGAACTGCTCATTTTGACCGGATATCAGACTGATAACCTTAAGTCACATGATACGATTTCTGCTTCTTGTTTTAAAAAGGAGAATAGCAAATAACGAAAATGAATGCAGTATCGCCAAGCCCAAGTGTTAAAACATCGTGAGTGAGGCCCAAAGCAACCCAAGAGATGTAAAAGAATATATTTTGGGTAGAGCTGGTCAGAAAATGGTTTTGTTTTGTTTCCTTCATGGAAAAACTTGACTTTTTTTGGGAAAAAATCAATAACCAAAGTCTTCTGGCCCTAAAACAGAAAATAGTAGATAATGGGCTAATATCTTAAAAGTGTCCTGCAAAGAAGGAGAAAGTGGGCTTTAGGCCTTTGTTGGTTTCTTAGTTTATGATACAATGATACGGAAGGAAGGGAAGAAAGGCGGGTTTTTTCCTGCTTGTTTTTTACATTAGAAATTCAGGTCTACCCTGGAAAACACTGACAAGTGAATCAGAAATGATAACATCACAAGTATCAGAGGGGTAGCCATGTTAGTCTGGATCTGTAAAAAGCAACAGAGAGTCCTGTGGCACCTTTAAGACTAACAGATGTATTGGAGCATAAGCTTTTGTGGGTGAATGCCCACTACATGCATCCGACGAAGTGGGCATTCACCCACGAAAGCTTATGCTCCAATACATCTGTTAGTCTTAAAGGTGCCACAGGACCCTCTGTTGCTTTTAACATCACAAGAGACGTGGCAATGAAAACAGAGCCACTAAAAGGGGAAGGGATTTTTAGTCAGGCTCCTAAAACTCTTTATTTTTTGTTTACACTTATTTAATTCCCGTGCCCAATGAATACTTGGAAATAAATGATGTATGACCCACAAAGCCCCAATAAATTCTCCATCAAAAATCCTTTATCGGTCATCTTGTGAAAGCTCCCCTAGAAATATTCAACAGATGGACACACAGTAAAAAAAATCAATTCCGTCAATATTTCAAATTTTAAAAAGCGAAACAAAAACTTTAATATTGTGCTGCTGCTGCCTCCATGCAGTAACTTTGCCATCCACTCATTGGATCTGATGTGTGCTCTAAGGCTTTAAGTTAGCAACAGCTTAGCTGTCTGGACACAAGCTGAACTCTGAGATCAGATTTTCATTCCCAGCTTAGTCAGCCAGGCTTCTGCTGATATTTACATGTTCTAAGAGAGAATCCCCTAGATATTTTCCATTTTAAAAATGTAAAGTAGTAGAAAAACAGACCACCTCTAATCTAAAGCAGAAAATAATAAGCTTAGTTAATACCTTTATCACTGAGCAACCTGCTGAGGGTACAAATGAGAAAACTGGAGTCTAAAAATATGGGTGGAGATGTTAACATTTGAAAAGCTGTTGCTTCTTGCAGGTGATTTTCCTTTCACTGCACTGATCAGAGGCGCCAACTCCATGGGTGCTCTGGGACTCAAGCACCCGTGGAAAAAAAAATAGGGGGTGCTCAGCACCCACCAGCCACAGTGGTTCCACGTGAGGCTGTCCCCCAACCAGCTGTTCAGTGGGGCCTGGGGCTGGCCCCCAACCAGCTGTTCAGCAGACAGGAGGTGCTCAGGAAATGGGAAGTGGAGAGGAGGGAGCGGCGGCAGGCAGGGGGGCCTCAGGTGAAGGGGCGGAGCAGGGGCGGAGCCTCTGGTGAGGAGGTAGAGCAGGGGTGGCGCACCCATGGGGAAAAATACAAGTCAGAGCCAGTGGCACTGATAGCCAGTTCTGAATGCTTGTCATGCCTGTCCCTTAGCAAATCCTGTAGACATTGCTCTCTTGCTTGCTGTCTCATTAGAAGGACAAAACAAAACTGAGGCCCGTCAATTTTCAAGGCAAAGGTATGAATAGCCACAAATATGAATGCATTAGAAGTCCCATTCACGATACCACTGGTAACATTCAGCTGCAGTTTCCATATAGCTTCTTTGGTCCAGAATTTTTTTAACTTAGGACAAAAGTCTGTTGCAAAGAGGAAAGCCTATCTAAATCAGTTTTACTCCAGGTGAAAACACTGTGGAGCCGAGAAACAATATCTCCATCCTCAACTGTTCAGGTTGCTCAACCAGATTACATCTACTGCTCCGGGGATTAGGAAAGAGTAGCAGCATTGCCCCAATGTTGTGGGGTCTCAGGCCAAATGGATTTGTGCAATGCATGAATGTACAGGCCACTTCCTATGCTAACTCACAATCCTTCTGAGAGCAATAATGGAGTACTGTTCTGTGATGCACAGGTTGGATGCAAAATCCCTCCAGCACAAGCTATCTGTAATCTATCCAAATACAGGCACAAAGGAACTTTAGCTTTTCCACTGCATTTAGATCCTCACGTGATGTGGCTGGGAACTTAGGGAGATACCAAGGCTTGTGTCTCAGTGTCATTCATTCTGGGCTGAAAATCATATGGACGTTCTCAGACTGGGGATTTATTTTCCAATATTGCATAAAATTAGCAATTTGCAGAGTGTGAAATTTCAATTTCTTTTAAAAAATAATTTCAAACGTTTATTTCTTACCAATCTCATTTCCTAAAGAACTGCATCTGAAAACAAAAAAATGCATATGGAAAACAGCTAGTCCCCAAACCTTTGTGTGAATAAAATCTATTTGCAATGAATGTCTGCAAATAGGGGAAGTGGGCAATGACTCTTTACTGTTAAATTCAAACCACTTTTAGAATAACAGATTCGTTTGCAGATTGTATGTTGAACATTCACAATGGCCTCTAGCCATAACTTTTTCCATCTCTATTAGTAATGTCAGAAAGAAATTACAAAACAAATAAAGACTGGACTACATTGAACCAACCCCACCGATTGTAATACAACCTAATGAAACTGTTGCATGCACTTCACGAGAAAGGAAAAACCAGAAAGATATAGTGTATCTCCATATTTTCCCCCTGACTTCTTACATTAGGAATTTTCCCCAAACCACACTGCTATGGTTGTTATTACCCTTGTTTTTCCTTCCCCTTTCCCTTCATTTCTGGCAGGTGTTATGGGTCTTTGCCAAGTAACTGATGTATAATTGACTTCCAGAGCTGGTACTACATCAGAGTTGTAACTGGTTTAATTTGTTCTCTGGAGATTTTGCTCTGTGTTCTAAGCCAAACCACAACCCATCAAAATCTGACAGAAATAAGGGTGGGGAGGGAGGGAGAGAGCTTCTACAGGGTCTGTCTAAGGCTGCCCAGCCCAACAACACAATATGAGATAGACAAAACAGGATTATAGTCAACATACTTAACAGAATCTTCATAAACCGGAAAACACAGGGTCAAATTCTACTCTCAGTTACAGTGATGCAAATTGGTAGTAACTTCATCGGTTTCAACAGATTTACTATGGGTTTACACCTGTGTAACTGCACACAAATGTGGCTAGTGGTATTTGACCCTACTAGAGCTTAATCCAGCTGTCAGTTGCATATTAACGTCCATGAGCATTGCACATGTGCAAGAGACATACCAGTGGGGGCCCTGTTGTTTTAGTAATAATAACTCTCAGTACGTGAAAAGTTTGGTTAAAAAATAAGCATCTGTTATTGTAACTTTATATTGATTCTGAAACATTTTCTTAGCCATATGGATGGTGGCAAAGCTATATATCAACATTTAATGGGCGGAACCAACACTTGCCTTTTTGTAAACCTTGCTATGTTATTCTGCCTGCAACTTACAGATCTTCCCTGGTGTGAACAAAAGAGTAACTGCATCCTAGATAAAGCCAGTTTCCTCATTCTCTCTGCAAGAGGCTGGGGTTTGAAGAGTGGAAAAACCCCAAACAGGAGAACAAAGATCAGGTGTTAGCTCTGGGTCATAAAAAAATCACAGTGCCTGAAAGCATCAGGGGAGAAAGTAAGTGGGACTCACAAAGCAAGCTTGGGCAGGAGAGAGGAACAGAAGGTATTCTTTTGTAGCACAGGGATCCTATTTAATTAATGGACCAGGCAAGAAAAAAAGAAACTGGCTTCAGCAGAGAGACAGAGACAGACTCACTCCATGATCTGGAGGAGAATCCATGTGCAGGAATGGGGATTCCTGTAGTCCTTAGAGGACTCCACCCTAAGCCCCAAAATCACTAGTATGGGGAGGAAACTGAGGCAGGGAAATGCACACAAGTATCTCTAGATCTGTATATTTCTTATGCTAGCTAAAGAAAAGAGTGATTGGTTTTTGAAACGTTACACAAAGCCTGTGTGTCTGTTTGTTTTTTATGTGCCCCTAAAGAGGTGAACTGAAAACTAGAGTCCTCACAAGGTTAGAAGTCAGGAAAAGGGTGTGTTTAAGTTATTTGGGAGTCTAGATGGCCCTGGGGGCCTAGGGCAGCTGGGCCACGAGGCCCCATTTCCATGACCAGGTAACAGACAGGGAGCCTGGGCCCAGGAAATGTGCCAGAGAAGCCACAGAAAGGGAGAGTATTGCAGTCTACTCAGAACAAGGAAACTTAAAAGCAAAGGGGCTCAGTATTGTGGGACCCAAACAAAGCAACCTGGTGAGTGTCCATGTGTGCCCGTGAAACTCCTCCAACTTACGTAACTAATGGTGACAAGACTGGGCTCAGTACTCTCAAACTGCTGTCACCAGATTGTTTTCATCTACACAATGCTCTCTAACTTCTTTAACGTTTCACCAAATAAGGCTAGATTGGGACTGGCCCTTTGAGTGGGTGAGCAAGGTGTGGGGGCCCATTCAAGGGGATTGCACTCAAGGAGCACAGAGAATTGCTCCTATGTGTCCCCAGAGGTGCAAACCACCTCTACGGGAGCAGAGAGCGTGGAAATGGGGTAAGAGTGTGGCTCTGAGCTCCAATCACTGCTGGCCAGTGTTGAACTTTTCAAGGGCCAGTAGTGGATGGAGTCAACCACTGCAACGCAGGACTGCATATAAATCATAAATTGGCCCTTAAGTAGAGCAATGGTGCCACTGAAAGTGTTGTTTCCTACAGAAATGTGCTGCAGATGAGACATCCTATTCCCATGTGATAGATTACATTTATATTGAATGCTTCAGATAATATAGGGTAGTTTTGTATCTATAATCTCAGAAACCATATGGAATTTCATAGCCATTATATCCAATTGTATGTTGGTAAAATATACACCTGCTAGATAAATGGTTCAGAACATCTTAAACATAATTATAACTGTCTGAACTATGTGAAGTCCTGATGCTGCAATGAGTGTGTCACAATTATTGGGCAAAATGTATCTTTGGCCATTCCTGGCCTCTCAAAACTCATCCCTCTATGTCTAAGGCATCTATCCATTACTTGTATCTTCGGGTGAAATCATGCAATTCTCCCATTCCCATGTTTATCAACCATGATTGCCTCACCCTGCCTGACTTAGGTTCAGACCCTGCAGTTCTGCTCCCTCTGGTGCAATGGGAGAGGTAAATCAGTCACCAATCAGCTTCCTTAAAGCAGACATTTAGCACAAAAGCATTTCAGGGAAAACATACACAACAAAACTGTAAGCACATCTAGTTTTTCCCTAAGGCTTACCTTTCCCTATGTCAGCTTCTCCCTGTCACAACTACCTTGACATTCTGGACAGCCCCTGATGACTCAGCCTCCTTTTGCAGGAATCATGACACTTTTAAACTGTTTGTTGCTCCTTGTTCTGGTGACTCCCAGCTATGGCAAAACAAGATTTACAGTTTGTTGAAGTCAGGATACAGGATTTTTTTAAGCCAGCCATTTGGCCCATTATCTTTCAAGTGTCTACCTAGATGTTCTTGCCTAGGGAAACCATTGTATTGCTTCCCTGTTTGTTCTTCCCACTGCCCTTTTTTGCTAGATGGATGTATTCACCCAGGAAAGTTGTATAAGCCCACTATACAACAATTTACCCTAACTGCCCAGGTTACATCTCGGTATTCAGAACATCAAAAGCGGCTCCACTTTTGTCACAGAGAGGACTTGGGAAACCCTCCCTGCTGTACATTGTCAACAAGGGGATTTTTTAATTAGCCTCTTTTTTTAAATCCATCTCTGCTTTGTTCAAAAAATGAAACAAGGCCTCATTCAGGGTATAAAGTGCTTTGGTTTTTTGCCCTCATCACTGCGCGTGCAAACAATTGTGGACACCGTGGTCTGGGTTGCAAATGTTAGCAGGCATGGTTTTTATGAGCTAGGCATCTGACTACCTGTCCTGTCCACCCCCTGGTTTCCTATCCATGAAGATCAAGGAATTCAAATATATGCTGAGAACTCTGCGGGCATTGTGGATGGAGGATAGATTTCATCCTAGCCCATCGACAGGGCTCAAGGCCAGGGGCGGCTCTATGTTTTTTGCTGCCCCAAGCACGACAGTCAGGCTGTCTTCGGCGGCGTGCCTGCGGGTGGTCCGCGGTCACGCGGATTCGGTGGTGTTTCTGCGGGTGATCTGCCGGTCACGCACCTTTGGCGTACCCACCGCCGAATTGCCACCTAACCCGCAAGACCGGCGGACCTCCCGCAGGCACACCGCCGAAGGCTGCCTGACTGCCGCCCTCACAGGGACCGGCACACAGCCCCCCGCGGCTTGCCGCCCCAGACACGCGCTTGCTGTGCTGGTGCTTGGAGCCGCCTCTGCTCAAGGCAGTAGCACAGCCATGTGAAATCAGTATCCCACCCGTTCAGCTGGAATATTGACTGGTGCCCCTCCACACGCCCAAAATGGAGCTTCTTATTCAATGGTTGAAAAGACACCCTGAATAGCCACTCTGCCCAAGTGCCTTCCCACCCACAGCACTACTATGGGTTTTGAGAGGTGTTGTCTGGACCCTGCACAGGGAAAAATTTCTGTCTGACAGTAATCACTGTCGTATGTTGGCCTCAAAGTTCACCACACAGTTCAGTCCCAAAGGTCTAATTCTTGGGTTTTTCGTGCTCTCCAATACTCAATTCTCCACACAGCACTCACTATCAGGAAGCAGAGAGCCAAAAAATGTAATATTCACACATCTTCTGAATGTTACTGTATAACGTCAGTATCTCCCTGTGTGCACATATCTTGAGCAGATGGAAATTTGCTGGCCTTCTAACAATTTTCAACTCACTCAATCTATCATAATCTTACCAAACAAATGTTAGTGTGTTCATTGCCATAATCTTTCAGAGTCTTATCTATCCATGTAACTGGAAAACAGCTAGCCAATGTTTTAACTGTAAGCATCTCAATATAACTAAGAAGGCTTTGGGGCATGTTTATCTTTGTCTCTATCATTGCAGTGAAAAATATTGTGTTGCTTGTAATGAGCAATGGGCCAAGGTGAAAAGGGATCTCTTTCTATTTGGAGAAACACTACAATGTACTGATGCTTATCTGAACATTTTAGTCATTAAAAAAAGATGCTTTTTCATGAGAAACACGGTGTACCCTGCTTCTAGTCAAAGTGAAAACCCCAGGAAAAAAGCTTATCTTTAAGTGTCTTACCACATTCTGGTCCTCGCCGGAATCAGTAACTACAGCCAGTGATGGGAAGTAATTAAAAATAATGTTCAATACACAAGTTACATGAATATTTGGAACCTCAAAAATGCTTCTATCTGATGGAAAATGAATATTCTCTCCTGTTTAATATTACAGTGATGGATGCACTAGACGTCGATAGATTAGACAGACAATCATATTTAGATAATAGTTCTTGCCCTATTTTCCTTTAAAAAAGTGTACACTGATTGAAGGATCTCATTATAGCCAAAATATAAGTGTGGTGACAGAAAGTAGGAGGCACTAACTCCAATCGACAATTTGTTTGTGACAGCCACAGAACAGTGCTGGGTAATGAATTATTCCATGTGAATTATCAGACTAAGATTGCTCTCTAATTAACTATAAGGCATGTGTGGCTAATTAACACCCCTCACCTGTGACAATCACAGCCTGGAGATCAGCGTTCCCAAAACTCATTTGCAGGATCCTCTCCTACTTCGCTCAGAAACAAGCATTAAGCACACATTACTCCTTTCTCTGTGGCATTCAATCTTTCCTTCCTTCCCAGGGTCCATAGCACCTCAATTTTTAAACAGAGCTCCCCACTGAATTCTATGGGGAATTATGAATAAAACAGGGCTACATTGCCTTTATAACTGTGAGGAACTGCTTCTCCAATCACACACTGATAGTAAAAGTGGGCTGGGGAAGGGAAAGGAGCAGAATGGGCCAAAGGGGTGATGATGTTTTCCAATTTGTAAAATACATATAGTACCAATCTATCTGGTACATATACAGTACATACACAGTCTATTTTATCTACATACTAAGATTCCAAGAATGTCACTCTGTCAGTGGTGTGTCACTCTGAAGCCTAGAATGCCTGTTGAGTCAGCATGAAGCCAGGGAAACAGCTACAAGCATGGTTGAGAGCTCTTTTTATTTAGAAAATCACCAAGTTTAATTACCACTGGGATTTGCAGTCCATTCTTGTCCAATTTTTAAGTTCTCAGCCAGTTTATACTTTACAAATGACACCGATTCTACAGTATGGGCTTTCACCTATATATACGCACATGTATATTAATATTTACACATCTCTGTAAAGCACTTTAAGACCCTATAATGAAGGAAACTGCTGCTAACTATTACCACCGTCCTTTTACAAAAATGTAGCTGTTACTATTATATTCAATAAAGAGTTGTCTGTAATCAGTCTGTGATTATCAGATCCATCCATAAGAGGTCATAAAAAGTGACACCTTAGCATCACTTGTGTATGTATCTATCTGGCTTCCACCACTCTAGTATCTGAGCATGTCACAGTCATTAAAAGATTTTATCCTCTCAGTGTGCCCCAGTTTCCACTTAGGCAACTAAGGCACAGGGTAGATTAAGTGACTTGCCAAAGAAAATCTGAGCCTGAGTCGAGAACTGAATTGAATTGTATGCAGGTCTCCTGACTCCCAGTCCAGCTCCCTATCCACTAGACCATCCTTCTTACTCAAATACAGCTATACAGTGTAATTACTATATACTGGGGCCCACCTACATCCCTAGTGTAGTTCCAGTCACGTTAATAGGGTTACGCGAAGAACGAATTTGGCCAGTACATCTAATACAAGTCTTCAGGTCTGAGGATATTTTCCTGAAAGATGAACAGTGCCTATTTGACTTGACTTATCAAATTATCTCTATTAAAGCAATACCGGTAATATTATAAATAACTTAGGGCTCAAGAGTATTGCAAAGAACTCTCCTAATTCCTATTCCTTGTTCACATCAGCTAATACTGTATATATTATATTGGTTTTCTTCCACTCAGCGAATCATTACCCTTTGACACTGAGTCTATGAAAAACAGGCTTAGCGCCAGAGTCTTACCCCACACGATAAAAGGCTAAGTATTTCCATGAGGGCTGCCTTGTTTGATTGATAGGTATTATCACTGCATTATAAAATTTTAAAATAAGGTACTTAAAATGTTCCACTATGCAGCAAGCTATTATTGTCCCTCCTGGAAGGGTTATTTACTATGAGTGTCCTGGTTCCTTTCATGTTCTTCCAATTACATAATGTAAAGCAGTCAGTCTTCCTGTACACTTTAAAAAACATTATTCACGTGTATGTTTGGAACTAGCATCTGAGAATTACTGTAGAGACACCGCCAAATTGGGAGGTGCCTCTCTGTCTCATTTTCTCTCTCTCCTGTTCCATTGCTTTTCTAAGGGTATAGAATGCACCTGAAAGGTGTTGTGTCAAAGTGTGTTTCTGCCCTCAGAGTTTCTCTTACAATGTGATAGGGGTGGGAGGGGGGCATCATGTCTCATTTATTTCCATATCAAATTTGCTCAGGTTGAAAGTAAAAAGGGGAGCGGAGGGGCAGTTCTTACCCCCCCTAGAAACTTACCCTTGACTCTGACACTCAAGCTGGGTTCTGTTGTGACAACTGGATCTACAAATTTCCCTGACTTGTGAGTTCAACTGCAAAAAGTATGTAATAGTTGATATGACATTACAATAGCCTGGAATAACAAATATTGATGGGAAAAGGTTCAAAAGAGAGACAGAATTAGTATAAAGGCCAAGTTGATTCAAAGACTGTGTTGAAATTATGCTTGTTAAAAACAGATGTGGAGCCAAAATTGGTATGTTGGATATTAGGCCTGATTGGTAGACAAAATAATGAAGGGATGGGTTATTCCACACCTCACTCCCCTTTTGGGTCCTTAAAAGAGAGCGATTCTGTGGGAAAAGGATGAAAGAACAAAAAGAGATACAGGCAGAAAGAACAAACAGAGGCTACTGGAGCAAGTTTCACCATCATGTGGCTGCCATGCCAAGCATTCCTGGAACCCTAGGCCTTCATCATCCTGATCTTGAGAGGTGTCTGAACTGGAACAGGCCAGAGAGAGGGGGACCAGATGATATCACCACTTCTACAGGTTCTAGCTGAATCCCAAACACCACTTACGATGAGTTATTATCATCTTTAATATCACCCAAGAAACTTTCAAACAAGGGGACTTTTCCTTCCAAAATTGGACTCTAACAACTTCAGCAGCAACATCTCCAGCCCATCTTAACTAATTTCTCTTTTCCCCAAAAGGATAGTTATTGCCATCTTTGATACCATCTAAGAGACTGTCAAATAAGAGTGGGGTTTTTGCTTCTAAAAATTGTCTACAGCTAAAAGGAAAGGGGATAAAGGATGTTGTTGAAATGAAAGCCTTTTTTTAATACTTTACATTTCAAATTCTTTAAGCCAGTGCATTAGTTAAGATATCTGAAATTGGCAGTACGGATTGTTTGATGATAAGCATTGTTGAATGCTCCTGGAGGAAAATATCAGATGTATGAAGACACAGAAGGCCAAGTGAGCTACTTGCTTAGCCCCTCAATTAAAGCAGAGGGAATTCTAGAACCCTTTCCCAAGGAAGCTGCAAGGAAGCTGATATAGGCTACTGTGGGCATGGAAGAGCCATAGGGTGGTAGGCATGGTTTTGACTTCCTTATATGGATATGGAGGGAGGGGCTTTGTGGGTTCTTGTTACTTAGCCTGCTGTAGACAAATGCTACATAGAAGTGCATCAGCACATTGATACTATGTGAACCAAGCTGGCTAAGGCATGTTAAGATGCCATGGCTAATGTCTTAGAAAAATTTCGTATTCCATAATAAGATGCAGCAGGACAGATAAAACTCTCTCCTCACATTATTAGGATCATTCCTTAGTTCCAATTCTCAGTTCCTGGCAAGCATCACTGATGGCCTGGTACTTTGACATCTTTCAAATAGCACATTGTGAATGCAGATTTTTCCTCCTAATAGTAAGTGTAAGCTTAGTGGGGAATGATTTGATGATTATATAGGAAACATCAGATGTATTATCTACAGATGTAGCTATTGCTGTGCTTGTAATGACTTTATAAAATAGGTATTTAAGAAATGTACAGTATTAAAAAACCCTTTGTTTTTCTAAAATAAATGGTAGATTTTATTCATTTTTTCCGTATTAGCTTTTCAGCTAACCTAGGTAGCTACATTTCTACCAGATGATATTTTCTGCTTCCTTTACCTACATGAAAGGGAACAAGAGAAGCAGATAGAGCCAGGCAGAAGATATGCAAGCAGAAAATGGACAAGCAGAAGGTATGCACACTTCCACAGGCAGCCACACATCTCAATCCTAACCAATGGAGAATGAGGACATCTGAAAGTGGAAAGGTAAATCAGACCACGAGTTATTATTTTCTCTTGGCCAGGTCCTTTTGCTTTTATGGTTTTCCACCTTGCTTCACGCTGAAAAAAATCACTGAAGAACAAAGCAGTCACTTCTTAGTTTGCAAGCTCAAAAGCAACATCCTCCAATTGTGGCCTTCAAAGCCCCCACAATTTCAGACTTGACCTCTGGTTGAATCCTTCCTTCATTACATACCTCAGACAGAGATCCCCTGACTCTTGGCTTCACAATATGCATGCCCCACCATTCCATTCCGCTTATTCAGTTCAGCGTGATCAATAATGATCTTCCTTTATGAGAAACAATGAATATATACATTTCTAACCATCAGAGGAGTGAAGTTCTGGAATAGCCTTCCAAGGGGAGCAGTGGGGGCAAAAGACATATCTGGCTTCAAGACTAAGCTTGATTAGTTTATGGAAGGGATGATATGATGGGATAGCCTAATTTTGGCAATTAATTGATCTTTGACTATTAGCGGTAAATATGCCCAGTGGCCTATGGGACACTAGATAGGGTGGGATCTGAGTTACTACAGATATTTCTTTCCTGGGTGTCTGGCTGGTGAGGCTTGCCCATATGCTCAGGGTTTAGCTGATCGCCATATTTGGGGTCGGGAAGGAATTTTCCTCCAGGGCAGATTGGCAGAGGCCCTGAGGATTTTTCACCTTCCTCTGCAGCGTGGGCCACGGGTCACTTGCTGGAGGATTCTCTGCACCTTGAAGTCTTTAAACCAGAAGTTGAGGACTTCAATAGCTCAGACATAGGTCAGGGATTTGTTACAGGAGTGGGTGGGTGAGATTCTGTGGCCTGCGTTGTGCAGGAGGTCAGACTAGAAGATCATAATGGTCCCTTCTGACCTTAAAGTCTATGAGTCTACCAAAAACGTGCTTTACAAAGCATTCATCAATAAACAATGTCACTTGCCACCAGATGAAAGCAGTGAATGTATTCCATCTTGCACATTTATTTACAATAGCAGATTATAAAAGCAAATGATCTGTTAGGAATTGCCTTCAGAAATGAATAAAATTATCTGCATACGTTTAAAAATGTTTCCAGCTCTAAGGTATCTGGGAGTTTGTTAGTCAGAATAGCAAAAAATGAAAGCAAAACTGCATCAAGGGAAATCTCTTTCTGAAGAAAGTATATTGGCTAAGACATAGCTGTTAGGGCTTTCCCTCGCCCCTTCCCTTAGTTCTTGTCATGGAGACAGAAAGCAGAAGACCAGAGTCCGAAACGCAGGCTGTGCGCTGTTTATTGGGGTTAATCAAGCAAGCATAGCCACAGCTCTGCACACCAGTAGAACTTTTCCCTTTCCCGCTATTTCCCCACCTCATCCTTCTTAGCAGGGTTAATTATACCTGTGGTGCAAACCCTTGGTCCCACCCCTTACAATGTATGGTCATATTCCGTTTTGGAGGGTCATGAGTCTGGGGGCTTCAGTACCATCTCTGTTGTACCCCAAGGGAGGGGTAAGGAGTGAGGTTATGTATCGGCTAAGGTCACCTTTTCTCTGATTTCTTAGTTTTTCATATGCCTCCCCCCATCTCCTTTACCCCACCCGACTGGTTGCTTGACCTTGCCTTGAGATAGGAGTCGAGGCAGTTGTCAAGTATACGCTTCTATATTAAACTCCCATCATACCCAGCAACACTTTAACTCTTCCTTGTCTCTTCTCATTGTGCTAAAAAGCCCATCTGGTTGGGCTACAACTACACTGCATATTCATGTAGGTTATTCTGTGTTCATTTGACACTCTGCACTGTAATGGGCTGAGGTTCTTCATCTGCCATTGACTTCAGTCTGCCACAGAACTCAAAACCTCTTGAGAGGTGCTAAGCTAGGCACTGTGCTGGAGGAATACCTATGACAGTGTGCAGGTAGGCCCATCTTCCCACAAGGGAAAGGTTAATAAGTATCCTCGATAGGGAGGCACAATACCTTTGTGGAACGAAACAAAAGTGTAAGCATGAGGTGTATTGTTTTGGATTTTTGGGGGTATGGTGGGGCTTACCATGGAAACCAATAATAGGTTACTGCTTAGCCACCTCCCATAACTCTGTAGAACTACTTATTTGCTGATAATTTGTATAAGTAGCCAAAGAATATAGATTGTTAAACACTAATTAAATCCAGCCTATACTGTTCAGATCATTCTCATCTTTAGTCTTCATGACCTATAACTATTCTATAGACCAAACATGTTCGGTGTTTGCCTAGCTGATTTGCTGTAGTGGTGTGCCTTTTGTCTGGTTTCTGTGAATTTGCTAATTTCTTTCTCTTTCTGCATTTTAAATTTACTTCCAAATCAAATTAATTTCCAGACATTGTCTCATAACCTTAATTGTGTGATTAAGTTTATCTCTGACCTTCCTGCTTGTGACAGGCACAAACTGTGCAGAGCCCACACTTCCCAGAATTCAACCTCAATGCATAACTCCCTTGCCAGACCCACATGTGATGTGATGAAATAGGATCGGTTCCAACCTATCAAACCAAGATCATGAATGAACTGTACTACAAGATGTAATATAGTGTGGAAATGTTTATGGCCCAATTCTGACCTCTCCCACACTGGTTTTACATTGTTGTAACTCCACTGGCTTCTCCTGTTTTACTCCAGTGTAAGTGTCTATAGTGCTCATATTTGTTAAAAGTGACCAGAGGAAGACTTTAACCCCTCAAAAGTGATGATATGCCCCAACTTTTCCTGAACGCCCCACTCTTCCTTTTTTTTTTTTCAACTGAGAGAGCAAGGTGGGTATAACATAACTCCTTGCAGTGCATTCTGTCAGTTTAAGCACTGACAGAATGCAGACACTCACAGTGTGTTTTGATAGAGGAAGAGAAAACCATGAGTTAAGAGACAAAATATAATTCTGTTAACAATCCAATTAAAGCCATTAAAAGCAAGATAGTTTAGACTTCCAGATCTACTCACCATCCTTGAATCAGCCCCCCTGTTACTTGTTATTTCTACATGTTTCAGATCTGGAAAATCATTTAAAACAGTAAAAGAAAACTATTCTAGCTTTTATGGTTTAGTCTGAATGCTGTTTGAATACAGTATTTTACATTTAATGATTAGTATCTCTGCATTTCTTCTTTCTTTGCATTTAACTCGTCATCATCCGCTTAGCTCTTTTACATGAGGTCGCAAAATTTCCCAGCCCTAAGAGATAATACAAAAATGCAATAGCCTACATAACTCAGTACCCATCAGCAACTCCGCTTAAAGGAAGGAACAAGTCATCAAGTTTTGAGTAATACATAGACATGCTTAAGCAAAAAAGAAACACACTGCAAATTGAGATTCTCTGGAGTATTCACCATCATTTTTCATCTCTACTTCTTCTAACATGGAAAACACTTAATGCCAGTAAGTTAGTGGAGCTTCACAAAAATAGCTAATATTATTATACCTCCAGTTTGTTGGATCTTCTACCAAAACACCTAGGAATGGAAGGGAGAAGAAGAAAAAGTGATGTTAGCACAAGCACTTCTCTTGACTCACTTGATCTCCTTTCACGGTACCCATGACAGCTGGTCAGAAGTTGTTCATTGGAATGGTTTCCTGATGAAAGATGCCCTTTATGCAAAAATCAAAAATTTCTCCTGGAAAATTTTAGTTTTGCTGAAAATTTTTGATTTTCCATTGGGAAGAGGGAAATGGTGACTCCTAGTTGCCCACTTGGAAGGCTGGAGCTTAGGCCCTGAAGCCTAGGGAAAGAGGTGGGTTTCAGGGCCTGAGCTCAAGAAGCAACTCAAAAGCACTGTCTACACAGTTATTTTTAGTGCACTAGAGCAAGCCCAAGTCTGTTGACCCCAGCTCGGAAGCTTGCTGCTGTGGGATGCCGTTGGCTGTTTAGCGGTACCCCTGGCAAGGCTGATCACCCTGACTCTCTGCCTTTCAGCCTTCCCCACAAGCTCAGAGAGGCAGAGAGCTGGGCCAGTAAGCCTTCCCCTGCCAACTCCAGGCCTGGAACGGCTCAGCACCTTGGCTCTCTGCTTGTCTGGCTCCCAGAGCGCGGTGATGTCCAGCTTTGGTAGCCTTCATGGAAAGCTTTTGTCAATTTCACTTTTTGCCAACGAGAGCCTTCCAAGCAGGCAGCAGGAAGCTGAAAAATTCCATTTTGGTTCTCCCCAAAAATTCCATTTTTTATGTTTTGTCCTGGTTTGGGATGAATTTTTTTTCAAAATCATGAATTTTTTTTGCAAGAAGAGATTTCCATTTTCCATCCCATTCTAATAACCACATTTTTTGACAAGGTAACAAGCCTTGTGGATGGAGGGAAGCAATAGATATGGTATTTCTTGATTTTAGTGGGGCTTTTGATGCTGTCTTGCATGACCTTCTCATAAACAAACTAGGTAAAACAACCTAGATGGAGCTAGTATCAGGTGGGTGCATAACTGGTTTAAAACTGTTCACAAAGAGTAGTTCTCAGTGGTTCACAGTCAAGCTGGAAGGGCATATTGAGTGGGGTCCCGCAGAGATCAGTTCGGGTCCAGGTTCTGTTCAATATCTTCATCAATTATTTAGATAGTGGCCTAGAGAGTACACTTATAAAGTTTGCGGCTGATACTAAACTCAGAGGGGTTGCAAGTGCTTTGGAGGATAGGATTACAATTCAAAATGATCTGGACAAACTGGAGAAATGGTCTGAAGTAAACAGGAGGAAATTCAATAAGGACAAATGCAAAGTACTCCACTTAGGAAGGAACAGTCAGTTGCATACATACAAAATGGGAAATGAATGCCTAGGAAGGAGTACTTCAGAAAGCGATCTGGGGGTCATAGTGGATCACAAGCTAAATATGAGTCAAATATCAGCAAACATCATTCCGGGATGTATTAGAAGGAGTGCTGTAAGCAAGACACAAGAAGTAATTTTTGCATTCTACTCCACACTAGGCCTCAGCTGGAATGTTGTGTCCAGTTCTGGATGCCGCATTTCAGGAAAGAGGTGAACAAACTGGAGAAAGTCCAGAGAAGAGCAACCAAACTGATTAAAGGTCTAGAAAACATGACCTATGAGAGAAGATCGAAAAAATTGGGTTTGTTTAGTCTGGAGAAGAGAAGACGTAGAGGGGACATATTAACAGTTTTCAAGTACATAAAAGTTTGTTAGAAGGAAGAGGGAGAAAAATTGTTCTCCTTAACCTCTGAGGATAAGACAAGAAGCAATAGACTTTAAATTGCAGCAAGGGCAGTTTAGGTTGTACATTAGGAAAAACTTTCTAACAGTCAGGGTAGTGAAGCACTGGAATAAATTGCCTAGGGAGGTTGTGGAATCTCCATCATTGGAGATTTTTAAGAGCAGGCTAGACAAACACCTGTCAGGGATGGTCTAGGTAATACTTAGTTCTGTCATGAGTGGCAGGGACTGGATTAGATGACCTCTTGAGGTCCCTTCCAGTCCTATGGTTCTATGATTCCAACTCCACTGTTTATATACAGTATTTTTGTGTTCTAATATACAGGTATCCTGAGAAGGGCCTATAGGCTGGTGGTACTATGGGACAATTGTTCCTGTATCCTACTTGTTCCATCTTCTTTAGTAAGTGGTCCCTGGCTTATATCCTACTACTGAGTCCAAAATAGTTACTAATCAAATTGTTTAAGAAAATAAAACATCCAGGACTTTTGCTAGTAGCATGTATGTCACAATTCTCATTCCAGTTAATTGAGGGTTCATTTATTCCTATGGTACAACCGCTGTTTAAATATTCCCTGTAGCCACAAATCCACATTATCAGCAGACTCCTATTTCATGTTCAGATTCATAGGTAAATAATTTTTCAGAAGTTGGAAAATTAGTTAGTGTATTATGTATATTTTGTGATGTTTCCTTTCCCACTGGCATAGGCTAGATAAAACTATTTTCAGAAATGGTTCAGACTTATATAATTCAGACATGCTGGAGATTAGTCTTCCTGAAACTGTTTTGGTAATGATTTTGAGTGGACTATATTAGCACTTATATTGTTTTTGAAACTGGTGCAGCTGTGCCTGATACTGAAATCCTATACAAAGCATTCAAGTATAGGCCAGGTGTAGAGGAAGGAGGAAAAATTATAAAGTAAAAGATTTATAGTAACCATTGTCTGTGATAAGGAAGGAACCTCATGAGGATGCATATGCTGAGTATGCTGGAAATAGTCATCAAGCTAACTTAGTTTGGTAGGAATATAGGAGGTGTTTGTTAAGAAGGGCAGGAGTCAGTTGTATTTACAAGGTGAAAGTTTCTCAGAGTGATTTCAATGGCACAATATGATGACAGTTACCTGCATCTGTGTTACTGTGAATAGTGTATGTGCAGGGATATCAGGCTGCAAACCAGAGTAAATTTAAACTCATCCAAACTCCTCCAGTTGAGGGAGCCAATATTCTTGCCACCAATTCTCCCAGCTGGTTTCTCCAACCCAGCAGCATCACTTCAGCCTTATCTGGAATGAGTGGTGGCCAGCTTGCCCTCATCCAAGTCCTGAGCTTGTTCAGGAATTGGGTGCACTTGTCAGCCACATTGGTAGAGTCTGATGAAAGGTATGTAGAATTGGCTGCCAACTGTGTATTGGAGACACTGCAAACCATATCACCTTACTATATAGAATCATAGAATCATAGAACAAGAAGGGACCTCGAGAGGTCATCTAGTTCATTCCCCTATGCTCATGGCAGGACTAAGTATTATCTAGACCATCCCTGACAGGTGTTTGTCCAACCTGCTCTTAAATTTCCCCAATGATGGAGATTCCACAACCTCCCCAGGCAATTTATTCCAGTGCTTAACCGCTCTGACAGTTAGGAATCCTCCAGCATCTTTACAGAGACATTGAATAAGAAGAGCAACATCCTGGGGCAGATGAATAGTCACCCATGTGTTCTCAGCAAGAAGAAATTCATGTCTATGATTTTTGTTTTAGATTGTACTGGACGTCTTATGAGTGAAGACATACATAGAACAGATGTGCCATAGCAAATAATCACATCACATCCTTAGGCTTAAATAGCAGAATTGTTCAGAATGACCCCCTTTCTCATAGATCAGACAGATGGTAGTTTCAGGGTAACATAATACAACTAAATTATTGTTTCTTGAAGAAATTTCAGTATACTATTAAATAAAATTAAGGATAAATAGAGACAAGAGCAGAGGAGAAATTAGATACATATAAATCAGATACACATACACAATATATTCTCTGTTCAGGTCAGTTGGATCACAGCACCAAACTTTTTAACTTACAAAAGAGTTTGGGAATACAAAGCATAATCAATCCATATTAACACCAAATGTTATGACATTAAACTTGCATTGGCCAGACCAATGTCAGCCAGATGAGAGTCCCTATAACACATCTTCCCACTACCGATGATCTCAGTCTCCAGCTGCCTGCCATCTGCACAGCAGAGCTGTGTGAAAATAACATGTATACTGCTGACTGCGTTCTTCTGGTATTTGTATCCTGATAGGAAGCACCAGAAATGCCTGTTCTCATGAGATTTCCAGCCAAATTTTGCAGAATCAAGAGACTCAGTTTGTTCAGATAAGTATCAGAACTACTGGGCACTTATCTGATTAAGCACCTTTGAAGTTCTCCCCCGGCTATTTGTTGAAATCTTTATGTTGTTCTAGTGTCTCAGTGGAAGAAAACCATGGCCTTTCAAAATGGTGTAATTCTTCATTGGAAGGGAGATAGGATGAGACTAGAGCTGAATTTCCATACCGCAGGAAAGTCCCAATAAATAATTAAATAAATAAAACAAAAACATGATATTTCCAAACTTCCCATGGAACAAAAATTCCAACTTTTTTTATTTGGATCTATCAAAATGTTTTGTTTTGGTAATGTTGAATCATGATGTTTACACTTTTATATGCAATACATATTACATAGGGCTGTCAAGCAATTAAAAAAAAAGAATCACAATTAAAAAAATTAATCTTCTGAAAGCATGCTCCACACCTCATCCTTCCCAGATTTTGGTAGGCATTTCAGATTCTTAAATCTGGGGTCGAGTGCTATAGCTATCTTTAGAAATTTCACATTGGTACCTTCTTTGTGTTTTGTCAAATTTGCAGTGAACATGTTTCTAAAATGAACATGTGCTGGGTCATCATCCGAGATTGCTATAACATGAAATATATGACAGAATGTGGATAAACCAGAGCAGGAGACATACAATGTTCCCCCATGGATAGGGTGACCAGATGTCCTGTTTTTAAAGGGACAGTCCTGTATTTAAGCCCTCCTGCAGGTGCCCTGACTTTTTCTTTAAAACGGGCAAATTGTCCCATATTTTCTGTCTCCCCATCCATCAGTACTGGTGGGTCTTGCTGCTGGCTGAATCCCTGCTCACCACCTGTCCGCCCACTAACAGTGAGTGGGGGGGTCCAGTGGCCAACGACGGGGGTGAGTGTGTGGCGGGGCAAAGCTTCAGTGCATGGGGCCGGCCACGCCTCCTGCTTGTCCATCTGCACAGCCCCTGCTGCGTGCCAGCTTTCGGCCAGCAGGGCCCTGCCCTCTGAACCATTTCTGACCAGTGTACTGGCACAAACTGCAACCAGTACATTTTCTCACCAGTAGCATTTTCTCAATGCAAGGATGGCCTCTTTGCTTACCCAGCAGAATTTGCTACTCTTTGCTACCCTGAAATTCTGGCAGGGAGCAGTTTGTGCCACTACACCAGAACTGGCTGTGCGCTGCGGTAGCTGTTGAGTGCGGGCAGGCGCCAGGCAGCGGCCGGTTATGTGTCACCTCTGCTGCCCACCCATCGGCCCCTTATTTCCTCCCCCTCTTGCTGTCCTCTCCCTGCTTTTCCCCTTCACACCCCCAGCCCCGCTGCTCCTCCACACCCCACCCCCACCCCGGTGGGGCATGTCCTGCTCCCAGCGCTGTGTGGAGAACCAGCCCCTGGTCGGAGCGGCCTGCTCACCAGCAGCCTGGCTGCTAGGCTCCTTCCTTCCCCCACTGCTGCTGTTTGGGCCGGTGCCGCGGGAAAGCCCACAACCCTCCGGCCCAGGGCACTGGCCAGGAGGAGCCGAGCCCTCCATGTGCCAAAGCCTCGCACAGCGCTGGCATGGGGAAGCCTCTCCACCCCTCAGCTAAGCTCTAAAGTGGAGGGGGGAAGTGATTTCCAGCCTGTTCGTGCCCTGAACTTGCAGGTTCCACAGCAGCCTCCCCGGGCAGGGGCTTACCACCCTCTTCACCTGCCCTGCCTTGCCCCGGGTCCTGCCCCCAGAGAGCACAGGGCTGCTCCGTCCCCTAGGCTGAGCCACCTCTCTTTCGCTGAAGCCCCTGCAGTCAGATTCTCTGGGCCCTGGTGCACAATGCATCCTTAGGGCTTAACCCCTTCCTGCCCACACTGTAGCCAGGGAACAGGAGGCAGGTGGGTTATGGTGGTGGCCAGCAGCAGCCTGGAGGTGTTAGCTGCCTTTCGACACTGTGTGGGCAGGAAAGGACAAGCTGCTTCCAGCCACAGGGGAGTAGTGGTGGGGAGGGGAAGAGATGAGCTCTGCAAAGACACGGGCCAGGTCATCCCTTCCCCCCGACTCTGCACCTGCGGCTGGAAGCAGCTGCTGTCCCTTCCCTCCCACACACTGCCGAAAGGCTGCTGCTGGTCACAGTCTGGTGTGAACTCTGGCAGAAATATGGGGGAGGGGCATGTGACCCTGTGTGCCTCCGCCACACGTGTTGCCTCGGGAAGAAGTGGTGCCAGGTATCAGGAGAAACAGGTCAGTCCCAGGGACCCAGCCAGGCATGGAGGGCAGAGAGCACCAGGCAGGGAGGGTTGGGTCAGTTGGTCACCCCCCCCCCGTTGTGAGAGAGGTGTACGGGAGTGTGTGTGTGTGTCACCTCTCCCCGCGTGCGTGTGTGTGTGTCAGGGGGTAGGGATGTGTGTGTCACTTCTCCCCAGATGAGCCATAAAGCCTTAAAGATAAGACGGTAAATAAAAAGAATCCAACTACGCAATCTTTCTTTTTAACAGGGGCTCAGGCAACTTGATGTTAATTTGAACGTTTGTACTGCATAGTTCTGACTGATTGCTGTTGAACTTGCTTGAATACGAGTAATTTTACCAGGTGTCCCATATTCAGCATAGGGAAATATGGTCACCCTACCCAAGGAGTTCAGTCACAAATTTAATTAAAACATTATTTTTTTTATGAGCGTCATCAGCATGGAAGCATGTCCTCTGGAACGATGGCTGAAGCACGAAGAGGCATATGAATCTTTAGTGCATCTGACATGTAAATATCTTGCAACGCCGGCTACAACAGTGACAGGCAAAAACGCCTGTTCTCACTTTCAGATGACATTGTAATTAAGAAGTGGGCAGCATTATCTCCTGTAAATGTAAACAGACTTGTTTCTCTTAGCGATTGGCTGAACAAGAAGTAGGACTGAGTGGACTTGTAGGCTCTAAAGTTTTACATTGTTTTGTTTTTGAGTGCAGTTATATAACAAAAAAAACCCTACATTTGTAAGCTGCACTTTCATGATAAAGAGATTGCATTATGGTACTTGTATGAGGTGCATTGAAAAATACTATTTATTTTGTTTATCATTTTTACAGTGCAAATATTTGTAACCAAAAATAATATAAAGTAAGCACTGTACACTTTGTATTCTGTGTTTTAGTTGAAATCGATATATTTGAAAATGTAGGAAAACATCCAAAATATTTAAGAAATCTCAATTGGTATTCTATTGTGTAACAGTGCAATTAATCGCGATTAATTTTTTTTAGTTAAATATGTTAGTTAACTGCGATTACTCGACAGCCCTAATATTAATATCTATATTAAAATTAATATTTAAAATAGTAGACAAGTCTAAATGAACTGAATTGGAATGAGAAAGTGGAAACAAAACATTTTTACTGTATCAAAAGAAAATGCTTTAACATTATCAAAATGAAACAAGAAAAATCAAAACCAAAACATTTTGACTCCCCCCCACCCATCAGAAATGTCATCAAAATCAGCACTTTCCTGAAAAATGTTTTGATTTCAGGGAAAATGCATTTTTCAACAGAAAACTGTTCTATGGAAAAAATTTTGACCAGCTCTAGTTGAGACAGAGCAACAGTATGCTTTCCTAGTCTGGTAGTCATCTGCAGTTACATTCCCAAACATAGACTTTGTAGCAAAAGCAATAAAAATGCTTAAAATTCATACTTACAGTTTCACTATTAGAACTCCAGCTAACACAGTTCTGGATTCAAATTCCATATAAAAGACTGTGTCTCTTCTCTGCTCCCAAGACATGTGGGAGCAAGTGATTCTGATGTCACTCACATGAATGACATTCCCTGTGTTAATCGGGAACAAATTCAAAGTGAAGGCTGGGGGACTAGACCCTCAGTTGGTATAAACTGGTGTAGCTCCCTTGACATCAATGATGTTACATCGATTTAGAGCAGCTGAGGATCTGGCTCTGGTAAACGAAGCCAGTGTACCCAGTTCTTATATATGTGAGCTCAATCATTGTTCTTGCCCACTTGCTGCTTAAGTTTTGGTGAGCTCTGAACTATTAACCATTGAGACACTCCACTCTGGCCACACTTAGCCCTTCTGCAGATAGCTTCATCACAGACTCTTATTTAATTAACATTATTGTTTTCACCTCTACCACTTTTGTTATAATAATTATTGTCCAAGTTACCTGCCAAATGCCAAGGAATGGTTGCATTTGTCTGCTTTCCTCAGATGCTCTAATCAAGGCAAAAGGTTATGGGAAAATGAGTGTTGACTTATTTTGACATTTCAGTGGATTTATTTAAAACTTTGTCTGTGTTCTAGAAGTTTTTTTCTTTAATTTTTGGCGCCCCCTTGTTGGTCTCCCCTGAGACCTCTTCCACTCGGTTCCCCCAAGAACGTAGTGTGACTCCAGTCTCATCACTCAGGTTACGTTACTGACGCACAATCAAACTACACTCAAGTTGATCAGGCTCAAGTGTGGGGGGTGGGTACAGGGCATACCACACCTCCAAAGTAAAACAGCAGACCTCTTCCTTTATATACATTTACACATTACATTGCATTTACTATACATTGCATTACATGTTTTGGGATTGATTTCGTTACCTTGTAGAAACATGCTCTGTCCCTGCCTAATTTACTTTTTATGTTCCCGAATTATTTTATCTGTCGTTATCTGGACCATTGTAAATGGTTCCCTGGCTGTTCCCCCTTCTCCTACCTAGTATAGACTCTGTTTCCAGCCTGCTGATCTACTTACCTCCCTAATCCTGTCTCACAAGAAATGAGGCCACACCCATGTCCAATTCCTCATGTCAAGCCAGGCCTATATTCCCAAATAACGATATTGTCCTTTTAAGCTAACATAAGCTAAAATATGTGGTGTTGGGATAAGGAGCTTCACAATCAAACTACTAGTCATACCATCACATCATGTAACTCTCTGTACTTGCACATCTTTAATTTATCTGTCAGCCACAAAATGCTTGATTAAAATAGACAAAAGGTGGGTGTGTGGAATAAATTGCACTTAAGATTGAAGGATTTTTGGGGGAGAAAAAAAGTAAAGTCCTTGTGATTAACTGCAGTACTTTCTTCTTATTTGATGCGCTGTACATAATAATGACTGCTTTTAACCTACTCCCATTGCTTCCTCCTTTATTTATCTGTCCACAAAGGCATCAGTATTATTAAGCAACTGCCATGAATGGGGTTTTGAGAAACATGAACAGAAACAAGAGGAGCGGGACAATTACAATTAATTTCTCCAAGTGACACATTTTGGTTCTTGTAGTCCAGTAAAGACAACAAAACCCACTGCAGTATATCATCGTTTAATTATTCTACACTTTCATTTAACTGATACTGGCACAAATGCCCCATTCCTCAGACAGTGGGAGTTTAAATTACAGGGGGTTTCAATTTGTACTTTACATGAAAATCTTTGAGCAAGCTTTTACCTTCATCATCCTACACTTCTTTGCGTGTATTGACACTTTCAGCAATCTGCTTGTCTGAAACGATGCACAGTATGAAATACCGGGGATAGGAATAGTGATTCTGTCATTAAAAACAGATTAAGCATCAAAAGACTCACACTTTAACTTTTTTTTTCTTATAATAAATACTATTTAAACTTCAATCTCCGGAATACCAAAGACAGTGATGGAACTGACTAATAACATGTACAAGCAATAGGATTACATCTAAATCATGTCACTTCTCAGGGAGACTGTGATGTCGTTCTTAGTAGGGGGTGTGTGGAGGAACATTTGGGGAGGGGGTGCAGCAGGCCCTGGGACAGCCCCAACGGTAGGCATGGAGGGAGTGCCACCCAGCCCCACTTTGTCTGAAGCTCTGCCCCGGCCCCAGCCTCAGCCTCGGCCACCTGCTCCTGGCCCACCTTCGGCCCAGACCGTGGATCTGCTCCCGGCCATGGCTCCTGGCTCCCGGCCCCGACAGCGGATCTACTCCAAGCCATGGCGCCCGGCTCCTGGCCCCGAGTATGGGCCCGTGCCCAGCTGTGGCCCCAGCTGCATCCCCGGCCCTGACTGTGGCTCCGCTCCTGACTGCAGACTCCAGCTCCCAGCTGCAGCTCCCGGGGGAGAGGGGGTGGACCAGATAAGGGGGGACCATGACCAAAAATGTTTGGAGGCCACTGCTCTAGACAACCTGGCACATATTCAGCTCTGAGGTTTGGGGATACCTGACAAAACCATTTTCCTAGGGCAATACATCACTTGGCACAATGGACTAGGCACAGAAGTAGTAGAGGGTGGAATAAAAAGTGCTGTATGCTGGCAAAGATTTTGGAATCAGCCCCTTTTGTTGAAGATGGTTGTCTTCTCATTCCCATCTGACAAAACTTACCTTATTGTCTTTTTGTGAGCAGACTTGGACAGGGAAATTTCACAGAAGACTGCCACCCCCACCCAAGAGTTCTCCATGCAGTGGCAGATTGATTACATCCCACTGATCTGAGTGCTGGCTGGCAGGGGGCCAAAAACCCAACAAAACTTAGATGCACATGTCCAAATAAGTCAGGGCGGTATGGGGAGCAAAGCTGAAGATGAGTGAGGGTGGCCATAACTCTAAATTTCCCGGCTTTTCCATATTTATTCTTTTTCAAGGAACAACAAAGAACAGCTAATGAGGTTCTTTTTGTTAATAGCACATACAAGCATAGCTCTTTCTTAACAAAGCCCTCCTGAGTATTGCACTAGCTACAGTGTGTTTGTGCAATATACTGCACTGTACATACATAGTCAAATGAACTGGGGTATATGTACTACCCTTGCCCTGGATGGAATCATACATTAAGCTATGTGTTATAAGCACTATACTGCCAAACAGAGGTAATTGTGTGGCTGTACTGCAGAGTATAGTACCATTGGCAGCCACCAGGGGACTTCACATTGGGCTTGAGTTTCTCCATCTCCTGGAGGCTCCTGTGACTACACCAGAATACCACTGGGGGACATGTGATGGGGCTGCAGCAGTTCCAGCCCCACCAACCTGCAGGACATGGGCTAGCTAGCAGGTGCAGAGCAGGGAATTCGGGCCTGTGAGGGGCTAATTCGGATTAGCTTCACAGACGCAGAGTATGGTAATCCATGCTTATTCTCCCTGTTACATCTGCTCCAGCTTCTCCAGGCCCAGCAACAGGGAGAAGGATTTCTGCACTGGGGAGGTTCTAGGTGGGATGGTACGAGTTGGGACTCAGGAGCCTAGATGGGATCAGAAGGGGTTCTGAGCCAGGAGGGGAGCCATTTTAAAGCCAGGTGAAGCAAGATTCTGAGCTGTGGGGAAGTTGGGTAGAAAGGGAAGGGGAAAAGGTTTCCCACCTGTGGAGGTGTCTCAGCTGGGGGTGGGGGAGTGGGTGGAGTTTTCAGCCTAGGTGGTCAAATGGGAAGGGGTTTCTCAATGGGCTCAGGGAGCTAAGGAAACTCTGGGGAAGTTCTGAGGCAGAAGGGAATGGGTTGGGTTGACAGAGTTGAGTGTGTATAATCAAAAGTAACAGGAGTGTTAGTGAGTGTATATTGAAGAGTAGAAAACAGAATGAAACAATGAATAGGTTGATGTATGTAAATGGGGATGTAGGAAAGAGAACGGGGGAGAAAAAGGTAAGATTTAGATTGGATGGGGAGAAAGAGAAAAGAGGCCACGATGAGGAGAGAACAGCAAAGGGTCACAGTGAGGTAAATACTGTTTTCTCCCATCCCCTCTTTATTGTAAAATATCCTAATTCCTCATTGTGAGCATGGGAAGGGCAGTGAGAGAGGTGCAACCTCACTCATTTCCCACCAAAATCCTTCCAGTTTTGCCTGAATGTCTCAATTTCCTTTTAAGATCTGGTAAAGCGGCAATAAAGAGCAGTATCTCTCACTCTGATATGGTTGGTGTAATGTGCAGGAAGAGGAGATCCTTTTTCACCTCATCCTTTGATGGTTTCTGTTCTGTAGATAGTGTACCTGAACTTCATCTCATTTCAATCTCATATGGGCATGACAATCTATACAAGTGTTGCCAAAACTGCTGTCTGTGGTTGCCCTCGTTATATGTCCCTCTTAACATGTGCATCCGCCACTGAACAAAACACATGCTCTTTGAAAATCAATATTTATAAATTCCATTTGGGAGTTGCAGCAAAGGGATTTTTGTCCACACTTTTTACATAAATAGAAAGGTTTGAGCAGAAATCAACCACTTCATGATCAGCGTTTCTCTTCTTGTTCGTTGATTTTTTTCCCCAGTGTCAGAAATAAATGTTCCATCTCTCAGCCCACAAGAAAACTGCACAGACAGCATGCACCGATACAGTCCCCAGCTGCTGTGACCTACATGTAACAATCACTTTGCTAAATTCCTCCTTTTGCCATCAATTTAAGTCACAATCATCAGTTGATTACTGGATCATTCTGAGAATCATCATGGGCTGAAAAGTAAGCTTTGGGGAGCAGAAAAAGTGACTGAGAGACTTGAAACACTATCAAGTCTTCATTTTCTTCCCTCCCTGTCTGAGACTCCCTTCCTTTAGTTCCAGTAGTTTCCTTATCAGTTCCCTTAGGGCACCCCGGAGTCGTCACTTATCTTTTTAACCACAAATGTGAGATTGCTTAAAGAATGAGCTAAAATGATAACACAAATTAATGCATTCCCCCACACCTTTTTTATCAGCCTACAGTACCAATTGGGTCCACGGATTGGCATTTGATTATTTTAATGACTAAGACTCTTAATAAATACAAGCTGTTTTGGGTATTTTTGTCATTTAAATATAATAAATATCTTCTGTTAAACATGGTGTATATGCCTGTTTAAGTCAAGTTGCCCTATTAGCTTTTCTTCTTTTATTGTGTACATGGCACTTTACAGTCAATTATGAGGCCAAATTCTCATACTTGTGCTCATGCTCAGTAGCATCTCATTCCATGAGTAGTCCCTGAAGTCAGCGGGACTGTCAGTGGAACAAGATGCTGTTCACTGTTAGCAAAGAGGATCAGAGTCTGGCCTGACGTTGACATGTCAGTCCCTTAGTTTATAGTCTAAAGGCATGACCCTGGAAACACTACTGGGAGTAGTGCTTTCCATCATGATTCGTCCTTCAGACTTCAATTTGAAGGCTTAAGTCCTTAGGTTCTAATCAACAAAGGACTGAAATGTAAATTGTTGGCAAAGGTGGAAATTGAGCACAGTTACTTTAAAGGGACAGCTCAGAGCCATAAGCACACTATGACCAGTGCCAATAATGCAGCAGGGGAGGACAGCTGGAAAAGGGTACATGACCCCAACAGTTAAACACTGAAAGACCATGGGACGTGCCTATTATGAAGTAGGCATTTCCATTGCTTTTTTAAGAGGATAATTTATTAACAGTTGGAGGCAATGTCCAGAATGAAGGTTAAAGTGAGCCGCAATGGTGGAAGCTTGTCCGCAAGAATGGGGCACTCTTGAGGGATTGGAAAGAGGAAGCAGAGAAGGAGACTGGGTGGTGCACAGGAGGAGGCATGAGAAAAGATACAGTCAATTGTGGGAAAAGTACAAAGAATGCATCAAGGTGAGCTGTGCT
This sequence comes from Terrapene triunguis, assembly GCF_002925995.2. Lineage (NCBI taxonomy): Eukaryota > Metazoa > Chordata > Testudines > Emydidae > Terrapene > Terrapene triunguis. The sequence goes on along the minus strand of NW_020664471.1, from coordinate 4,553,805 downwards.
GGCAGAGCTTAGGACATTTGGAAAGAGGTAGGGACCAGCTCGGGATGGGGATTCAGGTGAGGTTGAACATGATTCAAGAGGAGACAAAGCCAATGCAAAGTCTCCCATAAGGAGGTGGCAAGGTCAGAGCAGCAGGTGAGTGAGATGATTTTTAACAGCAGAAGACTAGATAGTTTGGAGCAGTGGATTGTGAGAGGGGAAAGTCCTCTAATGAAGGGGAGAGGTGATCAAGATGTAGGACAAGGTTCGGCCAATAGGGATAGAAAGCAGGGGCAGAGCTTGAGAATATAGAGGAATAACCGCAGTTGAGACTACAGAGGAATAACAGCAAGATTTAGCAATAGCCTGCACATGGAGGGTGGGGAGTAAAGAGGCCTTGGAGATGAATGGAATACCAAGATGATGCACATGAGCATCTGGAGGGTTGGTGAAGTTTTTGGAAAGTGATAGAGAAGGGAGAGAAGAACATTACCTACAACCAGATTAAAAATAATTCTAATAACCTGCAGTGAAATGTAATTTTAAAAATAAAGATTTCTCGTTTCTGGTTGTCCCTCAGGATTTTCTCTCTATAACTGGAAGAGAAAAAAGCAATATGGTTTCCGCTCAGCCCACTTTATTTGCCTCAAGCAAAAATTCACCAGAGAACAACAGCTAGGGTGACCGGACAGCACATTTTTCAAATGTGAAAAATCGGGACAGGGGATGGGGGGTAATAGAAGCCTATATAAGAAAAAGACCCCAAAATCGGGCCTGTCCCTATAAAATCGGGACATCCGGTCACCCCAACAACAGCACAATGATGTTTTAAAAACAAACAAATCACAAGTTGGCTTTACCTCTTAGCCTAAAATACATGGCGCACTTTCTGATTTAAAGGGGAGATTTTCAAAGGCACAAAGAGGAGTTAGTCACCCAACTCCCATATTCATTGGAAATTGTGCTTCTAACTCCCACTGGTGTCTCTAAAAATCTCCAATTAAGTGAGTAATATAACAAGAATAGAGCATTTTCTGCAGCATTTTAAACTATGCTCAGCAAGCGCTGAATCCTACCAACAAAGCAAATTAAAACAAACAAACAAACAAAAAGGAACTGCTTCTAGCTAAGTTTCCTTCTTTATGTATCACAGAACACCTGTTGGCCAATAGTTATTTGAAGATCATTAGTCTGCAGTTGACACCAGTTAGATTTTCACCTATCCTACTTGCAAATCCCCAAAAAATCTGGTGTGTCCAATTGAAGTGTTTTGACCCCATTCCTACTGCAAGACATTGTAAAGTAGCTGATCCCCATCAGAATCAACTGTTTCTGGTCGAGATTTAGCAGATGTTTGCAGAGCCCCTGTAAAAATAATTACAATCTTATAATAAACCTTTGGAATGAGAGATCAGGTGTAGTGCTCCCTTGTTTCAAGCCGCTGATTTCTTGTGTCGGTGCATCCATCTTAATAAAATGACCTGAAAACATGGAAACATAGTGCTAACTATTGCTGAGAAAATAATTTTTTTTTGGTTCAGTGGCTGAACCAAAACAATCTGAAAACATTTCATTTGGGTAAACCCAAAATTGATTTTTTGTTTGTTTGTTTTACTTGCCAAAAAAAAAAAAAAAAAAGAAGAAGTAGTTTCGAGTTGACCAAAATAGTTTGAACTGAAAAGAATTAGTTTTTTTCTTTTGTTTGGGGGATTTCTTTTTATCCTTTTTATGTTTATTTAAATAAATCTAGCTATATATGAAAATGAAATATCATTTTGAAACAAAAAGTTAAAATGTTTCACTTTGAAAATGTTGAAATGAAACATTTTGGTTTTTTCAGAATTTTTTTTCTTTCTTTTTTTGCCAAAACTATTCACCAAATTCAACCCAAATTGGTGAATAGTTTTGGTCAGCCTGAAACTGCATTTTTATTGGCGAATAAACTGTGCATCCAAAAAAACGTCATCCAACTCTAGCCCTACTATATTTATTTCCATAACAATAAAAGCATGTGTGAAGAGCGGGTGTTTGGTGAGAATAACAGGATTATGATGAATGCTAGGATTGTTAACCCTTCAGGTCAGGGGCTGGAGCTTTTCAGTGTTTGCACAGCACCCAATACAATGGGTCACAATCCTGAGGGGGCTTTTATCTACTACAGGTGTAGAGGAACAGCTGAGTGTCTGCACACCTGGGCTGCCTCAGTTATGCTGTAGATTGTTTTCTCCTTGCTTTGCCTCCTTTAGATGCAGCATAGAATCTGATCCTTTGGTTTGATCTCTGAATGCACCTTTATACATTTCCCTGAACCTTTTTGATTGTTTTAATTTGCTTTGTTGGTCGGATTCAGCGCTTGCTGAGCATAGCTTAAACTCTGTTATTCACCTTATACTTCAAGTGATTTAATTTTCAACCAATTTTTGAAGAGTAATTTTACATAGGATTTATCAGAACAAACAAATGCTCCATCACACCCAGTATCCAACACTGGCAAGGGCCTCGCGCTTCAGAGGAAGGTGAAAGAATTCCCCCATAGGGCCAGTCGGGGAATAAGTTACCTGTTACCATGGTAGTTCTAAATACAGACAAAGGTACTAGGGATATGACTGTTGGAAAGATGAAGACCTTAAAAGCCCTGCGAGTTTCTGCCCCCGAATCCACTGTAGGAAGACTTCTGCTGGCATACAGAGGATGTAAAGAGCCATCATGAGATCAGGGAAGAGATGCCCCAGCACAGGTACTACATTTGCACTGTAGCTGGAGGTGTAATTTATTGGCAAATAAACTGTTCATCCAAAAAATGTCACCCAGCTGTAGCTGGATGTAATTTCCAGCTCGGGTAGATATACACGTGCTAGCTTTGATCAAACTGGCACGCTAAAAGTAGTAGCGTAGCCACTGACATGGGGCAGCAGCTTGGATGACCTGCCTGAGTACTCTTCTAGGGTCTTGGATGGGATTGTACTCTGGTGGCTAGCCCGTGTCGATGCTGCCCGCGTAGCTGCAGCTACACTGCTATTTTTAGCGCAGTAGCTTAATCAAAACTGAGATTACTCCTCCAGCTCCAGTGTAGAGATACCCATGGAGGGCCCTACAGTGGCCACCTCACAGTCACTAGTCGAGGGAGCATACCAGGACAACTCTCTAGTGCACACCACTCCTGGGATTCTGCTTTTCAATGCAGGCCACAGCCACATTAGAACAGCCACCTGGGCTGCCTCAGTTATGCTGTAGATTGTTTCAACTCCTTGAGTAACCCTGAATCAGAACAACACAAACATTGCTTAAAATCACCTTCTCTAGGGTTATGTTTTCTCCTTGCTTTGCCTCCTTTAGATGCAGCATAGAATCTGATCCTTTGATTTGATCTCTGAATGCACCTTTATACATTTCCCTGAAAGTTGCCAGTCATTTTCTATAACTCTTCTACTAACGCCCCCAAATACCTTTTTATCCCAAATACCTTGTCTGCCAGTTTGTATTATGCACAGTAAGATAACTTCATCCCTGCTGTTAGTAGCCCTGGAAAGCAAGAATGCATTTTTGTATGTATGTGTGTCCTGTTCCTCACACTAAATTAGGCAATTTCAACTACTATAACAAAAAATCTCTGAAGAATTGCAGTTTTATTTAGCATCTAATGACCATTCTTTGAACAACCTGTTAAATGATACACTTCTTCCTCTTCATATATTTGTGAAAATAGAGTTCTAATAAATTCTGTCCCCTTGGTCTACATTATTTCATAACACACAGAGCATTTTGTAGAGTCCCTTTTTAAAAACATTTATCTTAAAATTTGTAAATTAATGGCATAATGTTTCTAATTTTATTAGAAGACTTCAATAGACTATAGACAATAGACTGGGGCTGTAATTTATCAATAAGGTACAGTGAGTCTGCTATATCGGTAATTCCCATCTCCAACTTTAAAGATACAAGACATAAACTGAAGTAAACTGCTCCTGCAACTTCAGTGTAATCAAGAAATGCTTGTATGTCACTTTAAAAAGCTATGTAGGCATACAAGTGAACCTGATTGGCTCTTTAAATGGATCAGGAACTTGATTAGCTGGTAATGGATCCTCAAACTGTAAGTATGCAAACTGGGGGAAGATGTTTGTTTTAACTATATTTTTTTAAAAATCTACAGCTTGTCAATACTATCCAAATATACAGTATATTCCAATTAAACAATTTACCTCACATTGCCTTGGGTGATCCCTGACTGTATTTTCAGTAAAAATATATATTCAGATTTGTTATGCACTGGAAAGAAAATTCAGATGAAATTACAAGCTCCTGTTTCTTCTGTGTAGCTCAGGCCTGGTCTACACTAGGCTTTTATGTCGACTTTAGCGCCGTTATATCGAATTAACCCTGCACCCGTCCACACCAGGAAGCCATTTAGTTCGACATAAAGCTCTCTTTAAATCGATTTCTGTAATCCTCCCCAACGAGAGGATTAGCGCTAAATTCGACATGGCCATATCGAATTAGGCTAGGTGTGGATGGAAATCGACGGTAATAGCTCCGGGAGCTATCCCACAGTGCACCACTCTGTTGACGCTCTGGACAGCAGTCCGAGCTCGGATGCTCTGACCAGCCACACCCCCGGGAAAATTTGAATTCATTTTCATTTTCCTGTCTGGGCAGTTTGAATCTCAGTTCCTCTTTGGACATCGAGGGGAGCTCAGCAGCAGTGGCAACTATGCAGAGCTCTCCAGCAGAGATGGCCGTGCAATCCAATAGAAAGAGGGCCCCAGCATGGACTGATCGGGAAGTCTTGGATCTCATCGCAGTGTGGGGCGATGAGTCCGTGCTTTCAGAGCTGCGCTCCAAAAGAAGGAATGCTAAGATCTACGAGAAGATCTCCAAAGCCATGGCAGAGAGAGGCTACAGCCGGGATGCAACGCAGTGCCGCGTGAAAATCAAGGAGCTGAGACAAGGCTACCAAAAAACCAAAGAGGCTAACGGACGCTCCGGATCCCAGCCCCACACATCCCGTTTCTACGAGGCACTGCATTCCATCCTGGGAGCGGCCGCCACCACTACCCCACCCCTGACCGTGGACTCCGAGGATGGGATCATGTCCGCGGCCGGTTCCTCGTCGGACATGACAGCGGACGGGGAAGATGAAGAAGGAGATGAGGAGGACGAGGCAGTCGACAGCGCTGGCACCGCTGATTTCCCCGACAGCCAGGAGCTCTTCATCACCCTTACCGAGATCCCGTACCAACCGTCCCCATCCCTTACCCCGGACACAGAATCAGGGGAAGGATCAAGCAGTAAGTGCTGTAAACATGTAAACATTTATTTAAAACAGAACGGTAATATTTATACTATTAACAATGTACATTTATAAAAGTTCTGTAAACTAGTAAAAAAATAATCAGGTACAAAACAGGAATATTTACAAAGGTAACAAATGGGTTTTCATGATTTCTCTGTCTTAGGCTCTTCTCAATTTAGTCCCAAGTGTTTTAAAAAATGTTCACAATGTCCGTTACTCCATGATTCCCAGGCCCAAGACGCTCCACTCCATAGTCCCAGTGCACCTACGCGAAAATCCGGTCAATGTGGCCGGGGATCGACGAGAAATCCTCGTAGGAGAACTCCTCGTAGGTCTCGTGGAGGTAGAGCTCAAGCCTGTTGATCAGGTTCCGGGGTAGGGCGATCTTAGTGGGCCCTCCGTGGTAGCAGACATGCCCCCTCCACGCCACAATCAAGTACTCCGGGATCATGGCCCGACATAGCATGGCGGCATACGGCCCCGGTTTCTGCATGCTTTCCCGCAGCATGCGTTCTCTCTGGGTGTCCGGGATCCTCAGGAGGGTGATGTCGCTCATGACGCCCTGCTTTGAATTAGGGAGGGGAATGTTAGTATTGGGACTGCTTTACAGCCACGCGGTGGAGGGAGAGGGGCAGCATACAGGGATCTTTCCCTGGGACAGCCGCGAGGGGGTGGGACAGGGGCAGAGTTGATGCTGTCCTGATTGCTGGCAGCAGAGACTGGCATTGCTTTCAATGTGAAAGGAGGCCAGTGCTACTGCTGGAGTTTTAAGCAGCCACAAGTCTGCGGCTTACCATTATTGCCCGCTCCAGAAGTTCAGGTCTCCAGCCACAGTTCTCTGAACAGTCCAAGACCTCCGCAAGTCCACAGGCACTGAAGGCGACGGCCGAAAATTCGACCTTGTCCTGAGTGCGCATGTGAGAGGTGCAGTGCATGGTCTTGTTCACAGAGAAAGACTAGGTTCTTTGTATACAATTTCATTTATCTGTCTCAGGAATTCACTCCCTTTTTAAAATTCACACAGACACATCTGCGACTGTCTCCCAACCCAGCCTGTCAGCACACTCCCAGAGGCTAGCGCAGATTAGGCGGAGGAAGAAGAAGACGCGTGAAGACATGTTCTCAGAACTAATGGACTGCTCCCGAGCCCAGGCAGCCCAGCAGACACAGTGGAGGGAGAACTTGTCACAAATGCACCGAGCAGTCATGGAACGGGAGGAGAGGTGGCGTCAGGAGGACCAACAGGCTACTGAAAAGCTGCTTGGACTAATGAGGGAGCAAACGGACACGCTCCGGCGCCTTGTGGATGTTCTGCAAGACCGGAGGCAGGAGGACAGAGCCCCGCTGCAGTCTATCTGTAACCGCCCTCACCCGCCACCAAGTCCCACACCACCCTCACCCAAACTCCAAAGAAGGAGGGGCGGCAAGGGCCGTTAAAACTTTCAGTCAACCCCTGCAGACTGCTCTAGCACTAGAAGGCTGACATTCCCCAAAATTTCATAAGTCCTTTCCCACCCACCTCACAGAAGCCCCCGTCCAAGTTTCACACCCCACGTTTCATGTCTGGTTCGCAATAAAATGTTTGTTTCTGTCCATTACTGTTTCAGTCAGGTTCTTTTGAGGGAGAGTCTGTCTGGAGGGGGGGAAGGGGCTTGGTAATTGGGCAGGACAGTGACCTTTAGCAGGGTACAGAGGCGGTGTCAGGTCCAGCATCAGGACACATACACAGTGCAGTCACTGGTTACCCTGGTCAGTCTGGGAGGTGTTTTTCATGTTCTCCATTGAAATAACCAGTCCACCAGTGCGGAGCCTGTCATTCCAGGAGTTTAGAAGCATCATTTGCATCAGAACACTGAACCCGCCCCCCGCCACAGTCTGCGTCCCCGGTTTAAAATATTCCCGCGAAAACAGCAATACAGACAACGCTGTTCATTAACAAAATCGAAATGATTTTATTTTTTGGGAAGGGGAAGGGGGTGAAGGGGGTATGTAACTGGAGAGGATAGTCAAAATGAACTGGGTAAAGAAACGGGGGCAGGTTCAGCTTCTCTGTCCACAAACTGAAAAGTCACTGGTTGCCCTGCTCACTCAGGAACCTAGCTTTCAAAGCCTCCCGGATGCACAGGGCGTCCCGCTGGGATCTTCTAATGGCCCGGCTGTCTGGCTGGACGTAATCAGCAGCCAGGCTATTTGCCTCTAGCTCCCACCCCGCCATAAAGGTCTCCCCCTTGCTCTCACATAGATTGTGGAGCACACAGCAAGCTGCAATAACGATGGGGATATTGGTTTCACTGAGATCACAGCGAGTGAGTAAGCTTCTCCATCTCCCTTTGAGACGGCCAAAAGCACACTCCACCACCATTCTGCACTTGCTGAGACGGTAGTTGAACAGTTCTTTTTCTGTGTCCAGGGCGCCAGTATAGGGCTTCATGAGCCAGGGCATTAGCGGGTAGGCTGGGTCCCCGAGGATGACTGTAGGCATCTCCACATCCCCAAGAGTTATTTTGTGGTCTGGGAAGTAAATACCTTCCTGCAGCCGTCTAAACAGACCAGAGTTCCTGAACACACGAGCGTCATGAACCTTGCCCGGCCATCCGACGTAGATGTTTGTAAACCGTCCCCGATGGTCCACCAGTGCTTGCAGCACCATTGAAAAGTAGCCCTTTCTATTGATGTACTGGCTGGCCTGGTGGTCCGGTCCCAGGATAGGGATGTGAGTCCCATCGATAGCCCCTCCGCAGTTTGGAAATCCCATCGCGGCAAAGCCATCTATGATGACCTGCGCGTTTCCCAGGGTCACAACCTTTGGGAGCAGTACCTTCACGATTGCCTTGGCTACTTGCATGACAACAACCCCCACGGTAGATTTGCCCACACCAAAGTGGTTCGCGACTGACCGGTAGCTGTCCGGCGTTGCAAGCTTCCAGAGGGCTATGGCCACTCGCTTCTGGACAGTGAGGGCTGCTCGCATGCGGGTGTCCTTGCGCTTCAGGGCAGGGGACAGCAACTCACAAAGTTCGAGGAAAGTCCCCTTCCGCATGCGAAAGTTTCGCAGCCACTGGGATTCATCCCAGACCTGAAGCACTATACGGTCCCACCAGTCCGTGCTTGTTTCCCGGGCCCAGAATCGCCGTTCAACAAAATCCACATGCCCCATTGCCACCGTGATGTCCTGGGCGCTGGGGCTCGTGGTTTCTGACAGCTCTGTGCCACTCTCCGACTTCAGGCTCTCACGGCGGTGCCGTAGCCTCCTCGCCCGATTTCTCTGCATCTGCCTCAGGGAAAGGTGTATGATAAGCTGCGAGGTGTTGAGAACGGCCACAAGTGCAGCGATGGTCGCAGCGTGATCCATGATCGCAGTGCTGTGGCGTCCGCGCTGTCACTGACCAGAAAAGTGCGCGAACTGATTTCCCGCCGGCGCTTTCATGGAGGGAGGGAGGGCGTTAGTGACGGACGGATGACGACAAATTTTTTTTACCCAGAAGGCATTGGCGGCTCGACCCAGAATTCCGATGGGCAGCGGGGACTGCGGGAACTGTGGGATAGCTGCCCACAGTGCACCGCTTCCAATATCGACGCTCGCTCCGTTAGTGTGGACTCACAAAGTCGAATTACTGTCCTTAGTGTGTCCTTAGTGTGGACACACACGTTCGACTTTGCAATATCGATTCCACATATTCGATTTAAGTAAAATCGAATTACCCTCGTAGTGTAGACATACCCTCAGTCTTCCTAATCCTTTTTTATAGAACATTGCTTTCAATCTGAGATAGGTCAGGAGAGAGCAGCTGGAGATTATTGACCAATGAGCTTGGCGAAGATGAGAGTTTCAACCCCAATGTAGCCTAAAAACATTCTTACCTCTTCACCTCAAGTAAAGAAAACATCAACCCCATTACTCAGACAGCAGAACAGCTTTAGAACTTAGCAGGAGTCATTATAGAGCAGATCCTGTTTTAGGCCCCAATCCTGCAAAAATGCATGTGCTTAACTTTATGTCTGTCTGTTCGGTGCATAGGGTCACTGTGTGGTGAGTGTGCCCTGAAGCATGTGCTCATTTGGAACAGAATTAAACCGTTTACTACTTGTCAGCGGGAGTTTGAATCCGTCCTGTGAAAATATATGCAGATCAGCTGAAAGGATTTTAGCAAACCATAGGAATTGCCATACTGCAGGGACAGGCAACTTTAGGGTATTAGAGGGCCACAAAGTCCACTAACATCATTTGGTGGAGGGAGGTCCAGGAGGGGGGGAAAGCCCCTGGGGAAGCTGAGTGAGCCTGCCCCGCGCTCACTCGGCAGCAGTGGCTCCTGTCCCATGGTGCTGGTCCCGGCTCCTGCTCCAGCCTGTGGGCTCTCACCACAGCCTAACATCACGCACATGTCTGCACACAGGTCAGGCCCTCCCCCTGGGACACAACGCCCTGCCATCTCCCTGGCCCTGGTGCTGCTGGGCCACCTGTCCAAAGCTGGGCTGTGGAAGGCGAGAGAATATCATCTGCCTGGATGCAGCCCCCACCATACCAGCCATACAGGATCACACCTCAGTCCATGGATCCAGTATCCTCTCTCTGATACTGAAGAAAGCTCACTCTCCACTAGTACTGCTGTCAGAGTGGCTACTGCTTGCTCTTTAGCATTGTTTCCTTGTGCTCTCTTGTCTGTCAGTCTGTAGCCACCTGTCATCTCTTGTCTTATACTTAGATTGTAAGCTCTATTATGCATTTGAAAATCTCTTCCTAAATTCTCCCAGCAGCCCTGTGAGCTAGGGAAGTACATATTATTATCCCCATTTTGCAGATGGGAAAACTAAGACACAGAGCATGTTTTTCTGGGAGTTGCATCCTGAGTACTTTGCATTCAGGGGTGGACCATATCCTGTTCAAATTCACGTGGATCAATGGAGTTGAGATCAGGGGACCAACCCTAGTGAGAGAATTTAGTGCTCAAGAAAGGTATAGGTTTAATAAGCCCTAGACAGTGAAATCACCTATACACAGAATAGGTATCTACCAGAAGTGCAAGCTTCCTTATGCTGCCCTTCCAAAGTCCCTCCACCCTGACCTGGAAGGAGAATCTCTGGAGATAATGATATCCATTCCCCAGGCCCATTCAGTTAGCCTCTTCTGAGACTGTTGATAAGGTTACTAAAGAATGCCAAAGGTGGTGGTAGCCTTTGTGATGTGGACAACTGTCTATCTAGAGCAGTGGCTCTCAAACTTTTTTACTGGTGACCCCTTTCACATAGCAAGCCTCTGAGTGCGACCCCCCCCCATATTAAAAAACACTTTTAAATATATTTAACACCATTATAAATAATGCTGGAGGCAAAGCAGGGTTTGGGGTGGATGCTGACAGCTCGCGACACCCCCATGTAATAACCTTGCAACCTCTTGAGGGGTCCCGAACCCCAGTTTGAGAACCCCTGATCTAGAGAAGACAGGGGTGGAACCAGCACACTCATTCTATGTAACAAAAGGCCAAACAGCTACAGTGGTGGTAACAAATTTGAGTCATTGCTGACCTGGGCTGAATGCAAACAAGTGACATTGAGCTATAATCAGTCCTTGGTATAGAGGTGCAATAGACTTGCACCCACTTATTCCAGGGATAAATTGGTTCCCTAGATGTGGAAGGTTTTCTATCCCTTTTATTAGTGCCACTGTGGGGAAAATTAACAGTTCTGTAAAACTTTTCCTTCACATTTTGCACAATTTTTGTGAAAACCTGCCAGGTATTTTAAAGCAAATTCACTCAGAACATATATGAAAATGTGAATGAGTTGAATACATAAGTTTAAATCATATGTATTTTTAAATGAAAATTAATTTTTAGTTCACCAATTCCTGTCTTCTTATAAGAGGAAGATGGGGCAAGGTGTTTCTTGAAATAACATCTTGAATCCTGCAGAAAATATTGTAAATACCTAAACTCTATGGGGACAAAGTTCTCTCCCATCTGCCTTCCCCTCATCTTCATATTGAAGCCTCAGGCTATGCTCCAGATGAACACATCAGTTTGTAATTTCTTCGGATGGTAAAAGTGTTCTTCTGATGCTCAATCCCCACTGTAGAAATTCTAGTTCATCCATTATTATATGAAGACATGCATCTCTTTACACTAAGAAATGCTGAGTTTCTTTGGTACTTACAGAGTTTGGGAAAAATGAGCCATTTCTAAACACACTAATGAAGATCTGATTTTACCTCACAATTTAACACATTCACTGCCACTGGGCAGCACTTATACAGTGATTTGGAGCAAAATTCACCCCTGTGCACTCTGCTTAAGCCTTCAAAAGAGTGGTACATAAACTTCGTGCTGGCTCTTTGCCTATGGATTAATTTTGCCTTTTATGACTGGAAAAATTTGAGAAATCTCTCCTTGAGTCTTCCTAAAAGCCCGCAAAGAGAACATGGTAGAGGATATATAAACCAGCAGATTTTCAGGATCTGGTCTTCCAGGAACTATCCTCCATTTGTGCAACAGAAAATTGATAGCAAAAGTAAGTGCAGGTGTAATTGAGATCACTTTGATACCTAGAGTACCAGATTGTGTACTGGATTTTTCCCAATAGCTGTAGATATATGTGTAGCATACTGAACAATGTTTTCCATTCTTTTATACTTCTACTACTTTCATTATCATAATGTTGCATTGTATATTTATTGACTGAGGCTCATATCTTTCAAGGCTTCGTTGCGCTCAGCATTGCAATGCCTAACTGATTTAGAAGCCTGTGTCTGATTTTCAAAAGGGATTTTAGCACTTAGAAGTCTAAATCCCGTTGACAGTTGATGGAATTTAGACTCCTAAATGCCTTTTGAAAATGAGACTTAGGCCAGGTCTACACTACCGCGCTAGTTCGGCGGCTGGGGATCGAACTTCCTGGTTCGATTTATCGCGTCTGGTCTGGACACGATAAATCGAACCAGGAAGTGCTCGCCGTCGACTGCGGTACTCCAGCTCAACGAGAGGAGTACCGCGGAGTCGACGGGGAGCCTGCCTGCCGCGTGTGGACCGCGTCTGAACCGCGGTAAGTTCGAAGTAAGGTATGTCGAATTCAGCTACGTTATTCACGTAGATGAATTTGCGTACCTTACTTCGACTTGGGGGGTAAGTGTAGACCAAGCCTTAGACTTAAGTTCTGTTTGCTCTGAGATATGGGGATCATGAATACACAGAGCTGTGCAGGAAATGGGTGTCCTGTTCCATGACAATTTTTGAGATTAAAAAAAAAAAAAAATTCCTGTCCCAAATCAGGAAGAAAGTTGAAATCTTGAAAGTGTTTGTGAATCAGAAATCTGAAAAGAAATATTAGTTTGGTTCATTCATTTTGATAATTTCAAAATACTAGGTTTCTATTTTGACCATTTAAAATATAACTGCAATTAGTTTAAATTTCAAACAAAGTCATTTCAAACTAAGAAAATGAAACTTTTTGGTTAGAAAATACTGAAATGAAATGTTTTGACAATTTTGAAAAAAAAAATTGCAAAAAAAAGTCAAGTAGAAATCCTGACTCTATTCAAATTCAACCAACCGGCATTTTCTGACAAAAAACTGTTTCATCACAAAATTCCTGACCAGGTCTACTTAGAATTAATCAGAGTTGCAGAATCAGGCCCTTAGTTGAAAACTATGTATGTTTCTTTTCAGTCAGCCAACCTTCCTTAAATGCAATGAAGCTTAGTAAGCCGAAAACTTAGGTGGCTATAAATGCCATTTCTACTATTGTTTTTTGCTGCTGCTCCTAATTTACAGTATGTTGTACAAGTACTAGTTACTGTTTTCTTTCCTAAAAATGACTTTCATGAACTCTCTTTGATATACACAAGGTAGTACGGAGGTATGCTACACACATAGATCTAAATTGGCAGAAGAGTTGCATAAGACCACGTTGTTTGGTTTGACAAATGGTACATTTTCATGTAGATGTTTTGTAGCGCATAAGGACGAGATGTCAGAGTTAAGGGTGCAACTTTAGGTTTGGCATTTCCAAACCTTTGAGTGCTTAACGTTCACTCTGAAACTATTTGACTAAAAATGCACATTAGGATCCCTCTTACGGAAGTCTCGACAGGGCTGGGGAATGTTCCACTTACTGCATAGCTGCTAATGTTCATCAGAGTGGGGAGCCATACTGTGCACTTTATAAACTGAACTCCTTTACATTTTAAAAAGTGTTGAGGCAAAGGGTTCCTGTGGACCTCACTTCATATTTCATGATGCAGTTAGTTATCCACACAAGAATGGACAATGAATCCATCCATATGAGTTTGGCAGAAAAACATGCTTATTTGGTCATACTCATTTTGTTATTTTCAAAGGCCCAGAACTTGGTCAAATCAAACCCAATTTCTACTGGAATGCTTGAAATACCTCCCAAGGAGAGAGATAGCCAGGCCATATTTTAACTTTCAACTTCCAGCCATTTCCTCTGGAAAGCTGTTCAAAAATGGATACAAAGATGTTTTTTGTAATTGGAAAAGTATACATTTTTAATGTCCTCAGACTCACAAATGACTGAACTGTTTTTGTTCAAAATTTCCAGAAAAGGTCACCGTCAGCTAGAGACCATATATGTAGAATTTCAACATGAATAGTGAACGTTTCAGAAAGTGCTGCATGAAAACGGGAAGTTAAAATGGCAATCATTATACAGCCCTGGCAGTCTTTGTCATTCCCAGTCTCACGACCCTGGCGATTATTAGAGTGAGTTGATAAAACTGATTATGTAACTCTTGTTTCTTCACCATGATAAAAACTATTCCAAATTGCCAAAACACACCTAGATCTCAAGAGCACTTTCCATTCACCATCACATTGTCACAGCTTATCAACTGGCAAATTCCTTTGCTAGCGAAAAATCCCAGCAGCAGCTAGGGAAACTGACATCACTGTAGGTCTATTTCCTCCCCACCCGCACTCCCTGGCTCACTGGGGTCTGTTACATTTTAGCAACATCCTGCCAAAGCAGATCAAGGCTTTGGCACCAAAAAATCATTCTGGGAAGTATGTGGATCAACAAGCCCATCATGAGTCACGTTGATTTATATTCACTACGTGTTTGTTTTTGCTAGCTAGTAGGTTAGAAAGAATACTGACAGGCTGCAGTACATCTATCAATGTACTAAACTACACACAACGATAAGCCCAAGACCCTCAATATAATTCAACATTTCAGCAGGGATATTGACAAAATCTTTATTAAGTCATCAAAATCTGTCTTTTATTGTATCATTTAACTAAAAAGTATATCTTTGCTGTTTGGGATCGGGTGTTAATTCCAACAAGGCATACATTCCAACTTGCCATATTAAAGCAGAAGCTTTAGAGAAATAACAAATTACAAGTGGCTCAAGTCTACCTAATAAATCTTTTTGAATACTTCAAAGCTAATTTTCATTAACATTCTAGTATTATTCAAGCTTTCACCTACTGACTGAAAGATCTTATATCATTAGCATGTGGGATGAACTAGATTAACAGTTGATCTTCTGGGGAAGAAAATAGAAAATGATCACGACTTCATTTTGTTCCTTTATTTCAAATGAATGTTATTAGTCACTATTTTCATGCACTTCATTAAAGCAGGTGATGACAAGGAAACTTCCATCTGCAGTACTTGAGATGCAATGGATATATTGGGACTTTTATTATGTGCCACTGAGCTATTGTTGTGTTTAATGACTGCATTAACACTGGCAGGCTATATTTATTTCATTCTTCAATTATCAGCTACTGTACGATAATCAAGTCATGTACAGCTTATGTACAATGACTCATAAGATAGTCTCTCATAATTAGGGTGGTGCATATGCTGACTAAGGCAGAGATTCTATCCTGTTTAGGTTCCTATACCATGCTTATCACCATAGTATCGGAGTTACCTTTGAGTAGTGCATTAAGAGATGTGATTAACATTTGTCACGTTTATTTCTCTCCCCGGGGAAGAGGTGTGTGCCATGGAGTCATGCTTTGGGAGGGTGATTTTTTGTGGCTCTGGTGGTTTGGGAGGAGGATTGTTTGTTTAGGTTTTTTTGGGGGGGGGTTATACATGTGGCTATGTATTTATGTCAGAGAAGGCAGGTCAAAGAAATGTGCCTTGCATTTGGAGCAGAAGGTGGTGAGGTTTTCGATGGTCCTTAGTTCCTGAAAACATTCATACTACTGTCTCTGGTTGGACCCCAAAGAATTTCCATCTCCTCAGTCTCGTCCATTGTGAGCCTTGATGATTAGGACCGAGATCGTCAACTTGATTCAATATTCTTTGGAAAGCCAAGGTAGAGAGCAGAGGATTTGTTTGATGTGTTTGCAGTAGCCAGTGTTGCCAAGGAGAAGCACTGCAGCATTCTCTACTAGTTGGCATTTTCCACATGCTGAATGTTTCGTGCCCTGCTATATGGTATTGATATAGGCCCACCAAGAAATGAGAAAGGTCTGAAAAACTGAAGCCAGGTCATTGTCCACCAGATTGGGATGGAGTCTCCTAACCAACAAGAGATAATAGAAAGTGTTACTCATGGATGCTATGTGAGAGGTTAGTGTCGGTGAGGAATCCAAGAGCACTCCTAAACTGCAGACCAAATTGGCCAAGCATGGGTGTGTACCTTCAATCAAAGGAGACTTCATCATGGCTATAGACTCTTCAAAATGTTTTCCTCTGCCCCCCAGTATCAACCTGTCTTGCTTGGGTTCAGCTTCAGCCAGCTGTGCTTCATCCTTGAGCTGATCTTGTCAAGGGACTGGGCCATCTTGGTGGTACTAGTATACTAGTTTGTGGAGGATAGGTAGAGCTGTGTGTCATCGGTGTGTGATTTGTATGTTGCTTGTACCCTTTGCAAAGCAGATGGCACCAATAAATGCTTGATGCTGTTGTCTCAGATATGTATAAAAGTGTGTATCATCACACCATTATTATTGCTTATTTCCCACAATGCTAGGCACCTTCTGGAAGATGGACATTATTTACACTGGACAAAAACACATCTACAGCAATAGGTAGGGAAAATAGGAGATTGGGCAAGTGCAGGTTACTAAATTAAAAATCACATGCACTATATTATATGTCTCCCATTCCTTTACCCAACTCCCATCTTCCTTCACTCTCCAATCCATCATTCTCATTCCACTTGGCAACCCTAGACAGGTCACATCCTGTGAGCAGTGCACTCCTGCTTTGGCCAGTCATCCCCTCTTCTCAGCCCCCAGCCCTCCGCAACACATGCTTTCACTGGACTAGAAAGGCCTGTAGAATTGGAGCTGCTAAGCTAATGTTTGTTATAAACTTGTGAACTAGTCTTTGTGGTGAGTACATTATAGCAGGATTGCAATGGCCAGTCAAATCCGGCCAGATTGCACTTGTCCTCTATCACATTATCAAAGTCAAAACAGGTCCACCATCCCTCACCACCTCCACTTCAGCTGTTCTCCTTTACTACCATTTTGCTGTGCAGCCTGAAATCCACTTCTATTGGTTTCAAATACTGAGTACCCTGTGAAGGGAAAACACCTAAAATGAAAGAACTTTTCCACTGCTTGGTTAAGCCTCCTATAAAGCCCAGTGCCACATCAATATTAATTTTGGCTACTGCAGAGAGCATATAAATAAAACTAAAAACAATTTAATGGTAATTTATTTAAATTAATTGGATAGACATGCATATTAATGTTTTCATTTTCCTTTCAGATATTTTTGGTGGATGGCGAAAAGCAAACAGGAAACATCTGTTCCAGGTGAAGGATACACACAAAACCTAGATACAGGGCTATTGAATAAATGCTGACGGAAGCTCTAACATTACTTTACAAGCAATGGTTATGCATCTTAATAGCATAAATATAAAAGGGCCTTCATTACTGAGGAGTTATGCTGATCAAAGTTAAATGTAATTTAATACAAAAGAGACTCTGGGAGGACCAGATTCTGCTCTCAGTAATGCTCGTGTAAATCTATTGGTTTCAGTGGAGTTTCTCCAGATCACTGGTACCAAAATCAGAATTTGGTTTTAAAGGGGATACTGATCTAAGTTCTGCATTAAGAACTAAATGCCATGCAGGTAAAGGTAGAGAAATCCATATGCTACAAATTCTCCATTATTTTTTACAAACTCTAGGTGACTTTCCATAGTCATGTTTCCGGAACTATGAATGAAAACTTTGCCTAGAACTTGGCATAAATCTCTGGAGGATCAGATACTAAGGAAAGGTCTGTGGGAAGATTTTGTCAACCACATGTTTGCAAATCAAATGAATACAGGAGTGTGTACAGTATTTCAGAAGTACCCTTTAGTCCACTTCTAAAAAATGTGCCTTAAATGTGACAATATTTAAACAAATTCTTCTTAAATAATGCTTTTCTTGTTAATAAATGTATATTCTAACTACTCCAGTTGACTGATTATCTATGTTTGCTAACATGCTTTTGCAAATGAATAATGCCCTAATCCTTTCTTTTAGAGCTTTTAATCATCTTGTATGTCACAGATGAGAGTGATCTATTACAAGGCTGCTTTACACGGACAGCAATTTCTCAGCTATGTAATATTGTTACAATGAGAGACCATTTCCATAAACTTCTAAGGAATTTACCAGCAAACAAAACACTTTCATTTGACAGACACTCCTTCATTTCCAACTGAATTTCCCCATAAAGCTCCATCTTTTTTCCAATTTCCACTGCTGCTGCTAACTAATGCAGTGAAAGCTATTATTCTTATGTGGGTTTACTAGCGTTAGGAATACATGTATAAGATATTACATGCGTAAGATATTAATGGCAACTGGAGATTAACCAAATAGATACAGCTTTGAGTATCGGCAATGAACAATTTACTTACCTTCTGGGAAGGGGGTCAGACAAATAATTTTTAATGGGATTTCTAACTTCAAGACTGTGTGGAGATGAAAGAGTGGAATCTCTCACAGGATTAAAAACTTACATTGGACAGGGAACAGAGAAGTAAACTTTGAGACTAATTAACGCAGGGATCATCAAAGTATCTAGTAGCGACATAAACCCACAGACGCTCACTTCCTTTTTGATATATATCAGTTCCTAGCCCCCATGGCTGCTGTGGTAAAATGTAGAAACATCTCACAGGTAGCAGCTGAGCTCTCTCTCTCTCTCTCTCTCATTCTCTGACTTTGAGAGAAACTCCCGTGTAGAAAATATTGAAAACTTGACAGAATTGGTCAGGTTGCATCTTTTTGCTCCCCTCTTGAATGGATACTAGCTTTTTAAAATGTGGTGTCAAGATAATCTAATCATGCTTGGATTCCCATCCTTAGCTACTCCATTCCATTGAAAAAAATGTTCTGTTAAAGAACCAAATTATTCTGAAAATCTCTTTGAAATTGATTGTTTGGCTGATTTTTTCAAAAGCATCAGTGGAACAGGTTGGTAGACCATACCCCCAACCCCACTGCGCTTTTAAGATTCTTATGTTACAAGCACAAAACTTAATTCTCCTCTCACATATAGCATCGTTATTCCATTGACATCAATGTAATTTACATTTGGCATTAGTAAAG
The DNA here is from genome assembly GCF_002925995.2 of Terrapene triunguis. Lineage (NCBI taxonomy): Eukaryota > Metazoa > Chordata > Testudines > Emydidae > Terrapene > Terrapene triunguis. The sequence continues at coordinate 4,534,998 of NW_020664471.1, read as the reverse complement.
AGCGAATCAAATAAGAGCGAATTTTTTGGGGGGAAAAAAATAGTCCTCCCAAAAGTGATAGGATGAACACTCTCAAGTATGTCTCTGTAACTTTAAAGTATGGGTTTTGTATTTATTGTAGTTAAAAAAAATCTAAAAAGGAATAAAATGGGAGCTGAAAAGTCTGGATTATTGCTATAGATTCTGCCCCCTATCAGGTTTTATTTGGTTTGTGCTCATGGCTTTAGTCTCTCTGTCTCTCTCTGCAATGCTTTTCTACCCAAGAGATCTTTCCTGCAAATAAAATGAATTATTACTGTAGATCTCAGCAAGAGAATATTAAATCCATATTAATGATACCTTCCAAGGCAGTGACTTACTGAGAAATTCCATACCTGGCCTTTTTAATATGGAAGCAGATCAACAAGACTATCATTTTTGATATCCAGCAATTCGCTGCTGCCAGGCTGCATTTGAACAATCAATATCATTAAAAGATTATTTCTCAGACTGGTGAAGAGTAATTGACAAAACCCACATTTCAATCAGGAAACTTCCATACAGCTCTTTCCTTCTACAGTCCAGACTGGGTATAGTTTAAATACATGAGAAAATGGTTTATATATCAATTTCTCACACTCCCTTCTTGTCTTTGGGCAACCCCATAGCCATCCACACTCTGTAGTTCAGCTGTGTAACAGGGCGTAGCAGGACCCCCTTTGTTCCTGCATCTGCTTCAAACATTACTTAGGGTTTGTCTACACTAACAGAGTTACAGCGCCGCTAGAGAGAGCTGAAGGGAAACCGCTGTTGTGTGTTCACACGGTCAGCTGCCTGTGCGATAGCGTGTTCACACTTGTAGCAGTATTTGGAGTGGTGCACTCTGGGCAGCTATCCCATGGAGCATCTCTTCCTCTTCTGCCGCTAAGAGTTGTGGGAAGGCGGAGGGGTTGCGGGGCATCCTGGGTCCTGTCCCAATGCCCCGTGATGCATTGCTTCGCATCCCAGCAATTCCTGTGTTTCTGTCCGTATTTGGCGCCATCTTTCAACCGTTTGTGTACTGTGCGCTCTCCCTCTTTGGTCTGCAGGAATGGATCCCGAACTGTTGACCAGTATGCTGCTCACTCTGATTAACACGTCACGAGTGGCAGTGGAGTTATTCCTTAAACTACAAAGACAAGAGGAGTGCGACATTGATCTTGCCACGCATACTAGCTATGACATGAGATTGCTTGTGGCATTCACGGAGGTGCTGACCACAGTGGAATGCCACTTTTGGGCTCGGGAAACAAGCACTGAGTGGTGGGATCACATCGTGATGCATGTCTGGGATGACGAGCAGTGGCTGCAGAACTTTCAGATGAGGAAAGCCACATTCATGGGACTGTGTGATGAGCTCGCCCCAGCCCTGCGGCGCAAGAACATGAGAATGAGAGCTGCCCTGACATTGGAGAAGCGCGTGGCGATTGCACTGTGGAAGCTGGCTACTCCAGACTGCTACTGATAGGTCGCTAACCAGTTCAGAGTGGGAAAGTCGACCATTGGACTCGTGTTGACGGAAGTGTTCAGGGCCATTAATCTCATCCTGCTCCGAAAGACTGTGACTCTGGGCAACATGCGTGACATTGTAGAAGGCTTTGCACAAATGGGCTTCCCTAACTGCAGAATGGAGATAGATGACACGCATATTCCAATTCTGGCAACAGACCACCTAGCCACCGAGTACATAAATTGGAAGGGGTATTTCTCAATGGTTCTCCAGGCACTTGTGGATCACCGTGGGCGTTTCACGGATATTAACGGAGGCTGGTCCAGAAAGGTGTGTGACGCACGCATCTTTTGGAACACTGGCCTGTTCAGGAAGCTGCAAGCAGGGACTTTCTTCCCAGACCAGAAGATCACCATAGAGGAAGTTGAAATGCCCAATGTGATCCTCGGAAACCCTGCCTACCCCTTAATGCTGTGGCTTATGAAGCCATACACGGGGCACCTTGACAGCAGCAAGGAGCGGTTCAACAACAGGCTGAGCAAGTGCAGAATGACTCTTGCGTGTGCTTTTGGCCGTTTAAAGGCCTGCTGGTGCTGCCTATATGGGAAGCTGGACCTGGCTGATGGCACTATTCCTATGCTTAAAGTCATGTGCTGTACGCTCCATAATATTTGTGAAGGGAAGGGGGAAAGCTTCACTCAGGGCTGGACCGCTGAGGCTCAGAGCTTAAAGGCTGAATTTGAACAGCCAGAGACCAGGGCTATTAGAGCGGCGCAGCCCAAGGCCATAAGTATCAGGGATGCCTTGAGGCAGCAATTTGAAGCTGAAAGCCACTAATATTTATTGCTATGCTTGGGAGTGCAGTGCTTGTAATGCTATAAGGTGATTATGATTGCTGCAGATGATGCAATATGAAGGTTTAAGATAATTATGCGTTACTTTGCAGGGCTCTGTTTGCTTTCAATTAATAAAATAAAGATTACTTTCAAACCAACCAAAACGACAACCGGAGGAGAGAGTCAAACAAAAAACCACATCAGCACTGATGGGGATAGGAGAAGGGAAGGTCCCAGGAGGAGCTGGGGCCCCAGGATGGTTAAAGATCGTATCCAACCTTTTCCTTTGGAGTACAGTGCAGTGGGTACTGTACTTCAGCAGGGCCAAACTGCAGAGGGACAGGTGTTGAGTGCCGTGGGTACTGGGAGTCCGCAGGGCTGGATTGTGACGGGGGAGGAGTGGAATGCAGTGGGAACAGACTGGCGCCAGGAGGTTGATAAGAGTGTGTTGGCGGTGTCTGGGAGGAGGGTGGGAAAGAGTTTTGTGACAGTGGCTGCAGGGGAGGGCGGGCATGGAACTGCTCGGTTTGCAGTGCTAATATCTCCTGGATCATGTCCACTTGGTGCTCCATAACATTTAAGAGCCACTCCATGGCTTTATTCTGACGCACCGCGTTCTCCTTTCGGTCCCCCTTCTCACTGTCCCGCCATTCCTTCAATTCCTGTTTTTCATCTGCGGAGTGCATCATAACGTCACACAGAAAGTCCTCCTTAGTTCTTCGTGTCCACTTTCTAATTCTGCGCAGCTGTTCAGCCAGCGATAACAAAGAGGGAGGCTGGGCTCCCAAGGTCATCTCTGTGAAGCCAAAATGCAACATTTTACAGAAGCAGTATTGTTTGCAACACACAGAACAATGATTCCGTGATTTAAAACGCAGCCACTATTCAGATACCTGTCACTAACTGGCTGACCCCAGGCAAGCACACATGAGCCACAAGACCCCCAAAATGGTGAGTAACTGCAGGGGCAGGAGAAATCAGTGTTCACGGACCCTACTGTACACTGGGCACGTGGCTCTTGGGGAGAGCCAGCACTGTAAGAGTGGCCTGATAATCATTCCTGTCCCCACATTTTCCATAGGCTGTGTTTATTATGGAAGATATCTCGCTGCTGAGGGTGAGCAGGGAATCAAGGCAGGGTCTTCTCCAAGACTGCGGTTTCCACCCTGGGCCTTATGCGGCTCACCTGTGTGCAGCAATGGTTCCATCCTCCCCCGCCAGTGACGGCAGAGTGGCGCGGGAAAGTTACCATTAATGGGGCAAGAAACAAAGCAGCTCTGCCAAAGAACCTGCGGCAGCGGATTGCCCAGTATCTCCATGAGAGTTTCCTGGAGATCTCTAAGGCAGATTCCCATTAAGTGAGGGAGTCAATCAACAGCCTATTCCGCTGCTCAGACTAGGCATGTGGTGGTACACACATCATACAGACACAAGACTGCTTTCTGCAACCCTCCTGCCCCCAACAACTCGCTTCAGCAACTCCCAAAATCAAATCTCCTTACCAGTTGCCTCCTCTCCTGTTTGCACTTCTAGCCTCCTCCGGGGTAGAGAAGAGCTCCTGGCTGCATGCATCTCTGACTTCCGAGTCATCTTCTGCCTCTGGGTTCCCCTCCCCCTCCTCGTCCAAGATTTCCTCCTCCTAGCCGGTCCACTCTCAACTGGCACGTGAGCCACCGAAGTATCCACAGTGGCCTTCACAATGAAGGTGGGGTCGCCACTGAGGATTGCGTCCAGCAATTTGTAGAACTGGCAGCTCGTGGGCGCAGCACCAGAGTGGCGGTTTGCCTCCCGTGCCTTGTGGTAGGCATTCCACAGCTCCTTCACTTTGACCATGCACTGCAATGTGTCCCGGTCACAGCTCCTTTCTGTCATGCATCGTGAACTCTGTCCATAGGTATCATAATTCCTATGGCTGGAGCGCAACTGGGATTGCACAGCCTCCTCTCCCCAAATGCTGATCATAGAATCATAGAATATCAGGGTTGGAAGGGACCTCAGGAGGTCATCTAGTCCAACCCCCTGCTCAAAGCAGGACCAATCCCTGGACCTGATGAGGTCCAGCAGCTCAGCATTGCTCCAAGCGGGGGATCGCTTGCGGCTCGGAGCAGGCATGGCCACCTGGAAAGATGCACTGAGACCACTGCACACATCACTGAGCAAACAGGAAGGCAGGGCAGGTCAGTAGAGTTCAAACCGATGACCAGAGAGGCGAGAATAGGGCATTATGGGACACCTCCTGGAGGCCAATCGCAGCACTGTAAACAACCTGGGTGTCTCCACTGGCACCGCAGCGCTGTAGCCCCGGCGCAGAAAGCTGTACGCCTCTCGGCGGGGTGGTTTTTTACAGCACTGCAACTGCGCAGTTTCTGCACACTAAGTGGTTTGGCAGTGTGTACGCCTTGGGAGTTACAACACAGAAAGCTGCTTTACTGCGCAGAAACTTGCCAGTGTAGACAGGGCCTCAGATACCTTCTGGCTCAGCAATTACTGGTGCAGTTTATTTACAGCGTGCAATCCCAGCACCTTCTCACCATGTACAGTTTGGGGGTTTCAGCCTTAAGGGCTTTTCAGTCTCTGCCATCAGGAAGGACGAGCTACCCCTCGCCTTCCACTCTCTGGCTTCCCCCCTTCTCTCTGCCCCCCTGACCTCCTTCTTCTGAGGCTTTTATGCAGCCTCAGGCTAATCAAGCTGGCAGCTGTTTCCCCTTTGCCAATCAGGTGCAGGTTTCGCTAGGCAGCTCCAATTTACCTCCCTTAATGGGAGCTGGCATGACAGAGGGCTGGCTCAGCAGTTCATGTCCAGCACCCTGTCACAAGCTGGCATGAGGAAATTGACTCATTGCTGACAACCATTATCAGCCACAGATCATTTTGTCCTCCTTACCTTTTATACTAAAATACAGATGTATTTTGGTTAATTTCTGTGGGCCAAATCCTGAAATTCTTTACCCAGTTTTTACTCAACCCTCATTTAGACAAAACCTCCATTGTTTTCCAGTCAATCAGGAACCAAACTGGCCTAGAGCTCTGAGGAGTGTTCAGATATTGAGTCTTCATGTGGTTCATTATGTTTATAAACATAAAGATTAAATGAAGTTCTTGTGCCACTTCTCCCGTTGTGAGAGTGTTTGGGTCAGACCCATTTCCAGGTCATAACTGCCAGCAATTTCCTTACCAACAAATTCAACACAAATAAACAAACAAGATAGCAGATTAAATAATTCTACATGCCAATAAAGTTGGTAGATTAGATTGTATCACAAAACCTTATTTTTTTAATTTCTCTTTTTAAAAATAAATGAAATATTTAAAATATAGGGCCAAATCCTGAAGTCCCCACACAGTTTTTTATTCAGGCAAAACTTTCCAGCTGTTGATTGGACTGCTACAACCTTCACGGACGTTGTTATTTTATTTGAGTAGTCTCATTGGCTACCATTGGTGTTAGAGCCAGGAACTGGCCATTAGAAAGAACTCTTGGGTTCTATTATTGAATATACACTGAAGTGCTGTGTGACCATGGTCCATTCTTTTACCTCTTTGTGCCTTAGTTTGACCATCTAAACCAAATACTCTATCATCTAGTTCACAAAAATATTGGAGGTCTCATATTTGTAAAGGAATTTGTGATCCTTGTAAGAAAGATGCAACTATCTAAATGTGACATATCATAGACATTAGATATAGAAAAGATGTAATACATTATCCAATCCATTCATCTGTTGTGCAGGATTATTACTCATTGGCTAGTCTCCATTATTTTATTTATTTGATTTTAATTTTATTGTATTTTACAATTTGGGTGCTGGATTTGTGATCGATGCCTAGCATTGCTATTCTTCTATTATATTTTTTCCATTCACTGATTATTGCTAAACAGAACCTCATTCATGGTCTAAATGATGCTGCTTCCCTTTACTTCCCTGACCCCTCAGCATCTATTTACAAAGAGACCAAACAATGTTTTTATTTCAGTGTTGCCAAAATTTGCAATTTGATCACAAGTCTTGTGGTATTTGGTGCTTTTCTTAAAGCCCCAGCCGCTGCTATCATTAAATTGTAAGAGAATTTCAGCTTTTCTCTCTCTCTTTCTCTTTATTAAAGTAAGTACCTACTCTCATGCATGCAAAGAAAAGCTTTAAAATATGATGTGAGTGCTTCCTAAGGCTCAGAAACCAGAAAACAAAGAAAAGGACCCCCAAATCTATTGTTTTTTATGCTTGTGATTTTTAAGCCAACCTCATGATTTGGGGGCAGTGGGGCTGACTCATAATTTTTGAATGCTTGGGGTTGGCTATGCTGTTTTTTAACACCACATGCTGATGCACTTCAGTTACTGTGTTTGAAAATGATGGATCCAAAATTGGGACTTCCACTGTTTTAAGGTGTGTAAAGGTGTGCAAAAACAAACCTCTGGACTCTCTTAAATTGTACAAAACTCAGGAGGAAGGAGCTAACAGTTCTTTCAAAAACTCAAAACCTGAATGGAGGTGGAACCCTCCCCCCCCCCCCACACACACAGTTTTCTTGACTTCACAGTCTGAAGCACAACAAACTATTTCCCTATACTTACCTGCCACACAGATTTTGAATTCAGTGTCGACTTATGCATTATTCAAAAGTGATCAGCCACTGGCAGATGTGTTGGCTGGGCCATTTTGTGCTGAGGCTGGATTCTTAAGGGTGTCACTGTCCATAGTCCACTGGTCCTGGAACTGGGGGGGAGGGAGAGACCAGGGCCCCCCCACTTTTTAACAAAAGAAACGTAAGTGCAGAATTCATGTCCCCTGCAGAACCCCCCCCCCCCAGAATACTAGATTCTGCTGGGGGTGCACTGCAATGACACCTTTTGACCACCAGGGGCTGCTGTGGCACCAGACGAGAGAGCAGCTGTCTCACTGCCAGAGCAGCCAGCCAGAGAGATGGAGGGGGCACTTTGGCCTTGACCCACCACAATTCTGCAAAGGTTCCAGTGCTCAGCCCAAAACTAGAATCTCAAATTGACATAAGGTGAATAGACACACTTCAGCTTGTACTTTAAACACACACAAATAAAATACTTTGGGCCTGATCCTTTTCTCACACTGGTGTCATATCTCTATTGAGCTCAGTGAAGTTACTGCTGATTTACACAAGTTCAAGATCAGACTCAGGCCCTTTAGAAATACAGTAACTAAAAAGACTAGTGTATGTGATTCAGGTCTATATTCTTTAAAGACCCTATTGTAGTGCCCCCCAGGACTAGAATGGCTATGGCTTAATCCAGCATGAATGTAGGACTCTGAGGTAGCTCTGAGACAAATTAGAAGACATTCCTTCCAATTTTAGGAAGACTGCTGCTAAAGTACATAAATATAGATGGTAGGCAGGCTCAGAGAGGTGGTCCTTATGATAATGTGAACTTAACAGTAACAAGTCATTGGGACCAGATGGCATTCACCCAAGAGTTCTGAAAGAACTCAAATGTGAAATTGTGGAACTATTAACTATGGTTTGTAACCTGTCCTTTTAATCAGCTTCTGTACCCAGTGACTGGAAGATAGCTAATGTAATGCCAATATTTAAAAAGGGCTCTAGAGGTGTTACCGGCAATTACAGACCGGTAAGTTTAACGTCAGTACTGGGCAAATTAGTTGAAACAATAGTAAAGAATAAAATTGTCAGAGACATAGAAGGACATAAATTGTTGGGTAAAAGTCAACATGGTTTCTGTAAAAGGAAATTATGTCTTACTAATCTATTAGAGTTCTTTGAAGGGGTCAACAAACATGTGGACAAGGGGGATCCAGTGGACATAGTGTACTTAGATTTCCAGAAAGCCTTTGACAAGGTCCCTCACCAAAGTCTCTTACATAAATTAAGTTGTCATGGGATCCTTTCATGGATTGAGAACTGGTTAAAAGACAGGGAAGGAATAAATGGTAAATTTTCAGAATGGAGAGGGGTAACTAGTGGTGTTCCCCAAGGGTGAGTCCTAGGACCAATCCTATTCAACGTATTCATAAATGATCTGGAGAAAGGGTAAACAGTGAGATGGCAAAGTTTGCAGATGATACTAAACTGCTCAAGATAGTTAAGACCAAAGCAGACTGTGAAGAACTTCAAAAAGATCTCACAAAACTAAGTGATCGGGCAACAAAACGGCAAATTAAATTTAAAGTGAATAAATGTAAAGTAATGCACATTGGAAAAAATAACCCGAACTATACATACGCTATGATGGGGGCTAATTTAGCTACAACTAATCAGGAAAGAGATCTTGGAGTCATCATGGATAGTTCTCTGAAGACATCCACGCAGAGTGCAGCGGCAGTCAAAAAAGCACACAGGATGTTAGGAATCATTAAAAAGGGCTAGAGAATAAGACGGAGAATATTTTATTGCCCTTATATAAATCCATGGTACGCCCACATCTTGAATACTGCGTACAGATGTGGTCTCCTCATCTCAAAAAAGATATGCTGGCATTAGAAAAGGTTCAGAGAAGGGCAACTAAAATGATTAGGGGTTTGGAATGGGTCCCATATGAGGAGAGATTAAAGAGGCTAGGACTTTTCAGCTTGGAAAAGAGGAGACTAAGGGGGGATATGACAGAGGTATATAAAATCATGAGTGGTATGGAGAAAGTGAATAAGGAAAAGTTATTTACTTGTTCCCATAATATAAGAACTAGGGGTCACCAAATGAAATTAATGGGCAGCAGGTTTAAAACAAATAAAAGGAAGTTCTTCTTCACACAGTGCACAGTCAACCTGTGAAACTCCTTGCCTGAGGAGGTTGTGAAGGCTACGACTATAACAGGGTTTAAAAGAGAACTGGATAAATTCATGGAGGTTAAGTCCATTAATGGCTATTAGCCAGGATGGGTAAGGAATGGCATCCCTAGCCTCTGTTTGTCAGAGGGTGGATATAGGTGGCAGGAGAGAGATCACTTGATCATTACCTGTTAGGTTCACTCCCTCTGGGGCACCTGGCGTTGGCCACTATCGGCAGACAGGATACTGGGCTCGATGGACCTTTGTTCTGACCCAGCATGGCCATTCTTATGTTCTTATGTTCTTAATGTACAAGCATCAAACTAGCCCTGTCTGCTTCACAAATTTCAACCAAGTTTGTAACCAGTTAGTGTGTGGGCCCATCTTTGACTGAAATACATTTTAGCTCAGGGGTGGGCAAACTACAGCCCAGGGGCCACATCCGGCCCTCCAGACATTTTAATGCAGCCCTCGAGCTCCTGCTGGGCAGCAGGGTCCGGGACTTGCCCCGCTCTGGCACTCCAGCCGGGGAGTGGGGTCAGGGATTTGCCCCGCTCCACTCATGCCATGGCTCTGCACGGCTCCAGGAAGCAGCGGCATGGCCCCCCTCTGGCTCCTACACATGCCCCTATCCAGGGAGCTCTGCACGCTGCCCCCGCCCCAAGCATGGCCCCCGCAGCTCCCATTGGCTGGGAACCATGGCCAATGGGAGCTGCAGGGGTGGCACCCGCGGATGGGGCAGCGCACAGAGCCGCCTGGCTGCGCCTCCACGTAGGAACCGGAGCGGGGACATGTCACTGCTTCTGGGAGCTGCTTGAGGTAAGTTCTGCCCCGAGCCTGCACCCCTGCCCCTCCCACCGTACCCCAACTCCCTGCCCCAGCCTTGATCCCCCTCCTGCCCTCCAAACCCCTCAGTTCCAGCCCAGAGCACCCTCCTGCACCCCCAACCCCTCATCCCCAGCCCCACCCCAGAGCCAACACTCCCAGCCAGCACCCGCATCCCAACCCCCTGCCCCAACCCGGAGTCCCCTCACACACCCTGAACTCCTCATTTCCGGCCTCACCCCAGAGCCCACACTCCCAGCTGGAGCCCTCACCCCAGAGCCCACACTCCCAGCTGGAGCCCTCACCCCCTCCCACACCCTAACCACCAATTTTGTGAGCATTCATGTCCCGCCATACAATTTCCATATCCAGATGTGGCCCTTGGGCCAAAAAGTTTACCCACCCGTTTTAGGTAGTTATATGCTTTATAACATAGTATCCGAATGCCTCTGTGTTTCTCATGAATCATATGTGTGGGTGTGTGCTAGTCACAGATGTGATGCTAGAAAACTTAATGAATATGACAGAAAACACTGCTAGTTGTTACCCTTCATATAGTTTAAGGCCAGATTTTTAAAGGTACAAAATTTCACACCTCCAGCTTCCAACGCACTCAGGCAAGTTCAGAGGTGATAAATTTATCTTTAAACACCTGAATTATTTGCTTTCTGATTCATGCCCTGTTATACTATTTTGTTTTCCATTTTTTGTTTGTTTGTTTGGTTGGTTGGTTTTTTTGTTTGTTTGTTTTTTGCTGTGCTTGCTCAAAGTCTCTGAAATGATGCAAGAGCTAAACTATAATTAAAACTTTCCATCACGTCGTATTGACATTGCCTAGTGTTGGGTGGATTCACCGACACAATAGTGAAAATAAGAGATCAGCATTTGTTGCATTCTTTAAAACTGCAATTCTGCTGGCACTCAAGAAATGCCCACAAGTCTTGAGAGAATACGATAGCTGACCTAAACTATTTCTACACACTAGGTTATTCAAACAGATTTCAATGTATTTCTGACTATCCAGTGACCGTCAAATCCAGAGGTCACCATTAATAAGTCAACATTTGCCAACGGCTACTACACAATCACAATTATTTCCTGTAGGGAAAAACTACAGTATCTCCATTACTATCACTCAGTGAAAACTGTTGGCAAAATCTGATTTCTTAATGGCAACCATTATTGGCCTTTTTCACCTTTAACTCCAGTGATTCTATGAATAGGTGTTTGTGGCTTTCCCCATACAGTTTCCTTGACTGAATGGAAGAGGAAGAAACCAAATTTTCTTCATCTTCATAATTGTCTCTCCTTGGGCCTGATTTGGTGGAGTTACATTAATGTAAATCTGGAGCAAAGCAGTGGTGACTCAGAGCCTTATGATTCTGAGGCACATTTATGTTGTATAGTACTGCAGTGATCACTGCTGACTTGCGTATCTAAGGGCTTGCCTACATGGTGACACTCAGGAAAGTTAATCTGAATTAACTATCAGTGTGATTTTAAACTGGATTACTTAAACTGCTTTAATCCCCTGTATAAACACTCTTATTCGGAATTAAAATGGCCTTAATTCAGTTTACCTTAATTCACTTTCTGCTGTAACATGGAATTGCCATAATCTTATTCTGTGTATTAATTCCTTCTTTCCACTCAGCCCTTATCTTCCCCAGTGACCTGTCCTGTCATTATATAGATTCCAAGGCCAGAAGGGACTATTGTGATCATCTAGTCTGACCTCCTGCGTAACACAGGCCACAGAACTTCCCCAAAATAATTGCTTTTGAACTAGATCATATATTTAAATAAACATTCAATTTTTATTTTAAAATTGCCAGTGACAGAGAATCCAATCCACCACAACCCTTGGTAAATTGTTCCAATGGTTAATTATCCTCACTGTTAAAAATTTGCAACATATTTCCACTCTGAATTTGTCTAGCTTCAACTTCCACCCACTGGATCATGTTATCCCTTTCTCTGCTAGACTGCAGAGACCCTCAAATATTTGTTCCCTATGTAGCTACTTATAGACTGTGATCAAGATACACCTTAATCCTTTAATGTTAAGCTAAATAGATTGAGCGCCTTGAGTCTATTACTATAAGGCAGGTTTTCTGATCCTTTAATCATTCTCATGGCTCTTCTTTGAACCTTAACCAATTTATCAACGTCCTTCTTGAATTGTGGGCACCAGAACTGGATACGGTATTGCAGCAGCAGTTGCCCCAATGCCAAACAGAGAGGTAAAATAACCTCTCTGTTCCTACTTCAGATTTCATTGTTTATGCTTCCAAGGATCCCATTAGCCCTTTTGGCTACAGCATCGCATTAGGAAGTCATGTTCAGCTTATTATCCACCATGCCCCCCAAAAATATTTTTAAGAGTCACAGCTTCCAAGGATACATCCCTTCATCCTGTAAGTATGGCCTACAATTTTTGTTCCTAGATGTATACATTTAGATCACAAGCTCCTTGAGGCAGGCTCCACAGCTTTATTTGCTATATAAAGCACCATGTACATCTACAGTGCTTTAAATATAATGAATAATAGTGATTATCAGATGAATAAAGCCCATTTCTTTTTCAGCAGAACACTCGTTACTGTTACAGACCTGATGGAATGAATGGATTTCACACCCTTCATGTGCTCTTGGCCAATGGAAATAGGAATAGCTGTCATAGTATTGTGACCTAGCTAGTGTCGCCATTTTATTAGTTAAGGACACAGTGATATACGTTGGTATTTTAATAGAGTCTTTCCTTCTTGTTCCCTTTGCTAGCATGTTTATAAACTTCAGCCCTAGCATGAACTAATTTAGATTATAGCAGAGTGCCACCTAGTGCTGAGCTAGATTTGCAATAGAAAGGCGTTCTCGAATCCACAAAAGGGTCTTGCACAAATATTCACTCTCTGATTTGGATCTGGCAGATGATAACACACCCTCCCTCTCTGAGAGGAATAATGGAATGTGTGTAAAACAACAGGGAATAAGATTGTAAAACAGCCAAAATGAGAGTTATTTTCACTGTCCTGTAAGGATGCTCAGGCTTTGCAGTTAAATATGGTATATTCTAGGACTCCTTTTAAATTAAGTGTATTGATATTGTCTCTGTCACGTACACATGCCATATTTCAGTGCATAAGATTATGCAAAGTGTTGTAGTAAAATACAATCATTACATTTACATAATGTAGGAGCACAATGATCATTAAGGAAAGGGATGAGGGGGAGGGGAAATGGGTTTATTTTAACTGAGTTTAACAGGAAAAAAATTGAAAAAGAAAAAAAACAAGAGGAGGTGCTCGTATCAGGGAACACTGAGCACAGAACCCCACCCAACCAGTGTATCTCACTGGGTATTGGATCAGGTCTTAGGTGTGCTCAGAAGACACCCTGGAGCCAGTCACACTCTGCCTATGTGCTCTAAAGCAGTGTTTCTCAAACTTGGGCCGCCGCTTGTTCAGGGTAAGCCCCTGGTGAGCCGGGCTGGTTTGTTTACCTGCCGCGTTTGCAGTTTCGGCCGATTGTAGCTCCCACTGGCTGCTGTTCGCCGCTCCTGGCCAATGGGGGCTGCGGGAAGGGCAGGCAGCACATCCCTCGGCCCGCGCCACTTCCTGCAGCCCCCATTGGCCTGGAACAGCGGCCAGTGGGAGCCACGATCGGCCGAACCTGCGGATGCGGCAGGTAAACAAACCAGCCCAGCTCGCCAGGGGGCTTACCCTGAACAAGCAGCGGCCCAAGTTTGAGAACCACTGCTCTAAAGAATGCCTTACTAGACCCAAATCAAAGACCTCAAAACTTCTGCTCCCTAGACATATAAATGTCTGATTTCACTGATGAGGGAGGAGGCTCTTGAGGGGCTGGGATCTTCTTATTAAAATTATATCAATTTAAAGATGAAATTTGTGGGTATTTCGCAGTCTGGAAAGGTGTTCTCTCCCCCCACCCCCACACCTACAGAAATCACCACTGAGATGCCTTAACCCTGGGACTCATGGTGGGAGGGGGTGGTCTTCTGAAGAGCCAACGTTTTGCCTTTGCATTGGAGCTGATTGCACCCAATGAGAGGTATTTTAAAAAAAATATTTCCCACAGAAGGACCCTGAGTGCTACAAGAACTTCATCCCTTCCCCTTCAAATAATCAGATAGTAAAACTGTGCTCTATGCTTTGTACACCAGGATATTTTGCAGAGGCAGAATGTAAATATTCCCAGCAAAATTCAGCTTGAGATAAGTTGGTTTGTTGTGTGGTGCTGCCTCCTTCCTTGCAGATGGTTAGAAAAAAAGTGAGAGATGAATTGCCCGTCTTCATGAACTACATGGCTTATCTTTTTGAGGTGCCCCCCCCCGGCTGGCCCCCCCCCCCCCCCCCCACCCTGAGGTGCCCCCCCCGCAACCAGCTCCCCCCCCCGCCCTGAGGCGCCTCCCCCCACGGCAGCTCCCCCCAGCCCGGGGAGCCCGTGCGGCAGCTCCCCGCCCCAGCTCACCTCTGCTCCGCCTCCTCCCCAAGCACGCCGTTGCCGCTCCACTTCTCCCGCCTCCCAGGCTTGCGGCACCAATCACCTGTTTGGCACCGCAAGCCTGGAAGGGATAGAAGCAGAGCGGAGCGACGTGCTCAGGGGAGGAGGCGGAACAGGGGTGAGCTGGGGCGGGGAGTTCCCCTGCATGCCGCCCCCCCTTACTTGCTGCAGGCAGCCCTCCCTGTGCCTCCCTGCCCCAGCTCCCTCTGCCTAAATGCCAACGACGACCAGGGCGGCCGAAGATCTGGCCACCGCGGTCGCCACCAAAGGACCCGAAATGCCGCCCCCCAAATGCTAGTGCCCTAGGCGACCACCTAAGTCGCCTAATGGGTTGCACCAGCCCTGAGGGTGGAGTAAATCAGGACATAATTCAATGAACAATTGCAGGCTCTGTTTGTTGCCCCATACGCCTTACTAGCCTAGGTCTGAAGCAGAACTGTGAAAACCTACTCCTGCTCTTCACATGTGAAGCTGTGAGGTGACGGTGGCTACAGTTTGCAAAAGTGAACAAGGCACAAATATTACCAACTCTGCCACTTCTTAAAAATACGAACATGGTTTGGTCAATTTTCTGGATTTGCCCATGACTTACGCCCCCGCTTTTGGCAGTGGAAGAGATTGGCTTTGGTTTAGTGTTTGTTTTATCTTTATTGCTTGTGAAAGATGCTTGACAGAAAATCCTTGTGATTAAAATCCTGTCTACTGTGCAGTTACTGCATGGGCAGGGGCAGCCTAAACTTCCCCCTAAACTCCCCCCCCCCATTGATAGGCACCAGCTATGACCTAAGTAAGGGAACCCCCTCAAGTGGGGCTAGAGAGGGCAGGTATCTATGCAGTCCTCAATCACTCTGCTGAGACTAACGGTAAAGATGACCCTTCAGTGCCACTTTTAATGATGGTTATTGTGATGTAAACACCTGTCCATTGGCTGCTTGACCATGACCAGCAACTCCTTGCCCAGAGCCAACTGAATAGCGATCCCATGGGAGCTTTTAGTAACTCTGTTCCTAGTGAAGAACAGCTCAAATTCTCATTAACACCAGCCCACCCCCTACCTGCCTTCCCTCTCCCCAGCGTGTGGCAACACAGGCAAGGATTTCACAGCATTTGGTAGGATTTAAGCATGTTAGCTGTGTACGTTAGGGCACATGCAAATGAAAGTGTTAAAGGGCCAAAAAACAACAGGGCTTCTTTCCTTCAGACAAAATCCAAGCTCATTGTATAAAGCGAAGACGATCTGAGCCAAGGCAAAAGCAAAGCGCCTCACATGCAGCTCCACCTTCCTAGGGATCTTTCATCCCTAACTTTCATCTCCCCACATTAGACCTCTTCTATAGTTTGCTTGGAGAAATTAATTAGTTGTCTACAGCTCGCCCAGCTCTGCTACTCAGGGCCGACAATTTGTGGCAGAGAGAGAGAGAGAGAGAGAGAGAGAGAGGGGAGGGTTAACTCCTTCAGTGCTGTGCTCTGGCTAACACAATAGGGTTTCACGTGTGGAAATTTCTGTTTGTTTTGGTGAAACAAAAGAGTGGTGAGGGGAAGCTCCCCAAACCTTTCACATTTTACCCATCTATAGGGAAAAAGGGAGGAGGTGTTGCCTTATATATTAAAAATGTACACACTTGGACTGAGGTGGAGATGGACATAGGAGACGGAAGTGTTGAAAGTCTCTGGGTTAGGCTAAAAGGGGTAAAAAAACAAAGGTGATGTCATGCTAGGAGTCTACTACAGGCCACCTAACCAGGTGGAAGAGGTGGATGAGGCTTTTTTTAAACAACTAACAAAATCATCCAAAGCCCAAGATTTGGTGGTGATGTGGGACTTCAACTATCCAGATATATGTTGGGAAAATAACACAGCGGGGCACAGACTATCCAATAAGTTCTTGGACTGCATTGCAGACAACTTTTTATTTCAGAAGGTTGAAAAAGCTACTGGGGGGAAGCTGTTCTAGACTTGATTTTAACAAATAGGGAGGAACTCGTTGAGAATTTGAAAGTAGAAGGCAGCTTGGGTGAAAGTGATCATGAAATCATAGAGTTTGCAATTCTAAGGAAGGGTAGAAGGGAGTACAGCAAAATAGAGACAATGGATTTCAGGAAGGCGGATTTTGGTAAGCTCAGAGAGCTGATAGGTAAGGTCCCATGGGAATCAAGACTGAGGGGAAAAACAACTGAGGAAAGTTGGCAATTTTTCAAAGGGACACTATTAAGGGCCCAAAAGCAAGCTATTCCGCTGGTTAGGAAAGAGAAAATGTGGCAAAAGACCACCTTGGCTTAACCACGAGATCTTGCATGATCTAAAAAATAAAAAGGAGTCATATAAAAAATGGAAACTAGGACAGATTACAAAGGATGAATATAGGCAAACAACACAGAAATGCAGGGACAAGATTAGAAAGGCAAAGGCACAAAATGAGCTCAAACTAGCTACAGGAATAAAGGGAATCAAGAAGACTTTTTATCAATACATTAGAAGCAAGAGGAAGACCAAGGACAGGGTAGGCCCACTGCTCAGTGAGGAGGGAGAAACAGTAACAAGAAACTTGGAAATGGCAGAGATGCTTAATGACTTCTTTGTTTCGGTCTTCACCCAGAAGTCTGAAGGAATGCCTAACATAGTGAATGCTAATGGGAAGGGGGTAGGTTTAGAAGATAAAATAAAAAAAGAACAAGTTAAAAATCACTTAGAAAAGTTAGATGCCTGCAAGTCACCAGGGCCTGATGAATTCATCCTAGAATACTCAAGGAGCTAATAGAGGAGGTATCTGAGCCTCTAGCTGTTATCTTTGGAAAATCATGGGAGACGGGAGAGATTCCAGAAGACTGGAAAAGGGCAAATATAGTGCCCATCTATAAAAAGGGAAATAAAAACAACCCAGGAAACTACAGACCAGTTAGTTTAACTTCTGTGCCAGGGAAGATAATGGAGCAAGTAATTAAGGAAATCAGCTGCAAACACTTGGAAGGTGGTAAGGTGATAGGGAATAGCCAGCATGGATTTGTAAAGAACAAATTGTGTCAAGCCAATCTGATAGCTTTCTTTGATAGGATAACGAGTTTTGTGGATAAGGGAGAAGCAGTGGATGTGGTATACGTAGACTTTAGTAAGGCATTTGATATGGTCTTGCATGATATTCTTATCGATAAACTAGGCAAATACCTTATAGTAGCCCCATCTAAATTGTATGTGCTTAACTGGCTGGATAACCGTACTCAGAGAGTAGTTATTAATGGTTCCCAATCCTGCTGGAAAGGTATAACAAGTGGGGTTCCTCAGGGGTCTGTTTTGGGACCGGCTCTGTTCAATATCTTCATCAACGACTTAGATATTGGCCTAGAGAGTACACTTATAAAGTTTGCGGCTGATACTAAACTCAGAGGGGTTGCAAGTGCTTTGGAGGATAGGATTACAATTCAAAATGTTCTGGACAAACTGGAGAAATGGTCTGAAATAAATAGGAGGAAATTCAATTAGGACAAATGCAAAGTGCTCCACTTAGGAAGGAACAATCAGTTTCACACATACAGAATGGGAAGAGACTGTCTAGGAAGGAGTACGGCAGAAAGGGATCTAGGGGTTATAGTGGACCACAAGCTAAATATGAGTCAACAGTGTGATGCTGTTGCAATAAAAGCAAACATGATTCTGGGATGCATTAACAGGTGTGTTGTGAGCAAGACACGAGAAGTCATTCTTCCGCTCTACTCTGCGCTGGTTAGCCCTCAACTGGAGTATTGTGTCCAGTTCTGGGCACCGCATTTCAAGAAAGATGTGGAGAAATTGGAGAAGGTCCAGAGAAGAGCAACAAGAATGATTAAAGGTCTTGAGAACACGACCTATGAAGGAAGGCTGAATTGGTTTTGTTTAGTTTGGAAAAGAGAAGACTGAGAGGGGACATGATAGCAGTTTTCAGGAATCTAAAAGGTGTCATAAGGAGGAGGGAGAAAACTTGTTCACCTTAGCCTCTAAGGATAGAACAAGAAGCAATGGGCTTAAACTGCAGCAAGGGAGGTTTAGGTTGGACATTAGGAAAAAGTTCCTAACTGTCAGGGTGGTTAAACACTAGAATAAATTGCCTAGGGAGGTTGTGGAATCTCCATCTCTAGAGATCTTTAAGAGTAGGTTAGATAAATGTCTATCAGGGATGATCTAGACAGTATTTGGTTCTGCCATGAGGGAAGGGGACTGGACTCGATGACCTCTCGAGGTCCCTTCCAGTCCTAGAATCTATGAATCTATAGAGAATTTTTTCGTACACTGCATTAAATAGACTGAATAAATGTCTGATCATCCTGAGTGCAATGAAAGGAACCTGATCAATGCAGCAGTATATCATGTAATGTAACCTATGGTGCATCTGGCTCCTCCAAAGCAGATCCCTGCACCCGCATGAATAATAATAAATAAATAATACTAATAGTCGCAGCTACCTCTTCTATAGAGCTTTTTCATCAGTAGATCTCAAAGTGCTTTACAAAAGAGGTCAGTATCATTCGCCCCATTTTACAGATGAGGAACCTGAGTCACAGAAAGGAGAAGTGATTTCCTCAAGGTCACCCAGCAGGACAGTGGGGAGTAGAACCCCTATCGCAAGTCCCAGTACAGTAATATAACCAATAGGCCACAGAACCTCCCATCAGCTTCTCTGGGGGTCCATCCATTCGGAATCAGTTGCCTATTTAGGACATCATCCCGCAAGAGAATTTTCTGGTAGGGAAACTATGGTACAGCCACAGATCTTTAAAAAATCTAATAAGTTAAATCAAAAGTTGCTGAGACAAAGAGAAGAGGCTGATTTTGAATGATACACACCATGCTAGAACATGAACTTCTCTTTTGGTTATTGCATTTGAAATATTTAGAGACTTAAAGGCAACGCTCAGCTGTAAAATATTTTCTTTTTGGCAGCTCACAATCTTGTTCCAAAGACACATGTGAAATACATTCCTGGGTAATCTTTGAGTGAAGTGGGCCAGATGGTAGCAGTCAGATGTGACCCAATTCTTTGTTAAGCTCTCACATTTTAAAAGATATATGCTGGACAGTCTTGTGCTTCATTCACATACCACAAACACACACACACTTTAGATGCTGCTGAGTTGCTGTTTTTGAGGTAGCTGCTGACATAAACAGGGCACTCACCTTTGAGATCTTAATGTACGGCATAAAACAGCTGTGTGTGCAAGCTGACATGTTATCCCATATCCGTTTTCATTCTACTTCCTGAAGGGAAATGGATCAAGGGGATATCCATCAGTCTTCTGGTTTGAGGGAGGGGGGAAAGGAAATACTTCTTATGACTGTATTGAAAGAAAGATAAAATGGAGTATGATGGCAACTGGCTTTAGCTATTATATGTGAGCAAGAAAAGCATTCTCAAAATGGTTGCAAATACTCTAATTTAGGGCCTTTTTTTTTTCCTGTTCCGCAAAAATGCCTGGCTTGTGTTCATTAAACATGTATGGAGGCCCTATTTCTGGAGAGCTTACATTCCACTCCCATTTCAATTTCATGTATTTGGCACAGATGACTGAGTAATATCCTTCATATGTAAAGGTTACAAAAGGTATTTCAATATCACAGAGATCAGAATGAGCCCATGTGTTGCCACGTCTAGGGAACACTGCAAACCTCATCTCAGCAGGGAAGCCTTCCCCAGAATGAGGGGAATGAAAAAACGCCCAGCAGCACCAACTAGCAAACAAAGATTAGAGCCAAAAGGGGGGCGGGGGAGGAGAGAGGATTGGTTTTGATCCTCTCTTACAGCACTCAGATGCTCTGGGAAGAGGTGCTTAGCAGTGAGTAAGAGACAGCCTCCACATCAGTATTTAGGGAATTCTGTTCTCACACCTAGCATCCCCTTTCCACAATGTTGTAGTTAAAGACCTGCTGTCCTCTGATATAGACTCCTTGTACTGCATAATCAGCTTCTCTTTAAAAGCCACAAAAATTCACTCACTTTTATGTTTTTGCACTTACAAAGAGCAGACATACACCTTCAGGAAGAATGGCTATTGGGTTGTTGTTGTTTTTTTTCCTATTAAGAGCTTAGCAAAACACAGCAGATCATAAGAAAAAATCTCCATGAGAGAGCACAGAGTGTGTCTCTCCTCCAAGAGTCTGTACTGAGTCATTATCCGAAGAAGTGGGTTGTAGCCCACGAAAGCTTATGCTCTAATAAATTTGATAGTCTCGAAGGTGCCACAAGTACTCCTGTTCTTTTTGCGGATACAGACTAACACGGCTGCTACTCTGAAACCATACAACAAAAATGGTTGTTAAACTCTACCTAGAAGGAAAGGAGTAAGAAATTTTAGGGGGAAAAAAGTCAGTTTCTTAGCTACATACATAGTACATAGCTGTGTTTGGAAACCACCTGCCTGGACTGCAGATTTCCCAAGAACAGCTTTGCTGATAAATGGAGTTAGGGGAGGCACCATGGGCGATGGGTGAACCACAGGCTCGGGGAGACTAGCCGCCTGAGGCCCCACCCCACCCACCACCCTTCCCCCGTGGAAGCCCAGAGTGCCCTCCCCTCTGCTCCCCAGGCCCGGTCTGCCAGAGCGTCTCCAGCCCCAGAGAGCTCAGTGGGTGGCGTGCGACTCCCGCTCCCCAAATCTGGAGCACTGGGCAGGTGGCGCGTGGTCCCCCCAGTCCTGGAGTGCTTGGTGGCACGGTCCCAGCACTGGGCGGCCCCAGCCACCCCCAGTCCCAGCCACCCTAGCCCCAGCAGGCTTCCCAGAAGAGGAGCAGCCTGCCTGGGCTGGGGCCAACTAGCAGCCAGCAGGAGGGGGTCTCAGGGCGGAGCGTGGGCAGGGCCACGTGGGGCTGTTTGGGGAGGCACAGCCTTCCCCTGCCTATGCTACCCATCACCCATGGGAGGCAGTGTATTCTTTTCCTTCTATCATGCAACAGTCCATTAGCATGATGCTCCTGGTTTTGGCTGCCTTGCTCAAAAAGGAATCTTACAATGTTCCTGCCAAAGGCAGCCCCCAATGCACCATTGAAGCAGTATTCTTGTGTGATACCAGATTGTTCCTGACTGCCGCACTCTGTTGGAGACGTTGGGGCAGCTGCTGTAAATTGTTATAGCTCCATTGAAGCCAATGGACTTTACACCAGTTGAGGATGTGCCTCTTTAGTTACATTGGCAAGCTTGAGTAAAGTATGCTTCTAACACAGAAGTTAATGTTCAAGGAAGATTTAAAACTGGTTCAAACATCTGGTTCTTGGCCTTGGATTATTGGCTCCAGCAGTGGCAGAATCTTTAGGTATGTGTCGAGCTGGGCAGGAAATGGTTTTCCTGTCTCCAAACACTTTAAATTTTTGAAAAAAAAAAATTTAAAGTCAAAATTTCAAATTTTTTTGAAAAAAAAAGGGGGGGGGGGGAATGGGAGACTTTGTCAAAATGTTTTGTTCCAATTTCAATCTTTTACTTTTTTTAAAACTGTAAATTAACTTAAATTTGAAACCAAAACCAGAAATGTTCATTTAAAAAATATTGACATTTTGACAATTTCAAAAAATTCACGATCAGCAAGACTAGCTGTGTGGGTTGGTTGATTTATCGTTCCAGGGGTCTGTAGACTTCAGAGTCTGCAGTTTTTCTGGTGCCAGCAGTGCTGGTTGTTTGAAGTACCCAGGTACACTGCTGTGATGAGGCATATGGGGGGAGATTAAAGCTCATGGGGAAGGAAAAGTCTGTGGGACGTCACAATTTTCTTATTTCAATCTGACTAGCAACGACAAAGAAAACTATAGCTGAGACAATTTTTAAAAAAGCAGAAGGGTCCCCATTAAGACTGGCCCACTCTTTTCAGATGAGAACTCATCATGGTGATCCACAATTGTCACTTCCAGATTGGACTGTTGTAACTCACTCTGCTTGGGGTTGAATGCAACCACTATATAAAACTAATACAGCACACAGCAGTGCCCCTCATTAGCAACAAAGGCTGATGTGAACACCTCATACCTGTACTTCACAAATGCCACTGGTCCCCCATTGGCTTCAGAGCAGAGTTCACAGATTGGGACCTGGCTACCTCAGAGACTGATTTATCATCTCTGATTTGCCAAGGCAACTATGTTCTACATGGATGATGCAGCTGGGTAGACACAGCCTATCAAGCAACATGATAACAGAGCCTTTTCATTGCCAGGACACGAGCTGTGGAACTACTAGCCAGAAAAGATCAGCTCAAACCCAAGCCCGACAGTGCTTACCTCATGGAATAAAATATAACTTTTCATTGAAGCCTCCTCCCACAAATGTGCTTCAGAAACAAAATCCAACTCCTACAAAGCCACAGTACCCTTCTCTGGAGGAAAAAAATCCTCTTTGCTTCTGTGCACCTAATTTTGCGCAGACTTCAGTACCATGGTGATAAGTACCACACTCTGTATAACCAAGATGTCATCAGCAATGGTTACATACTTTCTAATTGAAGAGAAAAAGTAGATGCTATGCAAACAAATGGTGACAATATGAAAAGCAAAAAGTGAAAAACAATTAAAATAGGCGAAAAACTCAGATATGCAGAGAACAGTAATATTTCCCAAGCTAGGGGCTAAATCCTCAATGAGTGAGAACAATGGATCCATTGCATTATACCCTGTATCCTCTAGATTACATGGATGGCCCTCCATAGAGCTAGGAACTCTATGGCTCTAGGTCTGAATCCAGGAAAATTTCCAAGCAGAAAGCTATCCCCAAGTTACTGCTGGTCAGGCTAGCAGTAACTCCCTGCTAGCCAGCTATAATTTACACTATGGTGGGAAGAGGGGTGGGGTGGGGAGGTTGTAGTACAGTTGCATGTGTATGGGTGGGAGCATGCTGTGAACTTGTGGGTCCTAGGCTTCCACACAGATGTTCCCTATGTGGATCTCAAAACTTGTTTGAGTTTAGAGTGGCCAAACCTCCTGATTTTTCCACGCAGAGTGGCAACACGGTAAACACCATACCACAGATGGAGGAGTTGGGAGGATAGTCTGTGGGTAGAAATTTGGAGTTCCCAAGTCTGTGTATGTGAGAGCCTACATAGGTTCAAGCATTTACTTTCGGTATCCAGCTTGTGATTATCAGATCAACTTTTGGATATTAAAATTTCTAGGGGAAAGGCTGCTACCAGACAGCCAAAATACCCCAGGGTGAGGAGACACTTTGAACCTGCTAGGAGGAAAATCCAGTATAATAAAATCCACATCCATAGGCGGTTCAGTCCATGGTGAGGGCCCCCTCTTGTGAAGAACACAGGACTGGTCTCCACCCTTCCACTGTTCCAGCTGGTTTCTGAAATGTCACCTGAGTATCATGAAGAGATACTGGGAAACAAACAATATTTGGAGCTGTAATAGCAAGCACCATCAATTGTTTGTGTTTACGTTTAGTAGTAGGAGACAAGGGATTTAAATAGTTACTGAGAAACTGCTTTATGAAACAGTCTGTGTTGTGATGAGTTTAGACAAAGCACCGTGTAATATCACGGTTACTGCCTTTTTTCCTGCTTGGACACCAAACTTCACATCAGAAGCCCCAAGTTGTTGCAGTTTAAAGAATGAGAATCACAAAACCAGCATCTGTGATGCACAGTAAAAGCTCGCATTTTAGTCACATATGCACTGTGCGCCCCTTTGCTAAGATAAGCTAGGTGAATGACCCATGCCAAATCATTTCTTTATCACTTTAAACTTCTTTTCAGTTTGCAAGTAGTCCAAGAAATAGATCACCATTTTTTAGAATATTTTTATTATTCAAACTTATTCAGCTATTCATTTTTTGTCTGGAGATCATTTGGGAATAGTTTGTTGCGAATATTAAGAATTTAATAGAGAAATGGATTGCTTTGATTAGAGCTCATATTCTAGTCTGTTTCCTGAGTGGATAATCAGATTACAAATTCTTATAGTCAGCTTGCTATTTTAACACTTCAATTTGTGTGTTGAAATGTGCTTGCCATGTTGCTTAAACTTTGCTGTGCGCGTGAACATACCTGCCAGAATCAAATTTGTTGGAAGTAAATTATTCTGAGAAAGTGAATGCAAAATGGATGTAATCACAGCATTTGTATTCCAGGTGCATATTCATTAAACATTTTTCACATAGTCCCTCAATCCTATTGCCAACTATCAAAAGAAAACTTTGTCTTTGGAGTTGGGATTGCAACTGGAGACCCAGGAAAGTCTAGCAGTTTTAGATAACTCAGAGCAGCCTTAGGTTACTCAAAGCAAACACGCACACACAGCATCTACATGATAAAGCAGGGGACCATGATTTGTGGGAGGAACCAATTCAGAATGGATGGCCACAAACAAGCACAGCTGGATGAACATTAGTACAAGCCAGAAGGTAACAAGTAATTAGCGGTTGCACTTGTACAATTGCTGCATAGTGCCTGAGAGTTAAGTATAAGCAAATGTGTGCTTTGCTCAGCCAAAGTTGCTAAAAGTGATTGAATTTAATTACATCTTGAACGCACTCTTACTAAAAAAGAACTGTTGCTGCCTTTACTGTATTTTTCCTTGATCCAGAACTATTAATTTGGGAGTTGGCTTTTACTTCGCTAATAAATCTACATCAGCGGTTCTCAGACTGTGGGTTGGGACCCCAAAGTGGGTTGCAACCCTGTTTTAATGGGGTCGCCAAGGCTGACATTAGATTTGCTGGGGCCCGGGGCTGAAGCCGAAGTTAGAGCCCCATCGCCCAGGGCGGACGCCAAAACCCAAGGGCTTCAGGTTACAGCCCCCCTGCCCAGGGCTGAAGCCCTCAAGCTTAGACTTCGTGCCCCTCACCCCCCGGGCAGTGGGGCTTAGTCTTTGGGTTTGGCCCCCCTGCCCGGGGCAGCAGGGCTCAGGCTTCGGTCCCCTGCCCAGGTCTTACAGTAATTTTGCTGTCAGAAGGGGGTCACGATGAAATGGAGTTTGAGAAATCCTGATCTACATCCTTCATAATCTCTTTTTGCATGTTTTTTGGTACATCAAGGGGTGATTTGCTGAATGGGCACACAAGAACAATGGTGCGTTTTGTTGCTTGTGTCTATGAATCTGTATAACTAATGGTAGCTTTCCACACACTATAGTTCAATTTTAGGAGTAAATGGAATTTAAAGGCCTATGGAAGCTGGAGGTACAAGAACAAATCAAACCAAATTTACAGAAACTCAGTTCTGGGCCAATCAAAAACCTGCTTAATTCCACCACACATCTGATTTTCATTCCCTCTGTTGTACATTGTAAAATATGTATTTAAGGAAAAGGCAGGACATGAAAGATTTGTAGTTAAAACGTGCATAAAACATGAACAGTAAAATTAGACCAAGCTTTACAGCCTTCTGCAGAGAGGTACTGTCTAAAACACAGGATCCAGCTTTTAAAAGAGGTTCCCATGATTTTCGATGGGACATGAGGCACTCGGGGAAGGGAAGGGATCATACGAGGGCCCCTAGCAGAATATGTTTGGGGAATTTAAACATTTGTTGGCACTGAATTTTACAATAGTTTTTGATACAACAGAAAGCAGGGAGAGCAAACCATTTATTATAGACATGGTCATAAAGGGACAGAAAAAACTCTGTCCTCTGTACAGTTACAGAATCATTCTTTTTAATATGTATAGGCGGTTCCTGCAATTGTAAGTAATGCTTTTGGCTATAAATCAGGGGCAGAAATGGAATACACCCCATTATTTCATTATCCATTTCCTTGTAGCTAAAATGAAATGGAATTTCTTTCCTATTATCTGTTCTATTATAGTTGTACCATAAATGGACACTCAGCCCACTACAAAACATAGGAAAATAGAAATTGCAATTTCAGATCAAACCTCTGGTATATCTTATGGCAAGGAGTTTTGCAGGCAACCTATGTGTTCTGCAAAATAAGTATCTCCTTTTATCAGTTTTAAATGTATTGCTCTTCCTGGAACATCCCCCTGTTCTTGTATTATTGGCCAAGAATTTAAAAACTGACTCATTGTCAGAAAGCATTGAGGGTGAGCACTCATGCTCCAAAAATCAGTTCCCTATAAGATGTTTCAAGCTAGACACCCAAAATCACTAGTCTCTTTTACAAATTTTAGCCATAATTCTTTAATTCATGGGAGAATTGAAAGAATTCAAGTTGTAAATAAAATTTCTGAATACAAAAACTTTCCCCCTCATCCACCCTACTTTAGAAATCCATGTAAAATAATATTCTATGTTGCAGCTGAACTGGAAACACATGTACTCAGGGAGAAAGCCTGGGTAATTCAAGTAATTGAATCTGTTCTAAGGCTATCACAAATGTTGGTAATAATGATACAGTACAGTTTGAAGTTAATGAGAGAGAGAAGGATACTAACAGATTTCTCTGATCAGGTAGCATGGAAAACATTTCATGGTCTTTTATTGTCAGCAAGATTTTTCTCTTTTTTAATAAACCCAATTTGGTCTTTATTTACAACTTCCGGCAGAAGATTCTCGAGTCTGGAAGCTGAAACCTTTGCCAAGATTTTGATATGATTAGTTTAAAGGGGGTAGAAGGCTTATATGAGCTACAATATTCTCCCTTTTTTGAGAGATAGCAGATGACATCATTATTGACAAATAATCTGAAATCAGGAATGCTATTAAAAAGACATTTTACTAGAGAAGAAAGTTCTGAAACTATGTGTAGATATCTAATGAAAACCCATCAGAGGAGAGGGCCTTATTGGGGGAAAACATTCTGTTGCCTCCAATGTTTCTTCATGAGTAATGGCCCCACCTAGAAAAGTTTATATTTAGATACAGAGAAGGTCTTCGATTGGGTAGAATGGGGTGTTTCCTCTTGAAAAATATTGATCTGGTACAAAATAATTATGAATTGATCTTATAAACATATATATGTACACACAGTATTTTTAAATACACATACACGCAGTCTACACTGGGGCTGCCAGCAATTCAGATGGACACTGCCATGGATGTGTCTCACACCCCTTGTGTGCTAGAGGGAGGAGGAGAAGGTGAGTTTTGTGCAGAGCATCTCCTCCATGCAGAACACAGGGCAATGAACTAGCCCTCAGTTTAGGGGTTAAAGTGAGGAGGAATGTGGTGGTGGCAGGGAGGGGGAATAGTACAGCTTCTTTTTTCCTCTGCTAAAACAGGGGAACAACTCCCTCTATTCTCCTAGGTTTAGGAGAGAGCTCCTTGGCCCCCTCCTGGGCAAGTGTGGTGAGAATTTCCTCTCCTGTTTCAATCTATTTTAACCACGGCACTGGTCAACAAGTGATTTATTAAATCTTGGGATGTACTATCTATGGAAGAACTCACTACATACTGAGGACACTTATGCCCTGTGTCTTGAAACATAATAT
The DNA here is from genome assembly GCF_002925995.2 of Terrapene triunguis. Lineage (NCBI taxonomy): Eukaryota > Metazoa > Chordata > Testudines > Emydidae > Terrapene > Terrapene triunguis. Next base: position 4,507,251 of record NW_020664471.1, on the reverse strand, counting down.
TTCTTTATTAATATTATGCAAATTACTTGGATTTATTCCATTAGTATGCTGGCTTGCTTTTGGATCTATAGTCCCATTATCTGATCAAGGAAGCGTAACTTAAATGTCTTTCCTTCTTCGTCATATGCCTGTACCTGCTTACAGGAAAAGAATGAAATGAGAGAGAGACGCACAAGGACTGCATGAGGAGCTGTTGAAATGTGAGTGAGAAATAGCATTACCAAAGCAGGAATGGACTGATCTCTCTTTTGGTAAGAGACTGCTGTGATTGATGTAAAAAACAGAAAGCCAGAAGAGATGATAAGATGACAAAACAGGACTTCTATTAAAGGAAACTAGAAAAATTCAGAAACAACAATCATGGGTAAATAGCATCACTTTCTTTTGGACGAGAAGGGTAATGGTGTGCTCACTGGCAGCTTCTGTAGACCCAGCTGAGTGACAAGGAGATGATTCTGAACACAGTTAATTTGCTAATTAAGGGTGCATGGCAAAATCATCAGAAATTGCTGAAATGTCCCACAGTAGGGGAGATAATATCTTTGAAAATATCAGTCTCAGACGGCTCAGACTGTGAAAAACGGTATATCCGGAGTGCTGTGGGGTATATACACCCTGCTTGGGGGGTATCGGGTTGTGGGGGAATTAGAGTAGAGCTTAGGCAGCCCAAGTGGCCCAATCTCCCAAGCCGCCACAACAGCTCAGGTTCCCACGGCAGTGCGGCTCCTGGGTCAGAGTCAACAGGACTACCCTTCGCTGCAGGGCAGTATGGCCTAGTGGCTGGAGTCAATGGGATCACCCGGTGCTGCAGGGCAGTGTGGCCTAGTGGCCAGAGGGCCATGGGCTGCCACCCAAGGGAGGGGCAGTGGCCAGCGTAGGGAACCCGGACCCTCCCTGCTCCATGCCCAGGGTCCTGTCTGCAACAGGGGTATCCGCCACCAACTCAGTGGGCACCATTCCGAAACACGGTGAGTCAAACCCCAGTTCCACAACTGGATCAATGTTTAGTTCCCCAGGCTACTTCGTACCCATCCTGGTCAGCTGGCAGTCTCTGGGTTTCTGCCGTCTCTACTCCCTCAGTGATGCCAGGAGACTGGGGGTCGGCTGGACCCTCAGCCCAGCTGGCTTCTGTGTGCTGGAGCTCTGGAAGTCCCTTCGCAGGAGCCTGCAACACGTCTGCTCCCTTCGGCAGCCAGCCCAGACTGAGCTGAGCTGCTCCCTTTTATATTCTGGTTCCAGCCAGAGGATGTCCAGCAGGGATGAGGGGGTGTGGTCTCTCGGCCCACAGAGTGTGATTAACCCCTGCTGAACCAGTGAGCATCCCCTGCACTCCTAGTTTCAGCCCTTATGCCAGCGTCTTGCTGTAAATGGCTACCCCACGCATGGAGGTGGGTTGGGGACAGGCAGCCCAGATGTGCCTACATTTAAGGTGCAATACAGGCACAGTACAGTATTCGCTTCTTTTTTGTCTCTGCTGCTGCCTGATTGGTTACTTCCAGTTTCAGATGGTGGCCGGTTGACTGGTCAGTCTGTAACTCTGGTGTTCATATCTTTGAGGTTCTACTGTAACATGAAAATGTAGGTGATTTTTGCACAGATTCAGTTAATTTCTACGAGATTCCTCAGGGCAGAAGGCTGCAGAAAACATGTTCTAGGGTTTTAAGAGACTATTGTCCACTCATTTAAACTCAGTAAATATCTCTGTACATTTTTAAAACGTTGCCGTGAACGATTTAGTCCAATGCTCTTTTTTAAAAAAAAAAAGCTGGTTTGACTCATGTGGCTAAATCATATTTCACCGCCTTCAAAATTTAAGAGTTATTTAAGGCTCCACTTTCAACTTGGGGGGGGAGGGGCAAATGTTAGGCACTAAAATACCCATGTAAAGTACCTAAATACAGACTGAGCCATATCATTGAGGTGTCTCAAAGTGGGCATCCAAGTTTGGAAAATAAGTCCTAGATCAGTGGGAGTGAGAGAAACACTATTTTGAGAAAGGCAGAATCATGCCTTCTCTTCTCCCTGGCTTGGGTCAGCAGTTTCCCTGTAGCTCCCCCTACTCCTTGGCTGGTGAAGTTTCCATTGACTTTGACCACTGCAGACTGATAGATACTGTCAAGGCTGGGAGTTTTCAAAGGGACCTAAAATAGTGTTAGGTGCCCATCTCCTATTGGAAGTCCAGGAGAGCTGGATGCTTAGCTACCCTTTAAAAACAACGAGGAGTCCAGTGGCACCTTAAAGACTAACAGATTTATTTGGACATAAGGTTTCATGGGTAAAAAACCCACTTCTTCAGATGCATGGAGTGAAAATTACAGATACAGGCATAAATACGCTGACACATGAAGAGAAGGGAGTTACCTTATAAGTGGAGAACCAATGTTGAAGGCCAATTCAGTCAGGGTGGATGTGGTCCACTCCTAATAATTGATGAGGAGGTGTCAATACCAAGAGAGGGAAAATTGCTCTTGTAGTGAGCCAGCCACTCCCAGTCCCTATTCAAGCCCAAGTTAATGGTGTGAAGTTTGCAAATGAATTGTAGCTCTGCAGTTTCTCTTTGAAGTCTGTTTTTGAAGTTTTTTTGTTGAAGAATGACTACTTTTAAATCTGTTATTGAGTGTCCAGGGAGATTGAAGTGTTCTCCTACTGGCGTTTGTATGTTACCATTCCTGATGTCTGATTTTCTGGAATTGACACCTCCTCCTCAATTATTGGGAGTGAACCACAACCACCCTGATTGAATTGGCCTTGTCAACACTGTAAGGTAACTCCCTTCTCTTCATGTGCCAGTATATTTATGCCTGTATCTGTAATTTTCACTCCATGCATCTGAAGAAGTGGGTTTTTTACCCATGAAAGCTTATGCCCAAATAAATCTGTTAGTCTTTAAAGTGCCACTGGACCCCTGGCTGTTTTTGTGGATACAGACTAACACAGCTACCACTCTGATACCTAACTACCCTTTGTGTCTTGGGAAAATCTCCCCTCATGCTGATGGATTTTAAGGGCCAGATTCTTATGTTGTGTCCCAACCACTTTGCGTTACTCATTTGGTGTAATGGGGCTGCATCCAACAGCGAATTGCCAGTAGAGAATTTCCTTGGTGCAAGGGAACACGCTGCTCCTGTGTCTATGCTTTTCTAAGGTTCTGGGCCTCTGTCCCAGGCGTAGGGACATGATGGGGTCAGCAAGTGGCATGGCAGAGATTCCGTTTGCTCTGCCAATCCTCTAGTGGCACAATTTAGAGCTGGCTGGAAGGAGCCCTAAGTGGCATTGGGGCTGGCCCTGGGAGTTGGATCGGTCAGCCTGGCACTCTTCCCACACACCTCCTGCCATAGGCGCTGAAACTAAGGGTACAGGAGGTGCTGCAGCACTCCCTGACTTGAAGTGGTTTCCATCATATACAGGGTTTACAGTGTGGTTCAATGGCTCTCAGCCAGCCCCACTATACAGATTGTTCCAGCACCCCTGCCTCCTGCACTAAGTGGACTTCTGACATGAGAGAATCTGTCCCAACAACATTTCTTAGAGTTCATCTGCTCCCAGGCCTGCTATTGAAGCTCACGCTGGTGTTCTAACCGGCCTAACACAGATGGATCTGAGCTGTGAAGTTCAGACCTGGATCTGGACTGCCCTAAAATTCAGGAGCATTGATTTTGACCTCTAAATATCTTTACCCTTCTATTTATCAATGTACTTTTATGGCCTGTGTCACCACAGTATACCTGAGCCCCTCAAAATCACAAAAGGATTTTATCCTCACTACAGCCCTCCAGGGTGCCTCTGAGGACATTTGTGGTCTCTATTTTACAGATGGGGAACTGGAACATGGGGTAGATTAAATGACTTGCCCAAGATCACACAGGAAATCAGTGGTAGAACTAGTGAGTAATCACAGGTTTCACAAGTTGAGTGCCCTATCTACCCTACCACATCTCCTGCCTTTTGAAATTAATGGTCATTAAAGCACTTCATATTAAGGCTCCTTCTAATCTTTTACATATTTCTCAATATGACGTTCTATTCTAAAACCAGCAGATTTTAAGGAAGGTCCACGCAGAAGTCTTGTGGCCTATGTATAAAAACAGATAAAAAATCTGCCTAAGTCATGGTTGCAGATTTAGCATTAGGGCTGTCAGGTGGCAGATGTTACAAATTTCTATACCTGCTATAACTATGTTGTACAAATCTCATCTGGTTAGTTGACAACCAGAGACAGATCATGTGCATGCTGCTTTGCTCCTGCTCCAGAAATGTCCAGACAGGATTCCTTGGGGTATCCTTTTAGAAGAAGAATTGACCCTTTTGATGTATTAGCAATAACGTCATAATATAAGGAACCGCTCGTAAAATGTTATAAAAGGTTATTTCCCCACCCATTCCCCAAATGAGAACTAATTTTTTATATTACTAAAGTACACTTGGTACTTGTAGAACTGGATATGGATAATCTAAATTTGCAAACACCATTTTTATACAAATTATATAGAAAACATCAGGCAATACCATAAATCATAAAAAATTACTTTCAAGCACAAGAAGTCTGATCTGAGACCTGAAAAGCAAAGAGTCCAGGTTCCAATTCTATGATGAACTCATGCTTCTCCCAGGTATTGAAGCACATATAGCATGCAGTACATTTTTCTATCATCATCGTATCTGAGCATTGAACATGCCAATTAATATGTGTGATAGGCTTTGTTGAAGATTCTGCTCTTCACTCTGGTGGTATGAAGTCCTCTGTATATTATGCTTTAAAGTCTGTGACCAAACACAGGGTGAAACAGGTTTTCTCCCAGACAGGAGGTAAGGCAGCTATCTACCTGTCTCCAATGTAAATTGAGCATTATGGAATTGAAACAATGGGAGCCCCATTTACATACAAATCAGCAGGGGGTGGGAAGTCAACCAGAAGGGAAGAACAGCAGGAAGCCCTCCTGCCTCTTGTAACAGGGTCAATGAACTTTGGGAAGTCAGCATGGCACCTGCACCCCAGCAGGAGAGAGCAGCTTTGTATGGGCTTACTTTTCAAAGACTAAATTTCAAAAATTTACTGGACTATAAAAAGAAAGTAGAGAGAACGCCATAGGTATCTATCGCTTGGGGGATTCAAGGACCCAGAGCTCTTGAAATCACAGAATGTTGCATCCTTCAGTCAAAGGGGCTGAAGTCTCTGGAAACGGAGTTGAGGTGAGAAACCTGCTTAGGCAAAGATTGCAACTTGCTGAATTTCAGTTTTGGTCGTAGAAGTGTATTTTTACTTTTGTTTGCTTTAACACTTTCTATCTTTATTCCTTTTACTTGGTATCACTTAATCCTATTGGAGATAAGGGGGAGGGATAGCTCAGTGGTTTGAGCATTGGCCTGCTAAACTCAGGGTTGTGAGTTCAATCCTTGAGGGGGCCACTTAGGGATCTGGGGCAAAAAGCAGTACTTGGTCCTGCTAGTGAAGGCAGGGGGCTGGACTTGATGATCTTTCAGGGTCCCTTCCAGTTCTATGAGATAGGTATATCTCCATATATTAATTGTTAAATAAACTTGTTTTACTATAAACCAATTCAGTGCTGTGATTGAAATAAGAGTGTTTGTCAAGCCCCATTTCAGTAAATGAACTGCAGTGTATTGTCTCTTCAAAAGAGCAACAAACTTAGTAAGATTCTGTGAGTGCTACAGTCAAGAGTGCTGGACACTGCAGAGCAGACATTTTTTGGGAAAGTTGGGACTGGTGGGTGGTAGGGTCACTCTGCCAAAGTAATTAGGCAGTGGAAGCCAGGATGTGACCTGCTTGTAGTCTGGCTGTTGGTGTCAGGGCTGTGAGCCACAGCAGCATAACGTTTAAGGCACCTGGAGTTGCAGGGGAGATGACACAGCCTCTTACTGGTTTGGGATGAACCCCAAAACAACAAACATACCTTACCTGAGCGGGTAACAGCCATACCTGGCAGCACATTAAAATTACATCTCTTGTATCTCTCTTCACGATGGAAGCTCTGTAGACAGTCCCAATCTGGTACTGAAGCCTGACCTGCTAGTAGCCACCCCACAACCTACCATGGAGTACATGACAAAAGCAATATGGGAACATTTGAGTAGGACAGAGTAGTTACACCAAGAGTAGACTGTTGATATTTGTTTCACATGTATCTTAGCAGTTACGTTTAAATAGCTTTTTCTTTGTATTATACAAACACATTAGACTGTACTCTGCATGCACAATTCCTACTGCACACAAACGCCTTCCAAAATTATCATGAAAATGTTCTGACCCAGCACAAACTCTGCTCACTTACCATTATTATACTCTATACTCAGAAATACTCATCCTGGACGAGTGGGCAAGCAAAATTATGCAAGTCACAGATTGAAACATCAGACAGGTAGGTTTATGAAAGGTGTATTTTAAATTGGGATTTGACTCAGGAAAGGGGAATAATTCTAAGAAAGTGCAGTGGAGAAGGAAGGCAAAGTGTACTGCCTTACTGACTTATACAACGCATATGCCAGAAAACAGCACTTGGCCATTTTTCAGGAAGTTAGTGAACAATTTATTTTAGCTCCAATGAAAGTGTAACTTAGCTACAAACAAGCTGGTTGAGTTTTCAGTATTAAGACACATACTTGCATTATACAGAAAGTTTACCAAAAAACATCCATAGACCATACATAGATAATTATTACACAGGTAAAATATACCCAAATAGCAACTTCCATGTGTAGATTCCAATGTTAATTAGCCCTGTAATGGTTACATAAAGATCTCTTCATGAACCACTGGGGTGAAGTGTGTCAACGACGTATAGCAAGTTTGAATAGCAGTTTAGGAGAGTAAGTGAAGATTATTTGCCATGAAGTCAATGGCAAGACACCGAGTGACTTCCATGGAGACAGGATTTCCCTACTCTATTTACTTGCAAATTTTGGTAGGCAGATTGTAATAACCCTGTGTGACCTAGGCAAGTTACCTAGTCTCTTTGTGTTATTTCCCATCTGTCAAACGAGGAGGATCATATTTTCCTATCTCACAGAAGTGTTGTGAGGATGAATATGAGAGTTTTTGAGATGCTCAGATATTATGGTAATGGGGACCACCCACACACACACTTATGATAGATTTGTATATATCAAGTTGGAATTTAGGACACCAGGATTGGCAACTCCATTATTCGGAGAGGTGCCATTGGATATTTTATGACGTACAGAGTCCAAGCCTTATATCTCGGGTTGGAAGACACTCTCTAGCACAAGTGATGCCCTCAGCACGATGGGCATTGGTTCAGTACTGACTTGAAGAAAAGTGCCACCTATTGAATCACCAATGCTGCTTACGTTGTAACACTTACTAGTTTATGTTTCTTCACAAAAGAATATATTTGGAAATGGAAGGGAAGCTTTCTAACCTAGTATGACAGTCGCCATTTTGGCAGACACGAGGGATTGAACTGGGGATGTCCAGAAGTGAAAGCATAGGCTAAAGAGGCAGACATTGGCTGACAGATGTAACACATTCACATCCTCCATGGCCTGGGCACAAGGGGGACAGGTAACACACACTGACTAGTGAGTTACATGCTTCCCCTGAGGAAGCTCATACCGAGCATTTGTGGCCCACAGCAGTTCAAATCCCAGACAAACCTTCACTTATGACACCACCATCTTGGCTGACACTTGAACCAGGGATCTCCAACAGTCAAAAGCTCTTTAGCTGTGGGCCGTAACACACTCACATCAGCTGTAGATTGGGCACAGAGCAAGACACAAAATACAATGAATAGTGGGTTACATCAGCCTAACATGAAGATTGAATTTTGGCCTAATTTTCTAAATTAAATTAAAACTAGAATGTGTGCATTATATTGTGGGAACCAGTGAAAATACAATGCTGCATCTTAATATATATTATATACAAAGACTGTTAGAATAACATTATTTAGGTTGTAAAGTCAAGTACTCAAAAGTTAAGAAATGTCAGATTCACAGTGGCCCGTACCACCTTAAATTTCCTTCCCTTCTGTGTCTATCCTGAGCACTGAATAAGGCAAGGGTTCTGTAGAAAAAGATATATGTGATCACTTATTTAAAGGATGTACCATAATACATAAATACAAAGGGGGCAAATTAAGGTTGCACAGGCATCCATAAACCTGGCATCTCCTAACTTTCAAGGACTTGACTTGAACCTAAATAATGTTTTTAATGTAGATTTTTAAAATACAATTCCCTACATTAAAAAAAAATTAATTAAGTGCAACTAACCCTTTGTGCCCCTCCATTGTGAACCATCAGCAGAGTTTGAACCATGAGCCTTCAGCCCCAGAACAGACACCTAACACTTGAGCTACAGGACAAAGCATGTTAGCTGGCATTATCAGAAAGCCACTATCACGAATGGGCAGCTGGTGCCAAGTGCTATGTCCGCAGTGAGGATGGTTGGCGGGAGATTGGCCTGCAGTTGATATCTCCGTCAAACTTGAATGGAATTTCATGGGACAAAGAAAAGGCCCTTCTCTTCTCTCTCCTGAATTTCAAAGGTCTGCAGCAAGCAACAGAGATGTTACAGATTCTTTAAAAAAAACAAAAAACAAAAAATACAAGAATCTTTAATGGCGGCAAGTGTTAAGGCAATCTAAATATATAGGGGTCGCTACCAGCTCCCCAATATTGACCCACGATGATGACATTAGTGAAGTGAAAGCATGATTGCTTACTTACTACATTATATCCAAAATACAACACTAAACCTTCATGCACCTTTCAGTAGGACACATTCTAAATTTCCTGGTAGTGTTTCAATAAACAACATCAGGGCATAAAGTCTGTGTAGAGTCCAGTAAAGCACAACAATATTCTCCCCAGTATTGTAATCTCCTTAATCAACTGCTATACTGGGGTCTTGCCAACCTATTAGTCCATCAATGGAATGGAGACACTGTATGCGTCTAAACCCCAACCACTTAGGGGTTCATTTCCCAAAGCAATGAGCAGAATGTAAGTCCGCTCACATTAATGTCATTTGGAGTAGTAGGAGTATTTCCTGTTTTTCCTGGTGAATAGGTACCCTTTAGTAGCCAGGAAGAGGGTTACCAGCAAAAGCATTAGTCAGAGACAAGAAGGTATTAAAGAAAGAAATAAAAAATAATCTGATAAACACATTAAGGGATCTGATGAAAACTGACATTTAATATGTATATAAAGGAATCAGCACTTATATTGAAAGACAAAGACAATGTATTATTTTGATTATTTTATTGTTTTTTTAATCTTCAAAATTTTCTGCCATGAGACAGGAATGCATGATAGATAGAAATGGCTCAAACATCTTCACATGAAACACTCTGAATCATATTTCATTCACAATTATTTGTCTAAAACATCTACAGTGACATAATCCCACCCATTTCCATCCATTATCACAGATTTAATTATCGGTTAAACAGTAGTTGCCAGCAATTGAAAGCTGTAAGGCTTTTTGCATATTAGTTGAGTCTTTTGAACGACAACACAAGAATATCACAACTATAACTCTCACTTTACATGGCAACCCCTAAGTGATGGATGTTTCAAAATGACATGTGTTGCTTATGTGGAGTTCATAAAAATGATAGAGAGAGCTCAGTGCCTCACTAGCTTTGATAAACCTTTATCCTTTATTAGAATTATTTTCTCACCTTACAGCATATTCCTCATTTGAAACCATATAATTTGATGAGCTGATCTTTATCTTCTGTCACTATTATTTGGCAAAACTGTAAGTCAGACACACTAGAGCTCTCCAATAAAATACTATGTACAGAGCACAGTTTAAACAGTTGGGTTGCTTGGAATCCACATCTCCCTTCATTTGAAGAGAACTATTTTGAGGTTTTCTGGAACTGTTGTAAACAAGAGGATATTTTATATAGATATATAAATGTTCTAAATATCCTTTGGGAGTCCATTTGAGTTTTCTGATCTTACCAAATGATGACTAAATACCTGATCTGTAGCATTACTCCTGAGAAGATACTAGAAAGGGAATGACAGTTTTGATGCACTTTGGAATGGCACAATCACGTAAACGCTCGCACACTTAAGACTTATGAACTCATCCAAAGTTTCTAAACAAGACTTTCTAACTAAAACCTAAAATATCAGCACGATGCAGCAAGTTAAAAAAATTCTATGTAATCAAAATATAAACAAGTACATAGGAAATGCATATTTGTCAGTAATCTATTTTTTCTTTTTAATGTAGGAAACTTATGTACTTAAGAAACAATTGTAGCTGTCTGACAAGTTTTGTAAAAAAAAAAAAAAATGTTTACTTTCCAAATGCATAACAAATGCCATGATATCCTGTAACTGGCCAGGTATAGCCACATAAGAGCTGCATGGCTTACAGCAACTCGGCGAGAGAAAAATCACCAAAAAAAAAAAAAAAAGAGAGGAAATCTCAAAATACGCAACATTATCTAAATTATTGTGATATTATCATGACTGCTAAAGGAGCCAGTAAAAAAACATTTGCAGTTTATTGATTCTTAAAGTCACCCCAAAATAGGGGGGGAAAAGGTAACATCTTACTATACTAATGCCAAGCACCAATTTAACAATTTAACTATATTTATATTCCTCCTAGTAGTAAGGGAACGATTTCTGCTTGAAGCCTACGTTTAACCCTAGAACCATCAGACTTTTGTTTTCTTGTCATGCATTCTCTTCTGTTCACATCAAGGTCAATATAAAGATTCTTGAGTTTCAAAATATCAAGGCGAGCAATTCTTTGAAAACACAATTGCCTCTTACATTTTAATCAACTTTTAGGTTGCCAATAATTCATAAACAAACCGATGTTTGGTTAAAGTTCTAGGATTAAATAGGACTATACACAAGGATCAATAAAAACTGTTCCTTGATATGATTTGCCTTAGAATGAGCAGCACCTAGGGCAGACAGACTGCAAGCATGTCCACACTCCATTAGGAATTAGTAGTGTTAGAAAATTGCATATGTGTTAGATCAAGAAGGCAGTTTCATGAACATGGCATTATTCTCTTGTTTTTCCTCTTTTTTTTCATTAAAAAAGAAAGAACAGCTCCACAAAATTAATTTTTCAGTTTTTTTTATGCACCTGGAAAAACAGCATAGTATTATTCAGCTGGTATTTAATCAGTGCTTCTGTTTGGTGTTAGTACTTCCAGAAAACACTTTCACATGATTAAAGTGGTTTATTTCAGCTTTTCCTTAGAACTAACCTTTTTTCCAGTATTTACATCATGCCACTTCCTGACAGCAATTTCAGAATTAAAAATGAACCTACGGTCATGTCCCACTACTAACTTTGACCAGTTCTTGACATAAACTGTCAAGCTGGGCCCTTGGGATAGTTCACATATTGAAACAAAATCAGACTAAAAATCTCACTGAAACCCAACAGCTGGAGTGGGCATAAATCTCAGCTATTCCCCCTCCCCTATTTAAACCCTCTCCCTTTTATGAAAGCACACACACCAATGGAAAATAAAGACCATCTGAGTTTGAAGTGTTAAGACACTGGTGAATTATCTTGCTGGTCTTCAGTAACAGTGGATTCACTTTGCTCCTCACTTGTTTCATTAGATGGTTCTTCGTAGCTTGGCTCACCTGGATCCAGACTGCTCCCTTCACTTTGCTCCTCACTTTGCTCTTCATTGGCCTCCACAGTCTGCTCCAAATTGCTCTCCAAACATGTGAGAGAGCTGTCGGTTAGGCTTTCATTTTGTGCCATTTCATCAAATGATTGTGAAAGAGGTGCAGGGGACTCTACCACACTTTCATTGGCAGGGATGGGTGCTTTGGTTGTACCAATTTCTACTACAATGTCATTTTGTGGCAAAGTTATCTTCTCCACAAGTCTCCACTGAATAATACTCATGTCTTTCCCTCCAGTTGAAATCAAGTGACCATCGTTATGTGTAAAGCTGACATTTGTCACATGACTGCTGTGAGCACTGTATTTGTGACTGGGGGCCTATTGAAACAAATGGGGGGGGGAAGGAGAGAGAGAGAGGGAGGAATTAACTGTCACAATCTTTTCCTGTTATTTGTTAATATCAAAACACAACTGAAATATCTGTTGGAGTATTCCAAAGAATAATTTATATACACCAATCTACATTCAATTCCCACCCCCCTAAAGATATACTTTTCTCTTGAGTATTATTACTGAATTGTAAACATTCCAAATTGTAGGAAACTTTTCCACGTTTGGGCTGGCTATAATGTCCTCATGAAATCTGTACTTGGAAAGGGCCAGATACAGACTTTAAAAAAAATAGATAACTTTAAAACATCCAGCAACACATTTAGTTTGCCACCAAGTGGCAAACAAAATTATTTTATAAATAAGTTATTCTCTTCCTACACACTATTATTTTGACAGAGTTCCTGTCTCATTCAGTGCACGGGATGGATCTGCTGTGGGGACCCACCTTACAAATAGCGGAACCATCTGGCATGGAAAATTTCACCCCAAATGATTAAAGTTTGCCAAAGTTGCAAATGAAAACAGGGTCTTATAAGGGGAAGTGTCAGGCGACTGTAACATTTGCTACGACCCTGCCTATAATACACCCCACAGAGTAGTCTAAACTTACCTTTGGCTTGGAGCAGGGATACTGAAAGAGATGGACCTTACAGAAATCATCAGCAACTGCTATCACCTTTCGATTATGGGATCTGACAAGAGCATTTATATCCGTCCCATCTGATCCTTCAGGCCATACTCCTAGGATATGGTCACACAGAGATATTTAGTAACAGTAATTTAAAAACAAAATTTAAAAAAATCCTGAAGCAATAATATAATCCATGAAACCTAAAATAAGGCTAAAAATAATGCCACACAATGCATTTATCAAATTAAATTAGGAAACTGAATAGGATATTGAACTCAAGTTTATATTTTGTCACGCCAAGAAAATTTATCTGACTTGCTAAATTTGCTATTCAAGACCCCAATCCTGCAAATATAGATGCACAAGTGCTTAACTTCAAATTCAACTTGTTGCCAAAACAGATAATTCTTAAATGAACACTGTTTGGTACATGTATTCATGTTCTAAAAGTGATGTGAGTTTTTGAAGAGTTTATGTAAGAAACTTAAATGCAGCACACTATATTAATTGAAATTTTTGTTTTTAAATAATTTTTTGGAGCAAAATAATTATTGTGTAGTGGAACCCTCTTTCTAATGGCAGTATGATTAGAATCAGACCACCGATCATCATAGTTTGCACAGAAAGTCAGCCTGGACATGTGCCATATATGAAAATAGTGCTTAAATAAAACAAATACATAGTGAATTGCACTTAAGTGCAAAGCACAGAACTGATATGTCTAGACAGAAGAAAAGTAACATCATGTGAAGGAACAGAGGAGGAGCACTGAATTAAAAAAAAAGCAAGCTCTTGAGCTTCAACATGCAGCAAAAATTGTCTTGCATATCTAAGAGCAAAGCTGGAAAAAGGGTAAACTAAGAATTAAAATATGATACTTTATTCCATGGTGCCAACTTTTACAATTCAACCATCACTTGCTGGGTGACCAGGAGCTGAATAAATATGAAGAGCCTTTTTTGTTTTGTTCCCCACGCCACTCCTGGAAGTGGCCACCGTGGCCCTGGGGTGGGAGGGAAGGGGGACAAGGGGAGGGGGCGTGGGCAGGGGTCTCCACACACTGTTCCTTCCTGCAAGCACCGCCCTCGCAGCTTCTATTGGCCAGGAACGGGGAACTGCGGCCAATGAGAGCTGCGGGGGCGGTGCTTGCAGGCAGGAACAGTGAGCGGAGTCATGTGCCCCCCCCCGGGGCGCACAGGTGTGCTGACCGCTTCCGGGAGCGGCGTGGGGCCGGGGCAGGCAGGGAACCTGCCTTAGCCCCACTGTGCCGCTGGCCAGGAGCCACCCGAGGTAAGTGCCACCTGGGAGCAGCCCGCACCCCTCCCACACCCCAACCCCCAGCCCTGAAGCCCCCCTCCTGGAGCCAGCACCCTATACCCCCTCCTGCACCCTGAACCCCCTTCCTGCACCCTGAACCTCTGCCCCAGCCCTGAGCTCCCTCCTGGAGCCAGCACCCCATACCCCCTCCTTCACTCTAACACTCTGCCTCAGCCTGGAGCCCCCTCCTGTTCCTAAACTCCCTCCCAGAGCTTGCACCCCTCACTCACTCCTGCATCCCAACCCTCTGCTTCAGGGCTCAGCCTGGAGTCTGATCCCACACTCGGAACCCCTCGGCCCCAGCCCAGAGCCCGCACCCCCTCCCAAACCCCAACTCCCTGCCGAAAGTGAGTGAGGGTGGGGGACAGCGAGTGACGGGGGTGTATGGAGTGAGTGGGGTGGGGCCTTGGGGAAGGGGCAGGGTAGATCCTGGGTTGCACTTAAATTCAAAAAGTGATCTTGTGCGTAAAAAGGTTGGAGACCACTGGTTTAGGCATTAAAAATACTTCTGCCATTTCTTTGTATCATCAGGACAGAAACATTAGGGAACTCAGAGTAAACTGTAGGTTTAGTGCCAGCCTGAAAGTTTTACAGCATTATATTTTCAACACTGCAAAATTTTTTAAAGTAAACAACTTGTTCACATCTGAAATTGTTATAAAAAGCAACACCTCTATTCACTAGTTTATATGAAAGTTGTTTGTGACACTTTTCACTGGGTCAGGAAATTTTATCTAGAAGATAGAAGCCATGGGAAAACTAAAAGGTATGCCTAATTCTTCACACTTTTTAAGGAAAGAGGAGGAAGCCTGGCTAGTATTGGAGGATATTTGACGCAAGCGAATGTTACTGCAGGTAAGTTACCAAAGTGAACAACATGAATTGCTAAGGAAATTGTTGGGCAATATTTTGAATGTCTCAACAGTAATGATGTCTGTTTCATAAATAAATATCTCAAGAATTTTCAACCAGCTAGAACTAAATCGTTTGATCTTAAAATATCTTCTTAATCTATTAATATAGTATAACCAGCAGGTGGGGCTAATAAATGAACTTTAGAGTATATTCAAAACTCTGCTGCAGACATTTCTTTGACGTTTATATTTAGGAGCCTAAATAAAGAATTTTCTTAAGCAACAACTCTACAATTTTATCTGCTTCCTGAAATTACAGATGCCATTCTGGACAGATGTTGACCAGAGAGCTATACTATGCCCCGTTTCTTAATTTATAATGAGAGAGAGGGCTCTATAGTATATGCCAATTTGATATTAGCAGTCTTAACAAAAAGATAATATGTTTTAACAAACTAGTAGGATTTTTCCTTTCAAGGATTCAGGAAAGTATGACAACAGTAACCCATCAACATGGCTGACAGGGTTAAAAAAAAAAAAGGATCGAATGTTTAAAAACTTTTAAAAATAGCAATGTTTATATTATTACTATTATTTTGTATGACGGTATAAGTAGACCCTATAGGATACTGTCCTTTTGTGCTAGGCACTGTAGCAGACATGAGACAGTCCATGTCTAAAAAAGCTTACAATCTGAACAGAAAAAAGTCAAAGGAAGGTATGGGAAACACGCCCTGAGAGGTGAAGTGACTTGCCCAGCGTCACAGCAGGTCAGTGGCTGAATGAGGAATCGAACTCAAGTCTCAAGTCTCGGGGGGGAGGGATAGCTCAGTGGTTTGAGCATTGGCCTGCTAAACCCAGGGTTGTGAGTTCAATCCTTGAGGGGGCCACTTAGGGATCTGGGGCAAAATCAGTACTTGGTCCTGCTAGTGAAGGCAGGGGGCTGGACTCGATGACCTTTCAAGGTCCCTTCCAGTTCTAGGAGAGAGGATATCTCATGCTGGATGACAATGCTTTAATTTGAGACTAAGTCATTGGTCCTGGATGTTTGTAAGGACCAGGAATGCCCGACAGTAGAAAATTAAAACATGATGGGCCTGGAACCTTTTAAGTTTGCAACTACACCTTGAAGATGACAAATGATTTTTGGCAGAATAACTGATGTCACGCTATTTGCTGTGCTCACTTTATTTTTAAACACACAAATGAGTCACTGGTGGATTTTTCATTCAGAAGTATCACTCAGATTTCACTTTCCATTGTGAACCCAAGACCCCTTAGAACTCTGAAGAATCTGAGAGCTGTTAAGTTTAATAAAACTTTAGTACATAATAGTAAAAGTGCATAATAATCTGGATGGAATGGAGATAAATCAGAAACTCTGACCAGAATTACTAGCAACTGAAATGCAGTTTAAAATACACAAGAGAAAGAAAGGGCCTGAATGGCATAGGGTACTGGTAATGAAATACAGAGCTGTTCATCTGCATGTCATCTGAGCTGAATTTGGCCCAGGTCATCACTAGCTCCTATCTGATGGCTGCTAAGTAGAATGAGCAGGTGGTCTAAATCCAAATCAAAGTGAATAGGTGTTCAAATCATACAGATACTGGTACAACCACAACTGACTTTCTTGTATGCAATGTCAGCAATATAGCTAATGACTGATTGAGCATGGAAACAGATTTCCTCTTGCATCTCCCGACATTGTCCCTTTATATCCTGGTTGAAGGGCACTTCCGAGAAAGAGTAGGGAATCTGATACAGCTGCTGCCCACATTGTATCTGCTATGTTGCTAAATGTAGTGCTGCTGTACTTTTAGTGCTTGCAAGATGGCATCTTTCATTAACTCAAAATGTAAAGTAGAAAAAAATGTAAAAGGAGTGCCTCAAATCCTATCATAACATAACAGAGGGTACAGGCCTGGCTCAGTCCTTTTGCCTCCTTTAAAGTATTGTATTGCTCACTGACCAGGACATTAAACTCTCGTGAAAATGCTGAAAGCTTGGCTCCTTGCACTTCCTCATTGCTACCTGATGAAGCTCCTGTGAGCCACTAACAATACCCATTCCTTCATGGTACAGTTTTCACTCTTTCAGTATTTGCTCCATAACAGCAAAGAAAGTTAGGAAATCAAAGCTGCAGACAAATATCATTAATCAATCCAGTCTTACACACTCAGAGCTTCAGGAGAAAGCAGCCATCTGCTCTGAATGCCATCAACAGAGATTGGATAAACATGTGCACGTAGAACATTAAATTAAATTTTCAGGCTAACAGGTGCCAGAATCCTAATCAAAATACCAGCAAGCAGCAGTGTAGGTCTCTGTTCACCTACACCAGAGGCATATTCCAGCATATCTCAACTATCCACCTCTAAAGAGAAAGGACTGTAGGTTTTCGATTATAAAGACCAAACTGTCAGGTGCCCGGCTTATTTGACATACAAGAGTGTCACTGTAGCCACCAACTTAAATGTAGCCCTTCTAGAGCACTTACGTATTAAGGAGATCCTCTCAGAGGGGGTATGTGGTTATCATCAAAGGCTACATGAAGAGTAAGCATTCAGAAAAACATTTCTCTATTTTCTTCCTTCCAGCAAATAAATTGGCATTGAAAAGTGAACTCCCACTAGCCAAGAAGAAAGCTTTGCACGCTCTTATCTCTCATCCCCAAGAATTTACTGACTTGCTTCTACCTACTTTTTATGTTTCATATGAGTGTGAACACCAGAGGCAGATCTCTTGTACTAGTGGTGAATGTGAAACATTTAGCACCCTGCTCACATGATTTGGTTCACAACATTGGCAGGTTGAACAATATCTCTCAACACTTCACAGAAGGGCTCTTACTTAGGACTGACAGAATGCCATTTTGCAGAAAATAACTTGAACTATTCAGCCACAGCCCTGAGTTTTGGTATAAAAATCATACATAACACTGTCCGTTCTTTAAATTTTTGTAGATTTGTTTTAAAAAATCTGCTTCATTTTTTAAAGCACTCCTCCTTTGCAGACATAGGGCACATTGCTGATCTTTGATTGTAGTCCTCAAATGGTGTAGCCACCCTCCTGAGTCATGGACTACACAGTACGAAGTATACACCTCAGATCTTTATTGTATTTCTCTCCTCCCCATTCCCATCCCCAGTACCATCTCTCAAAACACAACAGTTTATGTCTCAAGGGCCAAACTCCAGAGTCTAAAATGAGTAGAACAAAAAAATCCCAAACCTGCAATATTAAATGGAAGATGAATATGTATTATCTATGGAGAATATCTACCTTCAGAGAGCTACATCCTGCTTAAGACTGATCACATGACCAGCATTGAGGTCAGTCTCCTGGGATGGTGTGTCAGACATAAGGGAATTGTTGGGGGTATCTGATAATACTACCATGAGGTAACTGAAGCAATTCTGTACTGACATTCCAATAACCGTACCATGATCATTAATCGAGTATTTCCAATGATAAAATCTATCATAATAAAGGTTAAACAAAACAAAGGGTAAAAGCAAGTTAAAAGCAAGTTAAATGGTGCTTACCAAACACTTGAAACCCTAGCACACAAGTGTACGTCGTCCAATCTATATCCTTACAATCCGAACGATTCCTGATAAGTTTACAGCCACTTGGAATGTCCCCTTTAAAAGAAGTGAATTAACAGTAATGGCATATGAATTAGATCCACCTATTTTGTTCCTTGAAGACACTAAGAATGTTGGAGAAACTAATTAAGTGCAATTTTTTAAACCATTTTTGAATCATTCTGGCAAGCCAATGACAATGCCAGTACTAGATTCCTCCATCATGGGAGAGATCCTTCACCAAATTCCAAGTACTTCTGAGCTTTATTTTGGACCCAAGAGCCTGACTCTCCTCTCATTTACACCTGTGTATCTCCAACTACTTCAATTTCACCTTCCATTACTTCTAATTTACAGTGGCCTAAGATCAGAATTGGGAAGTAACCCCCACCCCCCATTTCTTGGCTCCCTCATTAAGTGCTTTATAAAATGTTTCAATGAACATCTCAGCCCCCATGCTGCCAGACCCCATACTTGTTAGAATTAGTAGTCACTCACTCACTCACTCACTCAGGAAGTTCACTTTTAAAAAATCATGATTCTGGTTAGTGAGGAACCATTTGCCATGGGAGTCTCAATTCCCTTTCACCTTGTAACCAGAAAGGGAATGATTATGTCTTTCTGTTCAGCAGTTTGGCATTGATGGGTTGCAGCCCTTCACCTCACTCCATAGACAATTAAGGTCACAGAAACTTTGGGCAGATTCAGATACAGAACTATCAGCTGACAGTTGACAGCTGAGTTGCAATGGGTGGAATAGACCTGAGAAGGTGCTAGTCATTTTTCATTTGCGAATAGAGGTTCTTCATGCCTGTAAAGAAAGGAGCCACAGCCCATCAATTCCAAACTGATGACTTCCTCCAAACAGAATAGGGGGGGGAAATCTATTTTTTAAAATAGATTAAAATGTCTGTGCTCTGACCAGCTCACCTTGCTTTAGGTGTGGTTCTGCATAGTTGCTATTAGACACATCTAATAGTTAAATAAACACATACATTTAAAAAAGGCACAAGGTATGCAAATACTAAATATACAGCTATATAAATACTGGTATTGGTTCAAGCTTTTCTCTTTCAAATCTTACACACTTCAATAGATCACACTGTTGATACTAAATAGACAACTTATACATACTATTTTCAAAGTGCAAAACCTTTTGGAGCAACATCACAACCTAGTGCCATTTGTTCTGTAAATTCTAAGTTGTTATCCTGATTTATGACCTTGTAGAGAAGTAAACTATATTTGGAATTGCCATTAGGTAATACACAGCTCTGAATAATATCAGGATATCAGGTTACAAAAGTTCAAATTAGTTCCTTTGTCAGAAAGCATTTTGCACAGACCGCCCTGACCACATACATTCTTCCATGTATTATGATTGCTAAGGCAAATTTCTGTCCCGTACATATAATTTAATTTCATACTTACAGTATAGTATTTCATAGTCTCCTGAGTTTGACATTATATACTTGTTGTCCGGGGACCAGTCAAGGTGTGTAATATAGCTGGAATGTCCCTAAAGAATAACACAATAATGCCAACATGAAACTTTTAACTTCCATCATCATTAAAACATAAACTTGTCTGGTGATGGCTGAAAAACTAACAAGGCATAGGATAATTAAAATCAGAAGTAGTAATGAGTTGTTCTTTTTCCAGGATCTACTGCAAACATTTGCATTCCTGTAAAGATTCCTATTACACAGAGAGACATATGCCAATGACTAAACAAACATGAATCTGGCAAAGTGCCTTTCCCGTAACCTATTAGAGTTTCAGAGGAAGGTGGATTCTTCCATGGTAATAATATTGCCCCTTCACGGTACCAATTAATCCAAGCAGACAAGTTGTTCAAGTATGGAGGGGGGAGGGATAGCTCAGTGGTTTGAGCATTGTCTTGCTAAACCCAGGGTTGTGAGTTTAATCCTTGAGGGGGCCAAATCTGTCTGGGGATTGGTCCTGCTTTGAGCAGGGGGTTGGACTAGATGACCTCCTGAGGTCCCTTCCAACCCTGATATTCTATGAATGACAGAGCAGAGCTCTACTTTGAACCAGTCAATTGTCTTTTGATAGGGCAACGAGACTAAATGTATGAGTTTGCATTACTAAAGGTAGGGGGAAATGGCAGATTTTCAGAAGTGCTCAGCACTCACGGTTGCGACTGGGTTTTTAGACAAGCTCAGCTCCTGTTTAGGCACCTGAGTAAGCGGCTGGATTTTCAGAAATGTACAGCACCCATTGATTTCAACTGCAGCTGCCAGGAGATGAGCTCTTGTGAAAATTCAGCATAGTGGGAGCTACGGGTGCTGGGCTCTCGTGGAAACGTGGCCCACAAACCTTAGCAATACAGAACACTGACACTCTGATGAACAACAATGAATTCCAATAGCTGTCTCCTACTTTTCTCCTTTAAGGATGATTAAATGATTACAAATAAATGAGCTTGAAGTCTTATAAACATTGCTTTTATAAATTAGGCAGATTCAACACCACAAAGAAGCCAGCGTAGACTCATGGGAAGCTCACTTATTTTTACACCGTCCATGCTGCAGCAAGTTAACTTTTCATACAGTTTTGCCAATAATCTTACATTCTGCTACCAGTTCTTATTTTTACGGAACAGCAGCGTAAACTATTTAAAAGGGCTCAAACTTCCCCTTAATAAGCTCATTCTAGGCAGCCCCAGGCTAGCACAGAGGGAAGGAAAGGGAATACTACATTTGTTCAGGTGGTAGAAAATCAATCCAGAAGTCGCAATGAAAAAGCTTTTTATTTGGAAACAGTTCACAACTCTGAACAGTCTCTTGGTAAGTTATAAATCCACACTGAAACTCAGAAACATGACAGATATGTAATACAGACCAATTCTTAAATGACTGCAGAAAAAAACAAGGTGGGTGAGGTAATATCTTGAAAGGCTGCAGATTACAGAGCTCAGGATTTGTACGCTCTGTTTTTACTAAGAAACCTGCACCTGATCCCTGCTTTATGTTTCTATGTATCCTACTCAATTAACACCTTTTTAAAATGCACACCTGCACAGCTTTAATTTCAGATTACTGCACTGCAGATTTTAAATCCCTCCATATCATCTATATTATTACACTGATCAAGTCATAATAAGAAATCCAACTGCAGAATGAAACCATAACTTTATAACTGATTTCTGAAAAACAAGGTTTTTCTTGTGCATGGCTACATTACACTGAAACCTCCACTTAAATACAACCTTTAACATGCAATTCTGTTTCTCAAGGGACCAATTTAAAGTGTCTGTAAGGATTCAAGTACACTTCTGTTTGACCTTTAGTAAAAGTCTACTTCTGCGAGGCCACTGACATTGCTGGTTCCCTGGGCTGCCAGTTAATACTGGTTTTGCTGTATTTAGTTTTGAACAAGTATGATTTTTATTAGATTGTAAATCTACAGCAAGTTCATATGGAAAACTACAGAAAGATAAATATATACTATAGCCTTTAGAAAACACTTTGAACTAGCAAATATAATTTAACCAAGAGTTTTCAATTTGAGCTGGGCAAAACTCTTGCAGGACAAATTCATGTTACAATATACACAGGGAGATGAGCTATCAGATTAATTTGCTGTGAATATTGTTCTTTTTCTAGTAACGATTGCTCTTGCCACCAATCAGCTACAAATACACTGCACAAAAGGGCCTAATCCTACAACACTTAGTCACACAAGTAACCTTGCCTCCCACTGACTGTAACGGGACTATTTGCACAAATAAAGACTACTCACGTGAGGAAAGGTTGTGGAATCAGGCCATAGCACTATTTGAACAATGGCTGTATGGCTAATTTTAAAGGTTTTAACCACGCCAATGGACACAGCCCTGGGAAGCTGCATCATTCCATGATGAATTCTGGGACCACATTTGCTGCTACATCCTACCAGTGTCTGCATTATATTCCCCTAGTTTGATTGTCCATTGGCAGGGGTGGGGGTGGAGGACACTGCCCCACCTTTTTCTCCACATCGTTGTGGCAATATGCACCCCTGGCAGAAGTATGGAGGGGACAGCTCCTGCAATCCCCTGAACACAAGAACTGTGAGTGTCATGTGATGGGTAATGGAGTAGGAGCCTCCTTGTGTGCTTCCTCTTCCTATTAATTTCTGTGTTCTAGCCAGTTACAATCTGGCCCTAAGAAATCTGCATCTACATATCATACCGGCAGAATTAATTAAGCAAGTTAATATCAAAATATTCATTAGAATTAGTTAACAAGGTTAGTTAAACCAGATTACAAATGAAATCTTGTATTCAAATAAGCCTTTCTTTACATAGCATTAAAACAAAGTAACTCTAGCCAAATTATATGCTCTAGCCAAATCTTGTGTAAAACATGAACTGTGACATCAGTCAGCATTGCTGTACGTCAAACTCAAATGACCATGGGGGCCACATGAGGACTAGTACATTGGCCCGAGGGCCGCATCACTGACACCTCACCCCTGCCGCCCTCGGCCCCGCCCCCACTCCACCCCTTCCATGAGGCCCCGCCCCTGCCCCGCCTCTTCCCACCCCTTCCCTGCCCCCATTCCAACCCCTTCCCCAAAATCCCCACCCCAACTCTGCCCCCTCCCTGCCCCTAGGGGGTGCAGGAGGGGTGTGGGGTGTGGCGGGGGCTCAGGGCAGGGAGTTGGGGTGTGGGGTGCAGGAGGGGTGAGGGGTACAGCAGGGGGTCAGGGTGCGGCAGGGGGCTCAGGGCAGTGGGTTGGGATGCAGGAGGGGTGCGGGGTGAGGCAGGGGGTTCAGGGCAGGGAGTTCGGCTGCAGGAGGGGCTTGGGGGGCAGGATCTGGCCCGGCGTGTACCGGGGGCAGGGCAGGCTCCCTGCCTGCCTGCCCTGCCCCCGCGCTGCTCCGGGAAGAGGCTGGAATGTGGGGAAGGGGGGGCGGAGGGGCTGTGTGTTGCTGTTGCTTCATGCACCGCCCCCAGCAGCTCTCATTGGCTGCGGTTCCCCGTTCCCGGCCAATTGGAGCTGCTGGGGGCGCTGCCTGAAGTAACAGCAACACACAGACCCTCCCTTCCCCACGTGCCCCCCCTTCCCCACGTGCCAGCCTCTTCCCGGAGCAGCGCGGGGCAGGGCAGGCAGGCAGGGAGCCTGCCCTGCCCCCGGTGCATGTCCGGCCGGAGCCGCTCTAGGTAAACACTGGGGGAAGGGCGGGGGGGCTGTGAGGGGCTCGCGGGCCACAGAAAATAACCCCGGGGGCCGCGTGTTTGAGACCCCTGCTGTACGTACTTTGTAATGGAGCACTTTGTTTCAGTCTTCTGACAAAATCCAAATCTACTATCTTACTTTTTCAGATGTTAAAGTTGATTTAAATCATATATGTGTCAGCATTTAGTTTACAGCCCTGGACTCTCCTAAGTACTTAGGATACTTTGGCAAACGGCCACAATGCAAGGTTGATGGATCAATAGCTAGCATTATGAGCATAACCTTATATATCCGTCATTAATCCCCGCTATTTGCCCTACAGCATGTGCATATTCAACTAGTGCCAAAACACAAAGTCACTCTTCCCTACGAACACAAGGTCATCAGTGTAACTGATAAACCCACACTCATGATAACCTTTGTGTTAAAGACCCTTAGGCCTGATCCTGTTCTTATTTAAGTCAACGTCAAAATTCATGCGAGCAGGTTCTCAGTATTCATGAATGAACCTTACACTTGTGGAGAGAGAATGGGGAACTTGACTCTTGTTCCCCCTACCACCTTTTCTTCCCTCTCCTTTCCTTAATGAACCTCCTCCATATCCACCAGAAGATGGCCTCCCCACCTCCATTCATCCTCTAGTCTAGTGCCTGGCATGAGGATAGTCACCCTCTGCCCCATCTCCCTCTGCAGATGTGTGTTCCTATGTGACTCAGGACCTGGTGAATGGTCCCTCCCAGTGAGCCCTCTTTTTAGCAGCCACACAATGCATCCATCGAAGTTCTTATATAAATATCTCTGATGGTTGCTGAGTTTCTTGCAAAATTATACAGCATGTACATAAAGATATATTTATCATTCTCCTCTCCGACCTGCCAGTGTCCCCTAGAGGACTTGCTGCATTTAGGAAAATGACTAGTCCTGATGATATTATGTACTTCAGGATTAGTCATGGCCTTTGAGGTTATTAATTTATTGTTGATTGACAGACCTATACCGTAGTTGAGAGAAGGATGCATTATATTTTATGAGACCTACAATACACTGAAAAAAAATTAAACACAAAATGAGACAGGATTTTTTCCTCTCTTTTTTCAAATTCTTAAAAGTTGCAAACTAACTCCAACATGGAAAAAAAAAATTGGACAGCCGTTTACTAAATCCTGCCAGACCTTTGGCAGCTGTTAAAATTCCTTGGGGTGGTGGGAGGGTGAACAAAGCTATTGGCAAGGGGGAATCTGTGCTGGAAAATCCCTTCAAGCAAGCAACCGTGACAGGATGAATCTAAACATAAAATGCTGTCATAATATTTTAAACAGCACAATTTTATATTCCAATAAAAATCTTCCTTCAGCAGCTACCACAGAGAGGCACACTTCCTTTCACACACTGTGCACTTATAACTGGCTATTGAAAATATCTGGCTGGACAGAAGCCTCCCCTTTCATTGCTAATGTTTATCTGCCTCAATGGACTCAGGTGGTAAATTCATAATCCACGGATCACAATGTCCACGGCTCAGACTGCAATTTACCCTTCTTTGAAGCAACAGTAAAAATCAAGATGTTTGTGGCCCTGAATGAATAAGTAACAGATAATGATGAATAATAATTAAATCATGCTATAGCATACACTGAGCACACTTAAAAAATTCCTTTCAGCTCTGGAGATATTCCCCATTTTAAGTATAGGGAATATCATGAAAATTTTTTTATATTTCTATATCTGTAAGGAACATTTTAAGTATACCTACTGTACCTCATTTTATTTGGAAATCTACTTGACATCTAAGATTAATGAGAATCATTCACATTATTATTACAACCTGTTATGAGCTGCCCATCCGCATAATATCTAGGTGCTCTTCACATGGCTTAAGACTGGGTAAAACGAGACTTCTCAGAAATAAGGAGTATATAATCCAGCCCCATGATTTTCTGTAGCAATCAACTAGCCAATTTTAATGGACAGAGATCCGAATTATATTAGCTGCAATGTATAGCATGGATAGAAATATTGCTTAATTAGGATGCTGTCAGGGTGATTCAGAGATGATTTGGTTCTACATAGGACTGAAAGGGACCTCGACAGGTCATCTACTCCAGCCCCCTGCACTCATGACAGGACTAAATATTATCTAGACCCTTCAGCAGGTCGCGAGGTTATTACATGGGGGGTCGCGAGCTGTCAGCCTCCACCCAAACCCAGCTTCGCCTCCAGCATTTATAATGGTGTTAAATATATAAAAAAGTGTTAATTTATAAGGGGGGGGGTCACACTCACAAGCTTGCTATGTGAAAGGGGTCACCAGTACAAAATTTGAGAAGCACTGATCTAGACCATTCCTGACAGGTGTTTGTCTAACCTGTTCTTAAAAATTTCCAATGATGGAGATTCCACAACTTCCCTAGGCAATTTATTCCAGTGCTTAACCACCCTGACTGTTAAGAAGTTTTTCCTAATGTACAACCTAAACTGCCCTTGCTGCAATTTAAGCCCATTGCTTCTTGTCCTATCCTTAGAGGTTAAGGAGAAAATTTTTTCTCCCTCTTCCTTCTAACAAACTTTTATGTACTTGAAAATTGTTATCGTGTCCCCCTCAGTCTTCTCCTCCAGACTAAACAAACCCAATTTTTTCAATCTTCTCTCATAGGTCATGTTTTATAGAACTTTAATCATTTTGGTTGTTCTTCTCTGGAATTTCTCTAATTTGTCCACATCTTTCCTGAAATGAGGCACCCAGAACTGGACACAAAACTCCAATTGAGGACTAATTAGCACGGAGTAAAGCGGAAGGATTACTCCTGGTGTCTTGCTTACAACACTCCTGCTAATACATCCCAGAATGATGTTTACTTTTTTTGCAACAGCGATACACTATTGACTCATATTTAGCTTGTGATTTACTATGACCCCCAGATCCCTTTCTGCAGTACTCCTTCCTAGGCAGTCATTTTCCATCTTGTATGTGTGCAACTGATTGTTCCTTCCTGCATTTATCCTTTTTGAATTTCATCCTATTTACTTCAGACCATTTCTCCAGTTTGTCCGGACCATTTTGAATTTTTATCCTATCCTCCAAAGCACTTGCAACCCCTCCCAGCTTGTTATCATCCACAAACTATAAGTGTACTATGCCATTATCTAAATCATTGATGAAGCTATTGAACAAAATTGGACCCAGAACTGATCCCTGGGGGACCCCACTTGATATGCCTTTCCAGCTTGACTGTGAATCACACATAGCTACTCTCTGGGAACAGTTTTCCACCCAGTTATGCACCCACCTTATAGTAGCTCCATCTAGGTTGTATTTCCCTAGTTTATGAGACGGTCATGTCTTACTAAAGTCTAGATATACCACATCTACCTCTTCCTCTCATCCACAAGGCTTGTTACCCTGTCAAAGAAAGCTATTAGGTTGGTTGACACAATTTGTTCTTGACAAATCCATGCTGACTGTTACTTATCAGCTTACATGTACCTCTCTATCTGTTTGCTCAGCACCCAGCAACTTTTAGCCTCTCAGCTATGGAAAAAGTGGAAGTTTTACAAAAAGTAATGTAAAACTGCTAGCTTGTTGCTATCATACCAATTATACAGTGCCTCCTCTCTATTTCATGGGGCTGCCCAGTCCTGTGATGGGCTCATCGCAGCTCTTCAGACAGCTGCATGAACTGAAATGATATCTTTGGATAATCAGAAATTCTACCTATTAAAGGCTAATAGTATTTCTAACCAGTATATTCTCCCAGTAAGGGGATACTACCCGCTCATGAATAATGGAAAAAATTCTCACAACTGGAAAGATACAAAGTGCTGGAGGATGGGAGTATTACACATGGGCTGACACTGGTTCAAATTAGGGCTGTCAAGGAGTACAGTCACAAATTTAATTTACGGATTTTTTTTTAACGAGCATCATCAGCATGGAAGTATATTCTCTGGAATGGTGGCCAAAGCATGAAGGGGTATAAAATGTTTAGCATGTCTGGCATGTAAATACCTTGCAACGCCAGCTACAAAAGTGCCATGCGAATGCCTGTTCTCACTTTCAGGTGACATTGTAAATAAGAAGCCGGCAGCAGTATCTCCCATCAATGTAAACAAACTTCTTTGTCTTAGCGATTGGAAGAATAAGAAGTAGGACTGAGTGGACTTGTAGGCTCTAAAGTTTTACATTGTTTTGTTTTTGAGTGCAATTATGTAACCAAAAAAAATCTACATTTCTAAGTTACATTTTCACAATAAAGAGATTGCACTACAGTACTTGTAAGAGGTGAATTGAAAAATACTATTTCTTTTGTTTATCATTTTTACAGTGCATATATTTGTAATCAAAAATAATAATATAAAGTGAGAACTGTGCACTTTACATTCTGTGTTGTAAATGAAATCAATATTGAAAATGTAGAAAAAAATCCAATAATATTAAAGAAATTTCAGTTGGTATTCTATTGTTATAAGTGCGATTAATCATGATTAATTTTTTTGAGTTAATCGCGTGAGTTAACTGCGATTAATTGACAGCCCTAGTTCAAATATAAAAACACTTCTGGGTGGATTTAAACAATGTTTACCAGCTGGAAGAAATGAATGGTGGTTGATTGCCAGAAGGAATTACTTGTATAACCTGGGGATCACCTGCCAGGCTATGGTATAACAGTAGTACTCCCTCCCCCTGTCCCCTCCCCCCCCCAAAGTTGGTGCCAGAGGACATATACTACCCAGGAAGGGGCTCCAAGTCTTGAACATAACCAGATACCTCCTTGTTAAATACCAGCTTAATATCAATCCACCACTTTGCTGGCAGCCAGTGTAGAGGAATACAGGATGCATGTAATATGATCATAGGCTGGTTGCTCAGTCCAGTGAGTTAATGTGCTGCTGCATTCTGCACAAGCCGAAAGAGGCATAGAAGCCCTGCTAAGAGGGAACTGAGCTTTTGTAATTACAAGATCATGTGCTGCTGTTGCAAAATGACTGTGAAATAAATAAGGGCGCAGGCTGCAGAAGTTATGCAGCTGAAACAGTCAAACAACATGCAAAACATGACTGTCCATGGAAATAGCATAGCTGAAAGAAATCCGAGGTTCTTAATGCGCTGCCGAAACACCCCCCACGATGCCCGGCCGGAAAAAACAAAAGAAAAAACCCTTGAGCGCCGCCCCGCCGAAAAAAAAACACAACAACAACAACAAAAAAAACCCACCGCGAGCGCCCCCCGCCACCCCAACATTGGCCGCCCCTTCTCAGGTGCCGCCCCAAGCACGTGCTTGGTTGGCTGGTGCCTGGAGCCGGCCCTGGCAACAACTATCTAGTAGCAAGACTTCTCTCTTTCTCAAGCAGACCTGAATATCTAGTGGATAAATGACTGGATAATATTGCCTAAGTCAAAAGGTGAACTAGAAAAGATTTTGTTAAGAGATCTTCTCTCTCTCTGTACATGTATGTGTACACACCCACACACCCACGCCCTTGGGCAATTTGGAAGATAACAGAGCCATAATGGATGCTGAATTGTAAATACAACAGTGACCATACATCAACATCTTTGACTGACTTCTGTCTTCCGTAACAAAGTATTAAACTTTGTGTGTTAGGATCTTGTACTTATTCAAAAGAAAGTGAAATTCAATGAGATTATAACATTAAAGAGTCTCAGTCTTTTTTCAAAGAAAAATATATTAATAGCAGACAATCTCTCTCTCCTCCTCCCCCAATTTAAAATTTCTTCACAAGGGGCCAACAGATACTGTATATACATTTGCTTCAATAGCTGAAACTTGTGGCTAATACAGTGTTGTCTGCTGATTAGAGCAGAGAACTGGGAGGACGTTCTTTTATAGTCTGGGATATACCACTCACTGACTATGTAACAAGTCCTTAGGCTTCTTGTGCTTCCTATAGTCCAGATGATTAGAAATACATAACCTATCTCCGCTGAACATCCCTAGTTAATAACAACACATCTCAGGAAAGATGCAGTGTCTATTACTGAAGGGCATGCATAATACCCATTAAGATTTGCTCAGTTTTTCTACTAAAAATATTATATTTCAATAACAAACTCTACCTGGCACATTTATTTTGGGCATGAGTTAGGCATATAGTCTTATCCCAGGGATAATTTTTTCCCATCCCCCAAAACTGAAACAAATATTTCAAATTGATGTAGCAGTTTGAGAAGCTTTCTTATACTTGTAAAACAAAATATACAACTTATTAAAATACATAAAATGTTGCAAATATGTCTAAAATACGGACTGTATCCTTGTTATTTTAACTTTAAACATTTAAAAAGGTTTTATTTATGATTTTTGTTGTGGTATCACCTAAAAGCCCCAATCAGGGATCAAGTCCCTATTACTGTACGTACACATACACACTCACACAGAAAAGACAGCATTCTATTACCATAGCCTTAAATTCAGACTTGAGTAAAATAAACCTACGCTATGTTTTGAAATTGCTGCTTCTCATCAAGAGCAGTTTCAGTCTCAGCCACGTTAAAGGGTCCAAGAAACTCAGAAAAAAACCTCTGTGACCTATTTGTAACTGTTCTTTTGATGTGATGCAGATGTGTATACTACTTATAGTTACTACTAAGGTGTGTGCACCACCGGAGCTGGAACTTTGACTAGCAGTACCTGTAGTGGTGATGTTCACACCCTGCCGCCTTAGCCCCTCCCCTGGCCATATAAGGGCAGCATCACTCTGACCCCCCTCTTTTCCTTTGCATCAAATGTCAGACGGCGGGTGGGTCGTGGAATACACATCTGCATCACATCTCAAAGGACAACAGTTACAGGCAGGTAACCACTTTTTTTTCTTTGAGTAGATGCAGTTGTGTGTTCTACTTAGGTGATTCATGAGCGGTATTCGTAGGAGGTGGGGCTTGGAATTTATTTAAACAAGGACTTCAGGATTGCATTCCCAAAGTTTGCATCTGATCTGGATGCAGCAGGAGTGGCACAGTGGTTTGTAAAAGTATGCACAGAGGACCATGTGGCAGCCCTGCAAATGTCTAATATAGAAAAGCCACCTAGGAATGCCATCAGCATTGCCTGGGCTCTTTTGGGATGAGCTCACACCCTTTGAGGGGGGTGTAGCCTGGGCTAATTCATATGCTGCTATGATACAGGAAGTTATCCACCTGGACATAGATTCAGAAGAGACTGCTTGATCCTTCATTCAGTCTGCATATGAGACAAACAAACAAGATGAGTAATGGAATGATTAGGTCCTAGCTAGATAAAAAGCTAAACATCGCCTGACATCCAGTGTGTGAAGATATTGATCTCTGGTGTTGAATGCTGCTTAGGGAAGAACACTGGTAAATACACAGCTTGGTTCAGGTGTTACTGGGAAACCACTTAAGATAAAAACTTGGGGTTGGCCACAGGGGTACTTTGTCTTTAGCAAATTGTGTGTAATGGGGCTTCACCATAAAAGCTGCAACTCCCTCACTCTCCTTGCAGATGTTATAGCAACACCTTTCTGTCTTGTGTCAAAGACAGTATTATGGTCCCACAAAGGCTCTTTTACCAGCCGGTGGAGACAAGTGACTCCTTTCAAGAACGTTACTGCCACCAACTTCCCATAGATGAGCAGATAAAATGCCTAAATCACCATCAGGTGGACTCTCAGTGAACTAAGAAAAAAGACCAGGAGACTGAAGATGTAACAAATACTCCAGGATGTCCTGGAAACAAGCCAGCTTTGGATGAAGTCCCCAGGCTAACACCCATATCAAAAAGCCCAGTAGTTCTGTCACAGGGCCAGAAGGTACCAAAGGTACAATGGAGGATGAGGTGGCAGAAGCCATGGCAGCAGCAAACTCTTGTACCAGTGGAGAGTCCGGGTCTGAGAGGCAAAATAGGTCTCATGCTGCCTGGTATGCCACTGGTGCGAAGACAGTTGGCACTAGTGGCAATTTCATCAATCCTGGACTCAATGGACACCCCATGGCTGGAACTGGAGCC
Organism: Terrapene triunguis; assembly: GCF_002925995.2. NCBI lineage: Eukaryota > Metazoa > Chordata > Testudines > Emydidae > Terrapene > Terrapene triunguis. The sequence goes on along the minus strand of NW_020664471.1, from coordinate 4,475,686 downwards.
GACCGTATGGGCTCTGGCTGATCTCAGAGAGCAGTAGAAGGACCTGCTCCATCCTGCATGTCAGAGGGAGCACGGTGCCAGGCAGCACTCCTCTTAGGAGACGAGGATAAGTCTCCCCAAGTCCTGGAATTGTCCTGATTCATTGTGTGGGACCCCTTCCCAGGGAAGGGGGAATGACCCCTCTTCCTCTTGAGGGAAATGGCAGAGCCCAAGCATGGAGTGGCATCATTTGCCAGAGCTGAAGGCAACCGCTGATCAGACAAGGGCCTTGGGGTTGAAGTGGGCCTCATGGCCTGCTCCACTAGGTGCTGCTTCAGTCGCCAGTCTCTTGCCACCTGACTCCTCTTAGCGAATAATGCAGATGGAACACTGCTCTTTAGTATGTCCCTCACCCAGGCACAACAAGCACCTCATGTGGGGATCACTATTGGGATGGCCCCTCCACACACGACAGACAAGGTTTGAACCCTGGTGAGGGCACCACACAGGGCAGCCAACTGCTCTAATTAATACTAAACTAACTCTAAACTTAACCTAAGGTATTACTAACTACTATATACAAGACAATTCTCTCAGGAACTGAGGCTCAAAGCATGAGGTGAGAAACACCACACAGATCATCTATTCCAGCCATGGGAGGTGAAAAGGAACTCAGGGAATTGGGGTGGCACCACCCTTATATGGCCAAGGGACGGTCTATGGTCACAGGGCACGAGCGCTGCCTCTATGGGTACTGTTAGGCAAAGTACTCTGGTTCCGGTGCACTAGGCGTGCACACGCCTATGCAGGAAGGAAGCAGAATACACGGCTGCATCTACTCGAAGAAGAATTAGGATATACCAAATTTAAGGATCAGTCTTTTACTCATAATATTTCGCTTTTGTACTCTGTGGGTCTGTAAATGGTAGATGACTATTCAGCACTGAGGGACAAATTCAGACTAGGTTTAGAGAGATACAATGCCATGAAGTTCACTGGAATTACACTTGTTTACACCAGGTTAGAATTTCATCCCTAGATAGTAATAGTTCCCTATTTTAAAATGTTATAATAGGAATAATAGTTAGAGATCTCCAAATTGATTCTCCTGATCCTAGACAGATACTGTTTTATGTACAGTTATATATTATCAGTGCACTGTTATTGTATGCATGAAAGCTGGTCTTTATCATCAGACTGATAGCATTTTTATGAAATAATGCAGCTCATTAACTACATTATCTAATAATGTTGCTCAAAGACATGCCAAGGAGATTTATAAAAGGGCAGGGATACTATATCAGTAGAAAAGAAACAAATGCTGAACTTCCAACACCTCCAAGAAGGACATTCTTTGTATAAACACAAGATAGCTTTTGCATCAGATGGATAGCTTCTGAGTTGAAAGAAAAAATAATGAGTCATGTCTAAAAAGCAACTGACACTATAGGCAATGGGCTTCACCTCGTTCTGTTAATAATTTCTTGCTACAAATCATATTTACATTTAAAACCAGTGAAAGATACTGACTGTCAAAAATAAAAAGGATATAATCACTATTGTTAATCTATAGAGATGGATCCAACACTAAACAAGTTAAACATTGCTACCAAAAGGTAGAGTCTAGCATTATACACAGCTGTATAAGAACTTACAGTGCACTTTCCATATCTGCTATACTTCCTTCCATTTTCTGTCACTATGTAGAGGTAAATGAAGTTGTCATGGGATCCTACTGCAAGTAACATGCCATCTACAATTGAAGTTTAAAAGATAATAATGTTAACATACTGTTTTCTGAACTGGAATGAGTTCAGATTTAATACCAATGCATTATCATCAATCATACAATTGTGAATGAGCTAGAACCCAAGGGCATGTAACTAACTATAACATAAGAACATAAGAAAGGCCGTACCGGGTCAGACCAAAGGTCCATCTAGCCCAGTATCCTGTCTACTGACAGTGGCCAATGCCAGGTGCCCCAGAGGGAGTGAACCTAACAGGCAATGATCAAGTGATCTCTCTCCTGCCATCCATCTCCACCCTCTGACAGACAGAGGCTAGGGACACCATTCCTTACCCATCCTGGCTAATAGCCATTAATGGACTTCACCACCATGAATTTATCCAGTTCTCTTTTAAACTCTGATATAGTCCTAGCCTTCACAACCTCCTCAGGTAAGGAGTTCCACAAGTTGACTGTGCGCTGCGTGAAGAAGAACTTCCTTTTATTTGTTTTAAACCTGCTGCCTATTAATTTCATTTGATGACCCCTAGTTCTTGTATTATGGGAATAAGTAAATAACTTTTCCTTATCCACATCACTCATGATTTTATATACCTCTATCATACCCCACCTTAGTCTCCTCTTTTCCAAGCTGAAGAGTCCTAGCCTCTTTAATCTCTCCTCATATGGGACCCATTCCAAACCCTTAATCATTTTAGTTGCCCTTTTCTGAACCTTTTCTAGTGCCAGTATATCTTTTCTGAGATGAGGAGACCACATCTGTACACAGTATTCGAGATGAGGGCATACCATCGATTTATATAAGGGCAATAATATATTCTCAGTCTTATTCTCTATCCCCTTTTTAATGATTCCTAACATCCTGTTTGCTTTTTTGACCGCCTCTGCACACTGCATGGACATTTTCAGAGAACTATCCAGGATGACTCCAAGATCTTTTTCCTGACTTGTTGTAGCTAAATTAGCCCCCATCATATTGTATGTATAGTTGGGGTTATTTTTTCCAATGTGCATTACTTTACATTTATCCACATTAAATTTCATTTGCCATTTTGTTGCCCAATCACTTAGTTTTGTGAGATCTTTTTGAAGTTCTTCACAGTCTGCTTTGGTCTTAACTATCTTTAGCAGTTTAGTATCATCTGCAAACTTTGCCACCTCACTGTTTACCCCTTTCTCCAGATCACTTATGAATAAGTTGAATAGGATCGGTCCGAGGACTGACCCTTGGGGATCACCACTAGTTACCCCTCTCCATTCTGAGAAGTTACCATTAATTCCTACTCTTTGTTCCCTGTCTTTTAACCAGTTCTCAATCCATGAAAGGACCTTCCCTTTTATCCCATGGCAGCTTAATTTACATAAGAGCCTTTGGTGAGGGACCTTGTCAAAGGCTTTCTGGAAATCTAAGTACACTATGCCCACTGGATCCCCCTTGTCCACATGTTTGTTGACCCCTTCAAAGAATTCTAATAGATTAGTAAAACACGATTTCCCTTTACAGAAACCATGTTGACTATTGCTCAACAGTTTATGTTTTTCTATGTGTTGGACAATTTTATTCTTAACTATTGTTTCGACTAATTTGCCTGGTACAGATGTTAGACTTACCGGGGAGGGATAGCTCAGAGGTTTGAGCATTGGCCTGCTAAACCCAGGGTTGTGAGTTCAATCCTTGAGGGGGCCACTTAGGGATCTGGGGCAAAATCAGTACTTGGTCCTGCTAATGAAGGCAGGGGGCTGGACTCAATGACCTTTCAAGGTCCCTTCCAGTTCTAGGAGATAGAATATCTCCATTAAATATAAAATATACTATACTGCTTTCCAATTGGTCTCCTATTTCCCCCCCTATTTTCATGGTGGTTGTGATTATGGGGTAAGTGAGTTTGCTTCCCACTATGTCTTGGATAAACAGGGCTACCATTGGACAGGGAACTAGGCTAGCTAATGAATCCTCAGGTTTGCACTGGACTTCTGATAACGGCTGACAACGTGCAGCCCCTAAAGTTCTGAGTTTTGTGAGTCACTGGAGATTATCTCCAAAGAACAGTTTATTTTTTTAAAAATGTAAAGTTATTACACATGAATCAATGCTAATCAGAGGCTAACTTCACAACATCTTCAACAAAGTCACCTTAGCACAGTATTTAAACATTACAAGCTGTTTTCTAATAACAATAAAGGTCCATGGTACTATTAACCATTTCACTGCCTGGGAACATGATCAAACTCCTCTGTAGCACCAATGAATGTGAGTGCTCTGAAATGAAATGCTGTTGTTGGTAAATAGGGCAGCAGTAGAGGTAAGTTTTGCCCAATTTACCTGGCACGTTATACAACAGCAAACATGAAACAGGCTTGTCAGACTTCTCTTCCATCCAGTCAGAAGAGAGGATTCAACTACTGCCTGTTTGTCAGACTCTCCTATGATGACCTTGGGTTTTATTCAGTAAGAGGATACCTTTCCACATAATCTTACACAAATAATTAATAGCAAATGGCCTTTAGTTTGAGAGACACCTGAATTTAACTGTATTGTTTTTGTATTAATACATTTTAAAACTTAAGTGAATAATAATTACAATAAAAACTGTTTAAGATCTTAAAACATTCAAAGAATATTCGGGCACACTTAAAAAGTTACAAATACATCTTAAAATCAAGCTTTCCTTGCTTCATTTACCTTACCTTTACATTCAGTTTAGAGTTACTGAATTCCCCTGAAAGAAATGATGACATCACATCACAACCACCTATACAATGGGTGCCGTGTTAGGCAACAGTGATGTTTGCAGAGATAGAACAGCAAATATAAAACTGTGAATTCCAGTGCAGGCAAAATGCAAATGAAGCTGTAATTGTTAATTTACACATATTTTGTTAATGATCTTAAGCAATTTTTTTAAAAGCTCTGCAGCTCCTTATTATTGGAGGGTAATTTGATGAGTGTAACACGTTAATAACTTAACAGCTCCAGAGAAGTGCAGGAAAAACACCTATTTTATTGGAATTAAAACATGCAATTACAATGAAGTGCCCAGAATACACAGGAAATTTGCCTACCTACTGAGTAGCGCATCACTGAAAGCTGTTCATTACCATCAGTGTGTATTGAAACCAGGTCTCTTGTTTCTGCATCCAAAACAAACCACCTGTTAAGAAGAGAGTTCTAGTGAGTGTTACTACTACTTAAACAAAACCAAAAAAAAAGTAAAAACGAATGATCACTGCATTCTATCGCACTGCTTATTAGCATGCTATCCTTCAATGTATCGTATTAACTTGTTTTAATTAAACATTTTCTCTTTGGTTTCTGGGTTTACAAAGTAATGTATATTCCAGTGACAGATATACAAGCATGCCAAAATACCACTATATATATTCTTGAATATAGAGTAGTTATTAGCATATCATGTAATGTAGATGATACACATGCTGGTGGACATACAATGTGACTACAGCAGGTCCCTGCTAGAGCCCACTATATTTTAGGTTGCAAAACAGCTTCAATTATAATCTCACATTTTCACATACTTTCTGAAAAATTCACATTTGGGCCTGAAATTTTCCATCCTTGGTCTCTACCTGCAGATGAATTCTTCTGGAAAATTTGAACAAAATCTCTGCAGTCATTTTTGAGTCCATACTTTTCTCTGTTCAGCTGAAGTTTGAAACTAGTGCTTTTTGCTTATTTAGAAAAAGTGGCTTTGATTTAAAAACCTGAATTGAAACTTGCATACAGAATGGAGACGAGTAAGTAGTGGGGGGAAAAGCATCTGCAAATACCCATTTGAGGTAGAAAGTGAATTCTGATTTGATATTTTCTGCAATCCTTCATCTTTACTTTCTGTGAATATTTAAATTATAGATTCAAATAGAAAAATTCACAATTTACCCCAGGTAAATTAACTATATAAATTACCTGGCATTCCTTCTGTACCAGAATAGGTGACCTATGTAACTAATTAAATACAGCACAAATTGAATTTTACTAATATGATTGAATATACACTTCAAAATCCATGACGTTTATTAGTTTTGTAAATAGCATAAGTTACAGTGTGATTCGCAAACTGTATCTTCTATTGTGATATTGTATGTTAAATATTTGAATAATCTGTAGACCAAGATTATTCAGTGGGGCAGTTCAGAAAGAATTAGGAGTAATGAATAAATTTGAGAATTTTCATTGCAAACCTGAACTGAATTCAATTGAAAGGATTTCAAAAGAGAAAAAGGCAAAATATCACCACATATATTATTTACTGTAAATAATCTGGTCAGCTCCAGTACTGAGCATGCCCAGTAGAGAAATGTCATTAAATCTACAGCTCCACACTTAAACACATACATACTGTATGCCAGTGTGAAGCTAGGCAGTTGGTTCAAGGAATTTAGAAGTTTTACTTCAAGATGAATAGGTCTACAGCCAGGAATGTAAATGGCCTGTTAACCAAGGGCTAGACTGTGACTGTAGGCAAGCCCTGAGCAAGGGGTAGTGCATAAACTGCACTACTCTAGTAGTCTCAAGAGGCACTGTGATTGAGAGAGGTATCTCTGAATCACAATTCCTCCCTTACTATCTCCTTGTTCTGCAAGCGTGGTCATTTCCTATTGGTCTATACCAGGTATAGGCCCTGCCCCTTCCAGACCTCACAGGGATGTCTTGGTACCGCAGGCAGCAGCCATGACTTCCACATGCAGCACAAGCAGCAGGGTCAGTTCTAATGGCTGAAGATGGAAACTGCAGGCAGCTTAGGCAACATTCTTGTTATATATATATTCTTGTCTATACCATCCAAGTTTCTGATAATATAATTAGAATTAGGAAAACGGTATCCTTTGTTATTAATGTATAGCATAAAACTTCTCCTTGGGCTGCCACTTTGACATGGTGGAGAAGCTTGCTTAAGACCCTAAGAGCGATGCCGTCTGGACTCCTGTACTCCTGGTAGGGTCACCCATGGTGGTAAGGTCGAAGGCGATGTACCAAAGTACAACCCAGCACAACACAACTCAGCATAAGACCTCAATGGCAGAATAGGTTGATGAAGCAGGATCACCTCTCAATGGCTGCAAAGGCGGACAAAGGCTGCAATGGAGTAGAAACCCCCGGTTGTCTTGGACGTCCTTGCCACTGAACACAGATGCCTCTTCCACCAAGATGTGTGTGGTTGCTGGCGCACATCAGCTCCCCCACATTAAACTATTCACATGCAGGCTTCTTTCACAGGAAGAACTTTTTCCCGCCCCCTCCCCATAAAAATCCTGAGGCGATGGGCGAGTGGTGACGGGAATAGGTGAAGTGATCACCAGGAGTCCCTAGTCAGAGACCTACATGCAGGCAGTGATCTCAAGATGGTCATCATGTGCCCCTGGACTGGGTAGGGGAGCATTTTCAGCAGCAGCGGTCATGACTGAGCAGGCCTTTTCAGGAACCCCTCTGCTCACCTCATACGGAGAAGGGGCTAGAAAAGGTACCCCAAACATGGGCTATCCCACCATACCTGACTGGATAACTGCGTCCAGAGGGATCACTCCCAATGTGGTGGAAAAACAAAAATGTTTCTTACAACTTGGAATGTCCATATCCTACTTAGACGAATCAAAAGATGAAAGACCCAAACGCAGAACAAGCAATTGCTGCCCGAGAACTCTCGAGGTACAACATCGACATCGCTGCTCTCAGCGAAACAAGACGTGCAGATGAAGGCCACTTGAGGGAAGAGGGCGATGGTTACATTTTCTTCTGGAAAAGAAAACCAGCAAGCAACAGGCGAATACACGGTGTTGGGTTTGCAATAAAATATCTTCTAGTCAACCACCTGACTGAGCTCCCCGTTGACATCAATGAGCACCTTATGACCCTCTGCATCCAACTGGTCAATAAGGCATTTGCCACTATCATCAGTGCATATGCACCAACTCTTGATGCTGAAGAACAGAAAGAATCCTTATACACTGACCTTGATAAAATTTTGTCATTCATTCCAAAAATGGATAAGATAATCCTTTTAGGGGAGTTTAAGGCAAGAGTTGGCCGAGATTCTAATGTATGGAATAGCACTATTGGGAAGGAAGGAGTGGGCAAGACCAATTCCAATGGCATCCTTCTACTCAGCAAATGTGCAGAGCACGACCTTGTGATCACAAATACAATCTTCAGACAAAGCAACAAGTACAAAACAACTTGGCAACATCCCCACTCAAAATAATGGCACCTCCTAGACTACGTCATTATAAGAACACAGGATCTAAGAGATGTCCAAATCACCCATATCATGAGAGAAGCCGATGACTGCTGAACTGACCACTGCCTGGTGAGGTCAGTCATGTCCATCAGGATTGCACCGAAACATAGAAAGCAATCCAAATCACATAGATGGCAATACAACATCCAAAGACTTCAATCCTCAGTGCACCAAGAGAACTTCCAAACGTTCCTCAGTGAAAAACTCGCCACCTGGAAATGACAACACAAGTGTCAAAGAAGACGGGGAAGCCCTAAAACAGACCATCCATGAGGTCTGCGAGGAATGCATTGGCCTTGCTACCTGCTGCCATCAGGACTGGTTTGACAACAACAACATTGAGATTACAGCCATTTTGGACCAGAAGAGAAAAATTTTCTGTGACTGGCAAAACCAACCACTATCCAGTCAGAAGCAGAGCTCTTTCCATCAGCTCAAAGCTGAAGTTCAAAGGAGAATCCAAGAAATCAAAAACAAATGATGGGAGGACAAAACAAAAGAAATCCAAACATTCGCTGACAGACATGATAAGCGGAGCTTTTTTGTGAGACAAAGACTCTGTACGGACAAAGCTCATGTGGCCTCACATCCCTGAGATCCGAAGATGGTAGTCCCCTTCTTAAAGATAACGAATCCATCAAAGAGCGCTGGAAGGAACACTACCAAAAGCTTCTAAATTGAGAATCGATTGTGACGGACGACACCACTGACTCCATCCCTCAGCACCCAATCTGGAAAACTCTTGCCAACCCACCAACACCTGAGGAGGTCTGCAAAGCAATTAAACAAAGCACCAGGTCCTGATGGCATACCAGCTGAAGTACTGAGAGTGGGGGGAGAAACACTAGCTTCACTTGCTGCTCCTCAAAATCTAGCGCACAGAAGAAATCCCTGCTGACTTACATAATGCTAACGTTGTCAACATTTTCAAAAGGGAGACAGGGCCAACTGTGGCAACTATCAACTCATTGCCCTCCTCTCCATCTCTGGGAAGATTCTTGCTAGAATCTTACTGAATCGCCTGCTCCCTCTTGCAGTAGTAGTATTTCCAGAGTCCCAGTGTGGTTTCAGACCATCACAAGGCACAACTGACATGATTTTCCAGCCAGGCAGATCCAGGAAGAATGTCAAGAACAACACTAGGAGCTGTATGTGGCTTTTATCAATCTGACCAAAGCCTTAGACTCTGTCAACCATGAGGCTCCGTGGAAAATCATGTCAAAATTTGGCTGCCCAAGCAAATGTATCACCATTGTAAAACTCCTCCATGACCAGATGACTGCCTCCACCCTGTGAGGTGGCTCTACCCTGAGCCCTTTGTCATCCAAACTGGCGTAAAACAAGGCTGTGTGCTGGCACCCACCCTTTTCTCCATTTTCTAAGCAACTGTAAAAACATTAACCCAAGACCATCTACCACAGGACAATGGCATCCAATATCGGACTGACGGCAACCTCTTCAACCTTTCTCGTCTCCATGCCAGAACTAAAGTAATATCAGCAACAACAACAGAACGCCAGTACACAGATGATTGTGCTGTAGTGGCACACTCAAAGAAGGATCTACAAACAGCCCTTAATTGCTTCTCTGAAGCTTACGAAAGCCTACCGCTAACTCTGAACATCAGCAAAACAAAAGTTCTCCACCAGCCAGTCCCTGGTCAATCATCAGACCCAGCAAGGAAGATCTATATTGACAAAGAAGAACTGGAAAATGCAGAATACTTTGCCTATCTTGGCAGCCATCTCTCACAGAGGGTAGAACAGACGTCGAGATTCAGCACAGAATTCATTGTGCCAGCCTTGCCTTTGGCAGACTGTCTCACTCGGTGTTCAACAATCACAACATCAGAACACATACTAGACTTTTAGTTTATACAGCGGTGGTAATCCCAACTCTCCTCTATGGCTGTGAGACTTGGGTGACCTACAGAAAACACCTGAAAAACCTGGAACGCCAGCACCAGCACTTTCTTCGGAAGATCCTCAACATAAAGTGGGAGGGTCATCGCACTAATGTCAGTGTCCTCACAGAGGCCAACATCTTTAGTGTTGAGGCTCTGATTATCCAGCACCAGCTGAGGTGGAGCGGGCACTGTGTGTGCATGCCTAATGTACGCTTACCAAAACAACTACTGTACGCCCAACTCATCAAAGGAGAAAGGAAACACGGAAGCCAAAAGTAACATTTTAAAGACTAAAGATAAACATCAAGAGATGTGGCATCGACACCACACACTAGGAGACAGCAGCCCAGAATAGGGATAACTGGCAAAGACTTGTCAGAGAGGGAGAGGGAGCGTCAACATTTGAGGAAAATCGCCTTGGCCTGGTTGCAGAAAAACGCCAGAAAAGAAAGGAAAGACAACTATCACACAGCAATCGTGGCCCTACCCTGTCTTCCAACACCACCTGCAATGTCTGCCAGGGAGCCTGTGACTCAAGAATCGGACTCCTCAGTCACCAAAGGACCCATGAAAAATAAAACCTGTGAAAGAGATCATCCTCAACCTCGAGGGATTGCCGACGATAGCATAAAAATATAAGATGTGCCACTTGGTTAAGTTAATTTTGAGATAACTTTCACTTCTGTAATTTTTCTGACATTTGAAGTCAATCTCACAACTATAAAACATTGCACTAAAGGTAATTTTTTTCATTTAACATAATATACAGTTACATACACATTACATAATGTATAAATAAAATGGAACAAATTTATTCAGAGACATATCTAGTCCATCATTTTCATATTATATATTATAGAAATTAATACAGGGCATTCCAAAAGAAACTTAAAAGAACTTAAAATAAATTCCAGGATCAACAGTGCACACAATTAAATTTGATAGAAGAAACATCAATTCTATTTTATTAATCCAGAGTCTGAAACCCAGGTATCTGGAAAATGGCTTAGTCCAAATAGTTTTAAATCAATTTGTGATTAGGGGACCACCTGAAAATAACAAAACAGCTCAATATGCCATACCCTGTTGAATGCTCTGTATGTAAGATGGATGGAACTGGTGGAAAAATGGCTTAAAAAGTTTTCATTAGACAGCAACAGAAACCACGCTCAAGAATATCACTCTAATATAATGCAAAAAGCCAACTCTGCTTACTTACGAGCTGTACACAGATTTTTCAGGGTAACTGGGTGAATCAGATATTTCAAATTGCTGCTCTGGTACTGAATTTCATTCCCACCCCCTTGCCTGCTCCTGCCACAGGATTAACTCAACTCAAAATGCTACTTTCCTACACTTGTGTGACAGCTGAGGTAGGGAAAGGGACATTTGTTAACAGGGAGGGAGAAAACTGTGCCCTTGTCTCCAATGGGAGAGAAAGAGCGACTCCTAATAGTAACTCTGCTATATGATACACGCTGATGGAAGGCCACAGGAACATGAGATATACAACGGCAGTCTTCAGTGGGTTGAGAATTAGCATATTTTCATGATAAATAAATACATTAGTCTGAAACACTTTGCACTAGATTCCTTGGGGCTGATTCAACAGCACATTACTCCAGTTTTATGCTGGTGTAATTCTACCAAAACCAATGGTGAATCATGCCTCTTCTTTGTTTCAGTCCAGATGGCTGCTACACCTCTTCCTGTGTGAGCAATAAAATGGAAGAGGAAGGCCTCACTTTACACGTGTCTCTCCTACAGGACACTTCTAGCATGTGCACTGCAATGAGAAACCTAATCTAATTGTCTGACATAGAAAGAGAAGGTGAGTTCATTTCCTTTTTTAATAAAAAGAGGCAGGATGCTGGATCACAGGGCAAGAACTGAGTTACAAGAATGAGCCAGAGCAAACCTACTTCTTTACTAAGGGCTGGTCCACACTAACCCCCCAGTTCGAACTAAGATACGCAACTTCAGCTACGTGAATAACGTAGCTGAAGTCGAAGTATCTTAGTTCGAACTACAAGGTACTTACCGCGGGTCCACATGCGGCAGGCAGGCTCCCCCGTCGACTCCGCGTACTCCTCTTGCGGAGCAGGAGTACCGGTGTCGACGGCGAGCACTTCCGGGATCGATTTAGCGCGTCTAGACAAGACGCGATAAATCGATCCCAGAATATCAATTGCTTACCGCCGAACCCGGAGGTAAGTATAGACGTACCCTAAGGCAAGCAACCTCCTTACTAAACTCTCCCAAGTGCTGAGGGACATGCACCAGATTGCTGGCTCTGAATGCTGGTGAATGGTCTTACTGGGTAATCTTAGGGGACAGGTGGGTGATAGTGTTTAGGGAGGTGGCTGCTAGATTCAGGTGGGCAGTGGTGCTGGGATTTGGGAATTAAAACATCTTTTTAAACAATGGCCCAGGACCAGTTCTTAGTAAAGTTGGTTGATCCTGAAAGCATCTGTATTAGTCCCATCAAAATGTTTTACTACCCTGCCATATCCCAAAACATCAAATCTTGAGGTCTGAGTGCCATCTAGTTAATGTCAATTACTTAAAACTTCAAATACCATAAAAGCCTCATGGCTTTTCTAGACGAACAGCTAGTGTGCGCCACAAGCCGGGTGTGTAAATTTACTTTGTATTAGACTGCAATGCACTAAGTGTCCATGTGGCCCTGCTGCCACACACCATAAGTTCTCTAGTGTGCTTTGATTTAAGCCTATTTCGAAGCAGGTTACATCAAATTGCACCACTAGAAACACACATCTACAAAAGCGGTGCACAAAATCTAATTTACTGAAAGTGTAGCGAAAGGAGGCTGCAATGCACATCTTGTGTACCTTTAATACATTCAACTTTATCTGGCACCAGAGATACTCTTATGTAATATACTGCCTATTTCTCTGGAATCTTTTTCTTCTTCAAAGTGAGGTACAATCATGATGCAAACAGCAGACTAGATTATTAGCATCAAACTGTAATACTAGTCAGTGCAGTATGACAAACTATGAATTTAGGAGGAAAGTGCTGGTCAGACCTAATTTAGTTAGATCATTGTACTTCCACAAGCTTTAGTCATAGACACACTATCATAGCTCTCCCAGTCTAGCAGTGAATGTACAGTAATTGCCAGTGAGAGAGTCAGTCTCCATGAAATGTGTTTCCAGTCTACCAAATACAGCTGGGTTCTACCTTAGGACTACAAGTTCTTGGAGGGGGTCTCATTTCCAAATGAATGTATGCAGCAAGCAGATGGTAGCCAGCCCTGTAAAGTTCTACTGGGCTGTGAAATGCGAGGACTGTCTGCCAAGTGAACTCTTAGACTTCTGATCTGTAGACCAGATTAAAACAACAGACAAATATTCCTGAACCATAGACAAAACCGTAGGTCTTTGGTCTTTGCTGATTTTCACCAAGGATTTCTCCCACTTGTTACTGCAGATATCATGCCTAACTTGTTTATGAACTGATGGAAGCACCTTGCACATACTGTGGCATTTTAATCTCTAGGTCCTGCCCCCAAACACTTGAAACGAATTTCCTTTCTCCAGACACAAGATTTTCTCTGTCGGAAAAGAAAAGAACAAAATACCGCTCTTGGAAAAAGAAGATGGAGAACAGCTCCACAGCTAGAGAAATAAAACGAACTCCACTAGGTGGGGCACCCATAGCACAGTACATGATTGCTGGCAATTTACCTCGGTAGACTCACAGGATTACTGGCGAAATTATGAGTCAACAGAAATAAAGTAAGATACAGAGAGTGGGTAGCACAGAAGAATGGACATTATCAGGGCCAGTGCAAGGAAGTTTCAAGCTCTAGGCGAAACTTCCACCTTGCGCCACCCCCCCCAGCTAACCCCGTCCCCCCATGGCAGCTAACCACGCCCCCCACCCCCGCACCAGAGGAGCCCCTCCCCCGCGGCAGCTAATCCCGCCCGCCACCCGGGGAGCCTGCCCCCCCTGCCCAGGGAGCCCCCCTCCCCCCTGCAGCTACTCCCCCTCTGCAGCTAACCCTGCCCGGGGAGCCCCCCCGCGGAAGCTAACCCCGCCTGGGGAGCCCGCCCCGCCTCCTCTGCTGAGCACGCCGGTGCCGCTCTAATTCTCCTCCCGTCCCAGGCTTGCGGCGCCGATTGGAGACTTAGAGTGGGGGCTGTGTGCTCAGCGGAGGAGGCAGAATGGAGGTGATCTGGGGCGGGGAGCGGTTCCCCTGTGCGCCCCCCCCCCC